>NC_054055.1:49184190-49498636 GCF_017639655.2 Falco naumanni
GATGAGACTGGATAGGGTGCTCGGTAATCTCATCTAGGCTTTCCCATTAAAGGTTGAACCAGATCACCTTTCAAGGTCCCTTCCAATCTGGTCTGTTCTGTGATTCTGCAGTTCTAGAATTCCTTCTGAGCTCAGTGATGAGGAACATTGCAGAACAAGACAATGGTAATGAATGAATAAAGAATAAAAGGTTACTCTTAAAGGAAACATTAAATAGTCCTTCAAACACACACTTTATATATCTCTGTTCTATGAGACCGACATTTCTTCATTAATTATGTCTGGTATTTGGCTATGCATGATATGTTTCTGTGTAAATGTGAAACAAAGTTTTGTCTCATGCTTCAAAGAAACAGGTAAATTTTAAATTCTCAGTATAGATGAAATTTTAGTAAAAATTAAAATTCTTTGGCACATAAGATTTACAGAGTTTAGCATAAGCAATAACGGGTGTGAGAAAAAAAATGTTTTGAGAGGTTTTGTGGTAGCGCAAGTGTAATCATTCTGCTGGATTTTGCTTTGGCCTAAATTTTAAAATAGTCTATCATACATAATAGACCTTGGCCAAAATGCTAAAAATATTGACAGTGGTACTATGTGAAATGCCAGAGAAGTGAAACAATGATAAAATATATTTTTAATCTTATAGCTAGACAATGAAGATTCTTAAAAAATGAACAGCATAATATCATATATTTCAAGTTATTTAGATAACCATTTAATTGTTAGAACTCTTGGTAAAATCACCCTAGTAGACGCTTAATTCATTTTTTCCCCAATATAAGGGGAAAACTCTGTAAACTATGTCTTAATATCAGAAGTGATTTTCTGTACAGGCTGAAATTTATTTTACTGAAGAAAAAGTATCACAAGTAATGTTGCCAGTGCATTCATTACAGTTGGCTTTGTTGCCTCCTGTTAAAGGCAGGAATTATTATTAAAGGAGGAATTTAACTGTCTGTATACAATACACACATCTTAAGTTCCAGGAATACCTATTTTCACAGATTATGATAAGAGTAGAAGAGGCACTGCTGGGTGTTTGAATATTTCTACAGTAAAAACATTGAGGTGCCTAGGAGAAAAACTGTTTAGAAGATGAATGTTCTCAGAGATTTCATATAGATAGGACAGAATAAAATATTACACTTGTGCAAAAGCCACCACAAGGACAATATTTACAAATAGCTTTTCTTGTCCTTATGACTTCAGAAACCAAATAATTTCAGGTTTTTCTGTGTTTCCCAATAAAAGAGAATTTAGGCACTAATATGTAATGTCTAGCAAAAGGTGAAGACATCAGAAGTCTTACTAATATCTTAGTTATTTCCTTTAAAAAATAATTCACCCAAAAATTTGTAATGTTTTAAAACAGGTAACTTCAGAATTTACAGTTTAAAAATTAATCTTGGAACTAAAACAAAATAAGAGCTCATATTCCCAGTACTCCAGATATATAAGACTTAAGAGATTATACACAATCTCCTGTTTCTTCAGTGTTTCTGATGTTTTTAAACAATTATATACATGTTAAATAAACTGAACAATTTTTCAATAGGTCAAAATAACATTTTTTCTTGTTAATATTGAATAAAATAAGTTGTCATAGAATGCAGTTTTATATTCTCTGAACAGTTTTGAAAGAACTCTACCTGGTATGAGAACTTGGGTTATTCTGAATGATGATACAGCAAGGAAGTCCCCATCACCTTCTACAAACTTTGCATAACAGCCTTGAGGTATTTTTTTTCTGACTACCAAAAGTTGGGGTAATTTACCAAGCCAGCAGATCTTCTATACACACAGCATGAACGATTATTAGTATTAGCATCCGTGGTTAGTATTAATACAAAATTATATAAAGCAGGTACACTGGAAGATTCATAATAAGGTCCTTTTTCCAATTCCTTTGAGAAAACATGCCTGTGATTTCTCATGTCAAAAAACGAGTGTAGAACAATACAAAACTACTATAAATTTTTGTTCTAATCAGTCTGATTGAAACATCTGCAGATCAGGAAACTTTATACTTGGCAAAAATGTTCAAAATAACATGCAGTTTATTATAAGCTGTTACATATTATATAAAGACTAATGTGACAGCTATCTTTAGAAATTTGGACACAACTTCAGCTCCATTGAACAAATCCAAAGATTTTTGAACCTTTAATGATTCATTGCTAATTTTATTATTTTTGGGGGGGATGAAATATTTTGTTCTTTATTAATAACTTTGAATTAAAAAAATCATTAGAGAAGTTTCCAGTCAATAATGAAACAAAAATACTCTGAAAGGCACTAAAAAGGCAAAAGGTAAACAGTTTCAAGCAATCTAAGATTTGTTTTCTACACAAAAGCAGAGACAGACATAAAACACTGAAAAAACGGTAAATTATTGAATTATTTAATAAGAACTTGTGACAATTTTGTATTCAAATATTTTTCTCGACAATTTTAGGAATACTTTACTCAAATATCATGACCAAGTCAATAAAGTTGATGGAGTCTAGAAAATTGTTCCTCTTCACAGCAATTTCTCCTTTATTGTCTATAAAAAGAATTTCAATCTGTAGTACACCAAGAATGGCATAGAGAGTCCTGAACTTGAATGTTTTAATCTGGACCCCCAGATAAAGCCAGAAACACTACAAATAAGTCTTTCAGGACAGGCACTAGACAAATATGCACAAAACTGTTTATGTCCCACATACATACGTCACTTCCAACAACTGATAGAAAATTAGAAAAGTTCCTGCTGCTATCCTGCTAAAAAATGTAGTTACAAGAAGAAAAACATTAATATATCAAAAGTATGATTATTTTATTTTTCTGTAATTGGACAAATAAATAATGTATAATTACTTTTATAATCTCCTTCCCCAAGTGTAGATATCACATAACAATCTGAGGGTGATCTAATATATGGCGGGTTTAATATAGCCATTTTTTTTCCCTTCACAGCTTTTGTATTCTTGTTACCCTTAGATTTCCATGAATAAAAACACTGTAATAACTCTTGCACTGTGTTATTGTCATTTTTCCTTTCATAATTCTGATTTGACTGCTGTCTTTGCACATTGGTTGAGCACAGATTTTGTGCTACATTTCTGATTTTTTTTATATCTATTCCTTTGTCTGCTGAGGCATTTAACAAGGTTTTCTTAGTCTTTCGGGTTCAATGAGCTTGTGAAAGTTGCAACAATGTCAGTTTCCAATCTTATGCTTTGAGAAGCAGAGGGAATTGAGGTGGTTAGGGGCTGCTGGGCAGCATTCAGCTATTACAGTATGAAAAGTAATAATAGCTTTGGCTCACTAAAGAAGGTAGCAAGGGAAGACAGAACCCAGCTCACAGTGGAGCAAAGAAATATTGACTTGGTAAAAGTAAGCGATATATATAAAACACTGAAGCTTTCTCAAAGTAGTACAAAGACTGGGTCAGACCTCAATTAATTTACTACAAACCAACAAAATTAACTGTACAGGATTATTTCTTTCCTGTACCATTTCAGAATGTTAGACTGTAGCTAGCAAGACAAACCTTTGTTCCTTGACTCCCTTTCACTACAATACTTTTGAAACCTGCAGAATGTTATTAGGATATGATTTAGCTTTTTAAATAACTGGCACATCAGGTGAAAGACTGCATTTACTTGGTAATTGTTACAAATGAATGCAGTTTTTAAAATCAGGAGAAAGGTAGTACCAGCAAAATATTTTGAGATTTAATTAAACACAGGTTTTTAACCGAAGACAAACTAGAATTTGCTGCCTGTGTTATCAATCTTTAGAAATAGTCAGCATTTAAATGACAACAGATCACTTACCAGAAATGCCTGCTGCAGTTTGGGGTCAGTGTTCCCGTAGCCACTATGCTGAATGCTTGCATGACGTTTCATTTGTTGCAATGCTATACATGATGTGAGCATGTGACTTAATTTGATATGGACATAGCAGTACAGATGATCTTTCTGTCCTCTGATTCCCCTTTATGTTTTGCCTGTCGGTTGCTGCAGTCTTTTCCTTGATGAAGTCTTTCTTTTTGTCAAGGAAAAACAGCTGGCCTATAACAAGCTAGACAGTAACGGAGATCGATATTATTACAATAGCTACTGGAAGGCCAGTTGAAAAAATTTAGGGAAATGAGGATGGCAGGTGTATCGTGATGGTACAGTCTCTGGGTGGGAGAGCAGTAATTTTGGAACTAGTGATTTACTTGTTTATTTTGACAGATTGTTTTAAACTTCCAAATTATAATGAAGGATTTTGTCACACTTGAAAAGAAAAGATTTAAGTTTACCCTGGCCAGATATTCTACACAGGTACATTCTAGACATACATTCTTAGAGATTATAAAAAATATTTTTCCTTCTCAGAAAAATGAGAAACTGTCTCTTCTTCTCAAATAATTTAAATTGTATCTATCGTAGTCTGAACCTATTGTTTTAGGTATTCAATGATGAAATCTCAGGCTTAACATACTTTTTCTATACAGATATCAGCTATGTATATGTTAGTGTATCTATTCCATTAAATTCTCATTTCTTATTTATATTCACTAATATCTTTGTTTGCTTTTACCTTTGAGTTGGCTGACCTGCAAAACATGCTACACAGAAAAACATCAATCTTTCAATATACTGCAGTTACAGTGTACACAGCATACTGCTTTCTTAAGTGTCTGAATGTTTCCTCTTATTGCGATACATGTCAATGCTAAGTAAGAAATGCAGTGTGAGCGAACACTAGATTAATAGCATACTGTTCACAATAGTCTTTTGCTCAAAGTTAAATTTACAGAAAATAGAAGCTTTTCCCTGATGATTAGTACAGGGGGGTTTGTTATGTGGCTATGGTTACAATTCAGATGAAGGACTGCAAAATGCTTTCTTAAAAGTCAGTGGAATTTATGATCAATTACCTTTTTTGTTTGTCCCTTTTTAAAACTACTCTTATTTGCAATACATGTCTGCATAAAATTTTTTTCATTGAAATATAACCTTTTCTTTCATTAATTTCTCCTTAACCTCTTTGTGCATTCTGCCAAATGCTACCACAAAAATGTTGCCTCCCAGGAGGAATGTAATATTTCATTCTGTTATAGCAGCTAGATTACCTTGCTTTAGAAATCTGACTATAACATAACTTTGAAGTTCCTCTAGAACTTTCCTAGTTTCATGCTAAAAAACAGAAAAAGTCATGATCTCTTCTCCATAGCAGTCTGCAGGTTTGGGTGGGTTTTTAGCATATAGGTCTTACCTGCATATATATAATTGTTAAACATTATTTGCTGTTATTGTTATTTTAATTTTTAGTTCAGTGAATCTTAAAAACTAACTTATTTCAAAATGCCTTAAGTTTTCATACCCACTGCTAGCCAACTCTATTGTAGCACTGAAATAAAAACAGAAGACTATCTCAACCACTGATGAGAAAAACAAGTTTTGGTACAATTCTGAAAAACATTGAGATACATTTTCTCAACTATAAAGCATCTAGCTCTCTCTGAATACATGAGAGAAGGAGAGACTTATTTTTTGCTCCCAAGTGCTCATTCTGCTCTTTATCTGAATTATGTTGAGTTTATCCTGCACAAATTCAGAAGGTTATCCAAACTTCAGATGCTTGGTCACAGCTTATCTGAACCTGTGCTTTGACAATCTGGCATAAATTGTGTGCTGCTTGAGATTCTCACTATCCTTTTGGTTTTGGTCAAGTCAGATTTTTTTGCAAAGTTGTTGAAAACAGATAGTTCAGTGTAGTAAACATATAGCACAAAAAACATTAACAGAAGTCTTGCAAAACATGAAGCCTCTTATCTCCTTTAGGCTTAAGGGAAAAGAGTAAGAATTTGTCATCAGAGGAACTAGTGTAATGATGTAGTGAAAGTAAGATGTTTACTGTATGAACACAGTGTAGGGTTTTAGACACTGGTTTCATCTCCCCTGCCATTGTATAACATCTTACAAAAAATAGGTGCCTTGAAAAACAGTATCAGGTACTACTCTGATGCAGTCTAATTTTTTTTTTACATTCATACAGCTTGGAGTGTGAGAGGGGCTAAGGTAAACCTGGATCTCTCCCTAAAAAGATCTAGGCTTGAACACATAATTGCACACCGGGACCAGGTATTGACTATTGTGGTTTAACCCTGACTGGCGACTAAGCACTGCACAGCCACTTGTTCACTCCCCCTGCAGCAGGATGGGTAAGAGAAGCAGAAGAGTAAAAAGTGAAAAACCTCATGGGTTGATGCAGGAGCGGTCTGCAAACTGGGACCATGCGCGGCAGTCAGTTAGCTGAGGGGAATTTGCTCGAGCTTGTCTAGACAACAATTAACATGATGAGGCACGTTTGCAGAGCACAGGGGAGTGGGAGACCGATGGCGCCAAGGAAAGATAACACCTTGCAGTTAATTGCTGGTAGTTAACCACCAATCAGGGATTGCCTAGTATGCAAGGCTTAGCTTCAAGAACCAATCTGTTTAAAACGCGCAGCTTCTGAAAGTCTATAAAACCTCGTGCTTCTGTACAATAAATTGACATTTGCTTGCATCAAGCGGCGTCCCGTCTCTTCATTCGCCGCAAATTGGTGACCCCGACGTGATGCGTTTAAGGATCTAACGTGAAGGGCTCTCGAATCGCCTATCTGAGCGACATGCAGCGAATCCCACAGAACTTTGAATGATCTGCTGAAAGGAAGCAGGAGCCGGCAGAAATCCCTCCGGAGTTGAGAGGTGAGCTGTGGGAAATCCGTAACGGGGAATCAGGCTTCGTCCCCAGAAAGAGACGTATATGGACTCATGAAGGGTCTTCTAGTCAGATCAGGGAGTCCGTGCCTCAGTTTCCTCAAATGGTGACCCCTATGGTGGTGTTCCGAAGCCTTGGAAGAATAAGGACGGAACTGGTCGATAAAAAAGACAGCTCGTGAAGAGGGCCGTGTTCCGGAGGAGACGGCTTGGCTGAACGATCGTCTGGCTGTCTGGACCAGGCGGACAACCTAAACCCCGAGGATAACACCTGTATTCATCGAGACAGGTGAGCAGCCAAGAAACTTTAGAGACTTTGAAAGAATGAAAGTGTGCACATACAGCAGCCAGTTGTATGATGCTGCCGCGGGGGGGAACTCCGTGTCGGGAATGCATTTAGCATCTTGGTGGCAAATTCTGACTACTCTTTGCCAAGTGTGGACTAATTCTACTAACGGTGCTAAACCAGAGGAAGCTGTAAATTCCACCGACAGCACGACTCTTCTCAAGACACCGTCAGCGATGGCGATTCCGTCCACACCTCCTCTGCCCCCAAAGCTTCTGTCACTGATTGCAGCGACCCTCACAACACAGGACCAAGCACGGGAACAGGACAACTCGGACAATGATTTTATTGACACTGATAAACCTTTTGATCCAGGTCCTATAGATCTGGAAAAGGAGGTAGACCTTTCCCCCACCCCCTTGTCTCTCCTGATGCATTGATTGTATTTCTGGGGAGGGTGAAAGGGAGTCTGAGGGATTTGTGGCAGGAATGCAAGTGGGAAACACTTAAGTGATGGGTTTTGGGAGTCGCTATGGCATGTTCAGTATTTTGTCAGACAAATCAACCTCCAGAGTGGCAGCCTGTGCAATACGAGGCTGTTAAAGGGTTAATAAAAGCAGTGCGGGAAGGGAGGATTCATAATACATTTGCTATGTCCCTTCTTGAAGTGATGGCAGAGCCTTATACACTCACACTGCATGATCGGAGGTCATTGCTTTGTATGGTACTAACTGATACAGTAT
Organism: Falco naumanni; assembly: GCF_017639655.2. Taxonomy (NCBI): domain Eukaryota; kingdom Metazoa; phylum Chordata; class Aves; order Falconiformes; family Falconidae; genus Falco; species Falco naumanni. Next base: position 49,191,965 of record NC_054055.1, read on the forward strand.
ATGATGTGGTTATTTGATTTTTGTGAGCTATGTGTAGTGGCCTTGATTGAAAACCTTAATCGGGGAATTGCTGTTAACTATGAGCAGTTGGCTGGAGAAAATTAACTGTGCCGATTCTGTGACTCAGGCAAGGTATCCCAGGGACAACTGTTTGCAAATGAATGAGATGGCTATTAAGGCAGTCAGGATGCGGGAGTCTTGCCACAGTCTTGCAGGGTCCTAGAGAGTCACTAACTTTAATACTAACTTGATTGATTGGCTTCAGAATATTTTGCAACAAGTCGAGCAGGAGGAAGCTCAAGGGTTGCTTTTAAAACAACTAGCTGTGATAATGTCAATGAAAATTGTAAACGGGCAACTTTCACAATCGCAACCCCAACATGTGTCAAATGATTGTAAAGCAGAACTCACAGCAGACTGTAATTCTCAGGCTGAGTTCTGGAATGCAGCATAACAGATTTTTGCTTCTCTAATCTCTTCTGTAAGAATAGTACACGCTCTTAACTTGCTTAGTAAATTAGGCTGCTAGCTTGCTAAACAAAGTAATACTACAAATAATATTTTTTTTTCTGGCTTATTAACAGATGTTGATTCTGTCCATCATATATTGCTACAGAACCAAGTTGCTATTGATTTTTATTATTAGCACAGGGACACAAGTGTGAAGACTTTGATAGGATGTGTTACGTGAATCTGAGTGACCACTGTGAATTAATTTACAAAAGTATACAAAACTCAAAAGCCTTAAAACAAAGATCTGCAACAGAGCCAGGGGCGGGATGCCTTTGGTCTCTTCTCACGGCTGGGAAACTTTGGGCCATGACTCAAAAGTATTACAGGATTTATTATAATTATCTTTAACCACCTTAGTGACGTTTGCCTTAGGTCTCCCATGCTTTTTTTTCTGTATCCAGTGTTTAGTTGATTGTAACATAAAGCAGGTCATGGTCACCCAGCTACACACACCCTTTGCCTCCTCGCAATTAAGCAAAAAAGGGGAGGATAGAGAATGTCTGAAGAGATATACAGGAGAGGAAACTGGAGAATATTTGACCTAACAAGAGATGAGAGAACAGCTAGGTATTGTGAAGGAGAATATGAAAGATAAACATGGTTATCTAGTGTTTAATAGGTGTCTGCATGCTTGTAGAGATATATAGCTATGTAACTGCATGAATGATTCCTGCCCTGAGCCTGGTGGAGCATACAGCTGCGGTTTGTGTCCGGGCTCAGAGATGTAAATAGGGGCTTCTCTGTTATGGTAAAAATGTTTCTCTTTGCATAAAAAAGAGAGGGAATGAAGGGAATGACCCCAGAGGTATGTTCAGAGAAGGCATGCTATGTTTCGAACTTTTTGACTGAACCAGTTCTTGTTTGGTGTGCCTTTCCACCTATGTATAATGTTAATCCAAAAGAAGATGATACTGTTTACACTTTGAATGTCGATAATTGTCTTTTTGTAGATGCTAATGTAGTAGGAGGCTATGATGGGAACGTATTGCAGTGGTTCTTCTCTTATCCGGAGTAACAGCAGGGAAAGCATTAGAGTTAAATCACCTTGTTTGGTAGGCAGTTAAGAATGTGAGTCAAAATTGCCACTGCTTTTTGTTGTTGGTTCAAGGACATGGCTGTGAGGATTTTGATGGTATGTGCTGCGTGGATTTTAGGCGCCCCATTGCAGCAACATGTTATCAAAATCTGAGAAAATGTCAGCCTTTTTTGGCATCCATTCACTCAATTGGCAGTATTGTTTGTTTCCTATTACCTTGGTTGCTGTCATGTTTGCAAGGGCCCTGCAGAACATGGCAAACCTGGTACTAGCTGTTCAAAAACAAAAAGGGGAAATTTGTAAAATTGTATGGAATAGAGACAGTGGGTTATTTTGACACTGACAATATGTCTTAGTTGCTTTTTTATTTGTTCTATTACTTATACCTTGTTTTTACTTGTTCGGTTTCAAAGGTTCTTTTTGTGCAACAGGAAGGGGGAGATGCAGGAGCGGTCTGCAAACTGGGACCATGCGCGGCAGTCAGTTAGCTGAGGGGAATTTGCTCGAGCTTGTCTAGACAACAATTAACATGATGAGGCACGTTTGCAGAGCACAGGGGAGTGGGAGACCGATGGCACCAAGGAAAGATAACACCTTGCAGTTAATTGCTGGTAGTTAACCACCAATCAGGGATTGCCTAGTATGCAAGGCTTAGCTTCAAGAACCAATCTGTTTAAAACGCGCAGCTTCTGAAAGTCTATAAAACCTCGTGCTTCTGTACAATAAATTGACATTTGCTTGCATCAAGCGGCGTCCCGTCTCTTCATTCGCCGCAGGTTGAGATGAAGGCAGTTTAAAATGCAAAGCAAAAGTCACATGTAAGCAAAGCAAAACAAGGAATTAATTCACTACTTCCCATCAGCAGGCAGGCGTTCAGTCATCTCCAGGAGAGCAGGGCTCCATCATGCATAATAATGACTTGGGAAGACAAACACCATAATGCTAAAGGCCCCCACCTTCCCTCTTCCCCCAGTTTATATACTCAGCATGACATCTCATGATATGGAATGTCCCTTTGGCTAGTTGGAGTCAGCTGTACTGGCTGTGTCTCCTCCCAATTCCCCATGCCCCTCAAACCCTCTCATTTGCAGGGCTCAAGAAACTGAGAAGTCCTTGACTGAGTATAAACATCACCCAGCAACAACCAAAACTATCAGTGTGCTGCCAGCATTGCTCTCACACCAAATCCAAACTGTCACAGCACTATCAAAACTAGCCAGCTGTAACAAGGCTTTTACCATCCCATACCAGGTTAACTTCAATAATTAGCTCCCACACCTTGCCCTAGCACAGCCACCAATCCCCCACAAGGTTTCAAAAGTTCATCTACTGTCTGTGCTGTTTTCTTCATCCTCTTCAGACCAGACCACCCTGCTTCTTGCCTCTGCTGCATTGGGGTTTTCCTACTCCAGGCTCCTCTTTCAGCCAGCCTCTCCTCAGCTGGGCCCCCTTCTTCTTTCTGCTTCTCCCAGGGCACTCTCTCTCCTGCTTCTACCAGGTCTCTTTTCATTCAGAACTCTCTTCTTCTCTCTACTTCCTTCATCCCTTCCAGATCTCTCTCATCCATACTCCTCGGTGCTATTTAACTACTCAGCAAGAACCAGCCACAGCTGCACAATATCCACATCAGCCAACCCACCGCCCCTGAAGCCAGCCCACAGCTGTATATTATCAATGTTAATTAACCTGCTTTCATTCCATTACAATTCCCCTACAATTCCTCTACACTAGCTACTAGAAGAAAAATAACTCTATTCCAGCTGAAACCAAGACACCTAGACAAAAGCCAGAGGGATGACAAACTTCTAGGATTGACCAGCTCCTTCCCCTAACAGCATTTGTCTTCTTGTTTCTCAGAAAACATATGAAGCCCTGTTTAATTGCTCTCTCTCTGCTCCCCATACAGACATCAAGCATAGATTTGCCAAAGAACCCCAGCATATGAGAAATTAATCTGTGTATTTGCTTCTTTATTGGATTATCTTTAAATGCACTTTATTCACTATAATTTTGTTCAGTCTTTTTGTATCAAGCACATAACATGATTGGAAGTTTCTTCATTTTAATGCTACATTCAGTAAAATTAGTTAAGCACCATGACATCATGTTACATGAACAAAATTGCTTTTATCCTATCTTTTACCATGCATTGTTTCTTCTGAAAATACATCCCTATAGAGTAAAAAAGGAGAGCACAGAGGACATGAAAGATGACATCTATAGTGTTCAGTGTTTAATTTTAAATTGATCTAAGTCATTAAGGTAAATCCATGAGGTCAGTCTCTATCGCCCAAACTTCTTATTTATGTTTCAAAAACTAATTCAGCACTAGGTCACAAGTACAAAACCAAACAGGATTCACAGATTCATAGAATGGTCAGGACTGGAAGGGACCTCTGGAAATCATGTAGTCTAACCCCCTGCTAAAGCAGATTCACCTGCAACAGTTGCACAGAACTGTTTCCAGGAAGGTTTGAATGTCTCTAGAGAAGGTGTAATGAGAATATTTCTGTAAAATTAAAATATTTTGTAATGCAACTTTCTGTGTCGCAGTTTGTGCCTGTTGCCCCCTGTCCTGTTACTGGGCACTACTGAAATGTAAATTTCCCATCTATGAGTTGGGCAGGAAGGAGGATCCAGGAAACTACAGGCCTGTCAGCCTGACCTTGGTGCTGGGGAAGGTGGTGGAGCAGATCATCCTGAGCATCATCAAGTGGCGTGTTCAGGACAGCCAGCGGATGAGGCCTAACCAGCATGGGTTGGTGAAAGGAAGGTCCTGCTTGAGGAACCCAATCTCCCACTACAACAAGATGACCCACTTAGCAGATGAGGGAAAGCCCGAGGATGTTGTCTACCTGGACCTTAGTAAAGCTTTTGACACCATCTCCCACAGTATTCTCCTGGAGAAACTGGCGGTTCATGGCTTAGGTGGGTATACTTCACAATGGGTTAAAGCTGGCTGGCTGTCTCAGCCCAAAGTATGGTAGTGGATGGAGTTACATCCAGCTGGTGTCCAGTCACAAGTGGTGTTCCTCAGGGCTCAGTACTGGGGGCAGTTCTGTTTAATATCTTTATCAATGAGCTGGATGAGGGGATCGGAATACACCCTCAGCAAGTTTGCAGACGACACTAAGTTGGGAGGGAGTGTTGGTCTGCTTGAGGAAAGGTATGCTCTGCAGAGGGATCTGGACAGGCTGGATCAATGAGCCAAGGCCAGCTGTATGATATTTAGCTAAGACTAAGAGCTCTGGCTCCTGGAGGGGCTCTTGGCCCTTGCTTTGGTTTCCCTGACTCCAGGAACAACCCGTCCACCTCGATCTAATGCACAGCCATGGAACTTACTGCTGCTACTGCTGCATGCCTCGCCACCTGAGCTCTGCTGCCAGTGTCACCACATTTAGTTCTCCCACAGCTGCTCCTGGCAACAAGTTAGGTAGGACTATACAGTAGTGTTCGCCTGTGGCATCAGGGCAGCACATAGTCATGCTTTTTTTAAAAAAAAAATCAACCCATAGGAAATTGAGAAAAAGTAAAGCAGAAATGGGAAAAAGTGAAGTCAATGATTTTATTTAATCAAACATAAAGAGGTACAATAAATGAATATATTGATCACGATTTTACTTAAAATTCATCCTAGTCTGTCTCATCTTTCTAATATAGAATGCTTGACTTTGTATGACACCAGATGTATTTATAATTCCATGCCAGCTGCCGATGCTGTCTGTGCACCATGGCATTTCTGCTATTTTGATTATTTGAGATGTCAGGTAAGACTTTGTTTCTACTGTAAGAAAGGAAAGGAACCATAAGAGACTTCGAGAGGTAAGGATATATATATTTATTGCTTGTGCTTTTTTAGTGGTGTGGCAAAGCTCATAGTAGAAGGAGGAAAAGAAGAGGGGGGGGGGGGGGGGGGGAGTAGGGGGAAGATTATTTTATTCCACAAATCAAAATTAACAGGTACTTGCTTTATATGATTTATTGACCTTCAGGACACTTTCTGTATCATCTTGAAAGTATTTAGTGTTTTTTCTTTCTCTTTCTACTCTTTTTGACACTTATACTTCTGTATAATATATGAACAGTACACATTTTAAACCACACTTTCCTGTCTGTATGACTATTGATTTCCTCTATGCAGTAAAAAACCCCTCATCATAATTAGTGATCACACAATGTTTTAATAAAACATACTGATAGTTAAGAGGTGTCATATTTTTTCTTTACCTTTAGCTGATGGACTTCTAAACCAGATGCTCCTGAGTAGATTTTCTTTTCCTATACCAGGTAGTGTGCTCTCTTTTACTCCATTTATTTTCCTGTTTTTGCAGCATGACAAATATTCCTTTCTGTTATCACTGTAAACCTGGTTTGTTTTTTAGTTTGTTTTTTTTTTATTTAGATCTAACTTATTCCTTCCTGTCCTATCATCTTTTCTTCTGTCTTTATGCAATATGGTTTGACTGCTGCTTGCCTACCTTCTCCTGTAACCTCAGATCTTTGTTTCATCATTTCTTTCCTACCCTTTATACTTCTACTTTCATCTTTTGTTTTCTGTTTCTAAATAAATATTCCACAACTTTGTACTGTTGCCTGCACCTTTCATATTTTCCCCAAATAAAAAAAGCCTGGCTCTACATCAATGAAAGCCTTTTGTCATTTACCTTTGTGTTCTATTGCCTGCCTTTATTTTTTTCTAATTACTGTCTTCTACAGTAATAATTAAAATAATATTTGTAAACATATGTTGATATATTTTCTTTGTACTTTAAAAAATATTCCTGGCAAGGACATCCATGGTGCCATTCATCTAACTTATTTTAGGTTTCTACAACATAGATGTCTACACATTTTTTGGTTATTTCACTTATATAAACCAATGTTTTAAAGGAATTCTATGATGCAAATATCTGCAATTAGTCTTCCTTCTCTCTAGGTGTGGATCTTTGTTTTTAGCCTTTTCTGCTTTCAGAAAAGAGTATTGGAGATGAGGAGAAATATTCAACACATGCATACTGCACCAATGAACATTTGAGTCAATGGACAGTTTTGCATAAGACTACTCAAATTTAAATGACGCCTGTTTTGCATTAAATTAGGTAGTACTACCATGGGTATCTCCAGACAGTGAAACAGAACTTTAGTCTTGTTATTTATGTCTGCTTTTGAGTCCAGATTCCAGTAGTCTTGATCCTCTGACCTTGGCACATAACTGATGAGGCCACTAGATTTCTCTAGATTGCCTAGGTTTTCTTTCTTTCTAAAAGGATGTTGGAGGAGGCTGTGAGCTGGTATGTTCCCGTACTGTGGTTGTATTCTCATACACAAAATAAAGATGTGGATTCCTTGATTTGGAATGTTAGAAGCACTCCCAATTCCAGTGACATGGGTATCCTTCACGCAGAGCGTAAAGCTTGTTCTGAATTTTTTTTGTACATTTCTGAAAGTTTAGGAAAGAAAGCACTTTAATTCCATCTTGGGTCTTGTTTACAATGGATCTTAGTCAGCAATTAGCTAGACCAGTTTTGTAAGGTTCAGGGAACTTATAGACAACATTACTTGGACCATAGATGACAATTTCTGAATCTCTGGACACCTGTATCTTGCTCCAGTCTTTTCATAGATGCCACACTGTTAGCAGAAGCATGCTGTCATGGTGCAAGGGACTATCTCAAATTTCACCTCAACAGGCTTAGGTGTTAGCTATAAATGATTAGATATTTATCTGTAATTACTCATGATGGTTAATTATGATATTATGCAATAAGGATTAGGAAGTATCTCCCCTGGTGTATAGATAAAAGGAATATTTGCTAACTTATTATATAACTACAGCTCTTAGAAAACTCTATGTGCTCCTTAGTAGGAAGAAAGCTGTTATTTTCTATTTCCTTGTGATGTTTAGAAGCGTATGTGTTTGGACATATGCATGTGTCATATATGTGTACATATTTAAGCATTATTAATAGCAGGCAACCTGAGGTTCTTAACTGAGCTTTCTAACTTATAGAGCAGAGGGACTGTTTTATCCTGGACTGCTGAGGCTCAGGAAATAAGTACATAAATGTCTACAGTATAGTCTGAATACAGTAAGAATTTTGTATTCCTCATTAACTAGTGTCTGCCCCTGAATGGGTTGCAATAAGTCAGTACTTGAATACTCCTGGTCCATTTTAATAAAAAAGAAAATATTTTAGTTTTATAATAGTCATATACCACATCTTTTTTAAACAGTGTGAACGGCAAAGAAAATGACATCTTAGCAGAAGTACAGCAAAGTATTGACTGACTTAAGCCAGACATTAGACAGAACACAAACTACTAAGCACAAGCTTCAGTATTTCTGTTGGTATGTCATACTGCATCCTATCTATGTCAGACAGTTAAACGGATTAGAGGTGATATTTTACAGGGTTTTTTTAATGTATCCAGAGTTGAAATGAATGTCAGTACTTGTAATAAGATGAAGAAGGTCATTAGGAGCATTTTGACTTGATATTAGTCAACAAGCTTATTTTATAATTTGTAATAATGCAGTTGCTTGAGTTTGGGCAGTAATGAAACACAGAGTAACTACTACCTGCCAACCACATCAGAAACAAAACCCCTTAAAATTAGGTGGTGTTGACATGCTAAGGTCACATAGATCTTTAAACTCTTGTTAGGCCACGGCTCATTTGGGAAACTGAGTGGTTAGAGTCAGTTTGTAATGCAAACCACATTTTGCTTAGTATCAACAAAACTTTTGCTTTGCAATTGGCAAATCAGTTAAAAAATAAAACTTCCACCGTCCACACTGTATGGTACTTTCTGACAGTTTTTCAAGATTATTTACCTTCTCTTGCCATTTCTTCGAAAACTTAAAGAACAGTAATTGAAAAAGCTGCCCATCTGTTCCTTGTAATAAGAAACTCTCCCTGAAAGGGAGAAGTTCAGGTGGCACTGAAGAATGAAATTAATGGATGAATAGTATAGGTAGAGAGTATACAATAAAAATAAAATTATGTGTTATTTATTGCTGGTAAATAAAATAATTTCTTTGAGAACTCATTTTAAAACTATTTCTTTATCACACTGAGATGCTGTAAGTTTTTATAGAACAAAGATACTGTTTATAGTTTCTTTTACAAGTATATAGTATTTTTACTTTTTAAATTATTTTATGAAAAATGTTTTTAATGGAAATTTTTTAAACTTTTAAAATGATTGTAAATTGCAGATAATAACTTCATTTTCTTGAAATAATCCACTTTTATTTCCTCAGCCAAACTGTGCTGAACCTGCCTTTATTAATAGCATTCAACTATGTTTTCAGAACATAGCTTGAAGAATGATTTGAATACAGAAGCTGGCTATGCAGCATCCTCACTGAAAATAAAGATGATATATTGACATAACATTTCTTGCTATTACAATATTTCAAATAAATTCTTAGATTCCAGTTTTAGATTTGTTCTATAGTTTCTAATGAATCCATAATATTATTGAAGTAATTACTATAGAAACACCACACAGTAAAAAATGTTGACATTTCTTACCTCTGAACAAGACAAAGTAATAAAGCCACATTTGTCATAGATTTCCTTTAACTAGTGAAAACAACTGGCATGATTTAATTTGCAGATATATTTAAATATACATGTACACATATATACAAGAAATAGATATATATTTTATGAAATGTAGTTGTACTGTGATGACAGAGTCCCTTTACTCTGACAAAAGTCTAGCACTGTAGTCTGATGCATAAAATAAACCAGTATCCACCTAAGAACAAGTTTTCTGAATAAACTGACCCTGGTGGTATCTTGTAATCCCTTTTTGTAATTTTAAAAGATACTCTTATGTCCTGAGTTTTTGTGTTCTTTGTTTAATAAGCATAAAATTATTTTCTATTATGTTCTTCTAAAGAGCAAATGAGATTTTAAAAAAACCCAAAACCTATTACTTTAGTAATAGTTTAAATTTGTCACACAGTGTAAAGATATAAATCTCATAAGCTCTGTCTTAAGTGACATTTCCAAATGTAAAGTCTGCTTTTTGTGCCATATGAATAGGACTAGCAAGCTCTAAAACATATATAATTTATATGGAATAACACCAAAGAAACATAGTTTTGATGAATAGAATAATAATAAAACACAGCTAAATGTTAATAGGGGAAGAAGAATAAGAAACAAATGATCTCAAGCAAAAGCATTTTTGTTTAGCAAAAATGCGAGAGAGTAGAAAAAATGGCAAACAGAGAAAGTCCACATATTCTTACCTACCAGATTGTCAGGTGGGCTGCTTTAGAACATTTTTATGACTCACTAATGTGTTAGTACTACTGCCAAAGGCAGATGGATGAAAATGCCAAACATATGTGAAGGTCAACAGCAAATATTATAAAAGAGAGAAAATGCAGTGTTCCTGTTCACATTTTTATAGCACTCTGTGATAAAACTACAGCAAATCGGCTTCTTAAGACTGCTAGGAAGAAAAAACTGAATGCAATGCCATTTTTGTGGGTTTTGTCATAAAGATAAGTTGACTATACATTAGCTCTTCTACTTTTGCACTGATTCACTTTTTTTTTTCCCTTCTCTGAATTAGTAGTTCTATTGAGAGCTACAAGAAGAGATTTATTTATAGATCTCCATTTTAGAGGTTTCAGATAATACTAGAAACATGCACTTCTGAAAATATGCAACAGAGAATTCTGGTGGAATTTTAATACTAGCTAAATTACAGCACTTTTATAAAGAGACATCTTACTAAATATCGTCTCTTATTTTACCAGATTGATGTGTGTACAGTATTGCTGATTTTTCATATCCTATGAAAATAAAATGCTAATACACACACACATGCTTATCATATATTTCTAGGCCAAATCCTCACACTACAGCAAGTGAAGAATTAGGCATAATTGTAAACCTTTTTTCATTTTTCTATTAGTATATCTAGGAAAATTCTGGGCTTGGGCTGCCTCTCCTGACTCTTTGTAGCATTTAGACACTGCCAATTATCCAAACATTTAAAGAACTGAGACCTTCTTTTTTTTTCTGGCTCCAGCCCCAAACCAGTCCTTTACCGATATATTCACAAAGAGGGTATTTCTGCTCTGTTCTGGTGCTAAAATATTTGAATGGCTGATGCTATCATTGAGAGAGATTAGGTTGTCAGAAACTGCCAAATTTTATATTCAGAGTTAGCTCAAATATACTATCTTATCTGTATTTACCTGATCAATTGTTGGTGAAATTACAGCTTATATATTTTTCTTACTTATAATATGAATGGCTTTGCTCTTTCACACTTTTTTTGTTTTTTGACATGTTTGTCTTCAGCAGTAAGAAGCTGCATTTGATATAAAGTTAATTATTTGGCTTCTTCAGTATAAATTATGATCTCCAATACCAACAGGAGGATGTGCTCCTTGGCATGTAGTGTAGCCCATGGTACACCTAAAAAAATTCTGTCCAGAGAGCCCTCAGGTTCCTGTTCAGCTCCAGTACCTGGATTTCTCTGGCAGGAGCCAATGCACAGGGCCGGTAGAAGGGACACACATCCTCCTGGGTTTTGGCTGGTTCTGGTTATCGCCTGTAGTTCCTTTCCTATACCAGGGAGACTAGGAGTGTTTCCAAGTATACTGGTTTAGACATAGCTCTGGGACTACTCTGTCACCAAACTCTTAAAGGGTTTCTTATTCCAGTCATATCAACAGCCTTGACACAGGCTTGAGAAAAACTTCAATGGCATAAGAGTTTGCTTTATGATCAGAAAGCGTTGCCTTTTAGAAGCTGGTTGTAATTTCTTAGGTAGTTCAGTTAGAATGAGACAAGGGGAAGTCTGGCACTGAACTGAGGGGTGGCTTGTTTATATTACAAAGTTGCATTAATTACTGTACGTGCAATTGAGGAAACAAATTCTGTCAGCTCCAGACTGTTTCCCTGTGACAGGAAACAATGAGGTTTGAGCGAGACAACATGCCACACCACTTTAACCCAGAATATTTGTAGAATTGCTAAATTTGAACTAAGAGGAGAGGGAAATCTCAAGTGAGATTTGCCTTGTAGCACTAGTTTACTAATTGATTGTGATGAAACTTCAATATCACAGTTATCAGTAAAATGAAGGAAGTTCCATAAGAGATCTTTGTCCTATTCCTAACTTCTGCATGTGGCAGTAGTCACTTGTTAGCAGGAATCTTCCCTAATAATGTGTTATTAAGCAGAAGTATTTGTCTGCTACAAAACCAAGATATTTTTCCAGAATAGATTCAAAGTGTCTATCATTTGTCTTCACTTGTGTAAGTATTTTATGTAAGACTTGAAGGCTGTAAATGACTGAAAAAGGGCATTACTTAAGAATTAAATTGTTATATACTTCAGGATTTGCTAGGAGAGAGAATTCACCATGACCACTATCTACCTTGTGTTTTCCATTGTAGATGCACAACAGATACATAGAAGTCATCCCCATGACCATTAGCATCTTTGTCCAGACCCTAGAGATACTTGATAACTAAATATTATCAGAATTGGGTAACTAAGCTCTAAAACTTGATGGGATTTGAACCTAACTGCAATTACTATACAACAGTTAGCACCGTTTTGTCCATTCTTCTTATCAGTGATGTACAGAACAATTCTAGTCACAGCTTTAAGAAACAGGCTTAAACAGCACATACTACAATATATTGTGTGCAGAATAAAGTTGCAGTACTAAACACTGGGAAAAATTTAAAATCAAGGATAATACAGTTTCTAAATGGATGAATGATGCATTCTAATCCAAGCCATCTGATATTCATGAGGCTTTATGCTGATGTTGCATTTTTCTATATGATTTTGTGATAAAAGAAGGTGATGAATGTTCCCCAGTAATTTTTAGTCTGATAATACAGTTTTATTATTCATTACAGTGTTTCATAATAAATTTATGCAGTGCCCCAAAGGAGTCATTGGCAGTTCAAGCAAAGTAATACCTCTCACCAAACCTTTGTAAGATACCTTAAAAAATGAAGTTCCTTGAGGCACCAATTTACAGAAGTGGTATTTACTGCTAAAAGCACTGTAAAGCAGAACATTTTCTGTAACGTGATGAAGTAAATGTCTTTTTTTTAGTCCAGAACAGTTGTCCTCATAAATTATGTGTTATCAATGCCCATCTACTTTTAATAAAAAAATTATTATAAAATAGTTCTTTTGAAGCTTTATTACTTCAGGCTCTAAGCTCATTAACTTTCACATCTAGGTTTAGGTGGGAGATTACTAAACCAGCATGCTTGAGCTTGTCATACTAGTTATTCAATAGATAGCGTTATTTATTTTAAATCGGTAACAGACTTTATTTAAGGAAATACATCTACTTCTATTTCTTGTTTCTCAATTATGCTTTAATAATTCTTTAAATAAAAATAGAAACATTCAATTCATGCTTGTGCACTTATTTTTTGTAGCTGGACAGTGTCCCTGGATAACAAGCTTTTGACCACCCATTTTTTTTATATTTTGTTTCTTTCACTACAAACATCCTCCTGTTTGCTACTAGTTGTCTGGGATTAATTCTCAGAAAGGTGACAACACCCTAAATAGCTTTGGTTTCACACTAGGATGGAAGACATCTCAGAAAATTACACTAAAAGGCAGATTAAAAAGCTGACATTTGTTGCCTTTTATCTGTTAGTTACTGGAGTTTCTGTGAGGTTCTTGATGCACACTGCATGTCAAAAGGAGTTCATGCTCAGTGAGATGAGCTGTCACCCCTCTGACATTCTCTTAGAGGTTTTTCACCAATGTTTGGAAAGTCCATTGGGTTTATGTGATTTTTAAAAAAACTTGAATAATCCAAGAGATGAGCAAGAGCCTAATAACAGTGTGATAATGAAACTATGCCCCAAAATTCTGTGTTAAGATTGGAATTAATAACTGAGGCCTTCTGATGGGTAGCTCCATTTAAACTCACTAGGATTTAAGAAAAGTAATCTTTAGATTTGAGGAAATTAAGAATACACCAAAGATAAAGACTTCCAGGAGAATCCTAAAATAGCCAAGACTTTCTGAAAAACAGATGTATATTATTTATATGAAACACAAAGATCCCAGGTAAATCTTTGGAGAGAGAGAAAGGAAAGAATATGGGCTCTAGACTGAGGATCAGATAAGGAAATATTTAAGAATATTCAAGAGTAAGGAGATACTTGAGAAAAATCATTACTCTCCAAGGGAACACATTTTGTTAATTTTAAAACATCTATTGAATTTCATGAGACTGTGCTTCTGACTACAGAAGAACATGTAAACCTTTCTAGAAATCAAGTGATTTAATAAGAAGAGGTTATTTTCTGAGGTGTAACACTGTGTTGCATATGCTTGCATCCTTCTGTACATAAATAATATGACTACTCTGCACCCTTTCCAGATGCTTTCAAGTACAAATATAACTAATATTTAAGGTTAGAGGAAATACATGGGTGATAATCTTGGGTTTTTGCTTAAGATACTTACATATACATATGTAAATACTGTGCATTCATTGCATATATTGTTGCATGTAATTGGCTGACTCGGTTTTAATTAGATAACCCATATGATTTTATTTTTTTATGGTTTTAAGAAAGAATGGGTGCTATAGATTTAAAAAGAAAGAAGAATAATTATGAATACATGCTACATTACAAGTAGTTGGTGGTACAATTAACAGAGGGTAAGGAGTAAGATGCCTAGAAAGAGGTGAACAATTTGTGAGATTAATAGAATAACTAAAGAGTCACTCAGTAATTTCCCAAAAGACTTACACGATTGAGGTAGTGCTTCAAGCAAAATTTAAAATCTAAACCTATGTTTTAAAAAACTGTAGTTCAACTGGAGGCTCCTGTATCTTATAGGTTTCTAGTTGCCTTTGTTTAAATCAACAGTAAGTGTCATGAAAGAATTCCTTTTGGACATATGTAAAAATGCTTTGGTCCCAGTGTGGCTGATGAATGTGACACACATATCTGCCTACACATTCAAAATATAAATATTCCTGTAACTATTTTTGACTGAATGGATTCAGTTTGGTAGACTTCCTTTGTTAATAACCTACATATTCCTAAAGATCATGCTCCACAGGGCATGGAAAGGTGGCCACCGATTTCTTTTTAATCATGCAGATGCTGCAATGAAATTATTTATTCTCATAGCCTACCTGCTCCTATTTCTCAACATTAAGTATCAAGCCACTGACTTAATAGCTGCCTGTTTCCAAGTGAACTTGCATGTAAAACTTAATTCTGTATACAGAGAATGAGAAAATATCCAATCAGGCCCCCAGGATTGGATCCTTCACAGAAAGAATGTTAAAGCAGATGAAGAAAGAGAAAGAGACATTTGAAATCTCTCCCAGAGTCAGATGCTTAATTTCTGGTCAGATTTCAGGAGCTGAAACTTCTTCCTGGATTTAGTGCTCTAAGTCACATATGGTATGTATAAGTGCCCTTCACTTTCCTCTGCTTCAGGATTTACTGAGGCAGAAAAGGCAGCCTTGCCCTCCTACATACTAAAGAAGCATTTAAACTATTAACAAGAAAACTAAAAGGTGGGAACAAGAGAATAAGAAAACTTCTGGCTTTTTTTGGGTACTAAGGGAGAGGAAACTTCTGCTTTCTTTGAGTTAAAGCTCATAGTTGATTTTCTGAGCATTGGATCTCAAGTGGAGCACCTCTGAGTGAATTACACATATATAGGGATTTGAAGGAAAATTTCTGTCATCCATCCTTCCCCAGTTGCTAGCTTGGATGACATCTCAACAGGAATGCTGTCTGTTGATAGCTCCCCAAAACTGTCTTGGCTGGTCCTGGATATCGTTCTGAAGTATAATAGATGTGTCCCCTTACACTTTTTAACAGAAGTCTAAGCTCTAATACTGGATTCTAACCTGGGGAAAACAATACTGCAAAATTCACCATTACTTACATCCTTATAGGTGCTAAATTCCCTCTAACATCAATGCAAACCAAATTTGTGAGTGGAGTTGAAATTCTTATTTAATATTTGTATTCAGAAAAGTGAAGATTGTGATACCAGCTTGCGATGCTTGGGGCTTGTGATTGTTCCACTCAAAACTGCAGTGATGCCACCCCACTATATGTGTGTGTGTATATATACATATACATATATATATATATATATAAAAATTGTCTGGTTTAACTATATATAATTGAATGGTAAACTGCTACTACTCTGGAAAGTTTTATTCCATTAGGAAATGTATGATTTAACTAAAACATTGGGAAGTGTGTGTGTTTTTTTAAGTAACAAACCTGTATAGAGTCTGAAGTTTGATCTGGACATGAAAATGTAGTAGCAAAACAACGTAAACATTTAGAGGCACAGGACCATTAAATTATCTTTTTGGATAGAAGTGGATTTTCTTTAAGAAAACAGTATTCTGATGGGTTTTGGTGGTCAGAAGAGGGAGCTCTTGAACTATGGCACAGTGTTTCTAATAAGATTCTGAGGGCTATACCTTTATTCCTTGCATTGTTAAAATACAATTCTCAAATGCTTAAAAGATGTTACAGCAGTCCACTCAGCCAAAATGGTGTATCCAAGATGTTAACGGTGCCTTTTATATACGTATAAACTTGAAAGAAAAAGGGGCAAGAACAGGAAAACTTGAAACTGAAAATTAAAGCAGAAATAGCTTGTATCCCCTACTAAGAAAAAATCACATACATGCATACATTCTGAGAGATAGCATCCACATATTTAATTAAAAGCTTCTGTAAGACATTACTGAGAAACGTTATTGTTTGTACATAATAATAATTAAAACACCAAAGCTTATAACAGAGTGTCTGTATATTATTTATCTACAATCACTCAGTCAATAAATAAATACATAAATAAATCTTGGTCACCTATTTAGATCCAGACAAAAAATTATCAACATAAATACATCCGTGACAGAAACTGAATCTGATATTCTAGTGTCATTTCTCAGGAAGATTACTGACATATATAGGTCACTGAAGATGGGATTTATTTTACCTGCTTCAGCCATCTAGGAGTTAGGTATCTAGCTGTTGATGAGTTGTAATGAGAGTGGTACTATTAAGGAAGGAAAGATTTACACTTCCTGACACAGGTCTGTGAGATTTGAAACACCCTTTTTATGAACTTCATTCTTTTAATTCCTTACACAGCTCGCTTCAAATACTTCAGGTTTAGACTGGTAAATCTGGATAAACATGGTGCTTTTTTTTGTCATTTATTAGACAGGAACCCATCCTTAAGTTATCCATGCCATCTACACAGGGCTATAGTACATCATAAGACCTATGAGAGATCCATGTTCTTCTGGCAGATGGAGACAGGTCTCAGGTCTAAGGCATATCAAGTAGCATCAGATGCCTCTGTTACTGAATTGTTAACCCAAATGTGGTTATCTGAATTGGGAATGAAATGTCAACACAAAGAAATGGTGAGCTTTAAAACAGCAGGCTGCATTTATCAACGTTTAAATTCCAGAAAAGCCTCATTCACAGAATGTTTTGCACCCTTATCCTATCAGGCCACTTACTGAAGAAATCATCAGAGAAAATAATTCAAAGAAATAAAGTAATCTATACAGCAGCAATGATAGACTAATCCTGTAAAAGCCTGCCCTGGAATAGGGTCCCCAGCAGGTCAAAGGAATGATTGTTCCCCTCTGTTTGGCACCTGTGAGATCCCATGTGGATTATTGGGTTCAGCTTTGGGTCCCATTGTACCAGAAAGATGTTGACATACCAGCACAAGTCCAGAGGACAGTCATCAAAATCATTAGGCAGTGGTACACACACACAACATACAAGAAGATATTCACAGCTTAACTGAGCAGAATTCTAGGCCATCGGATCTACTTCTGAAGTCTGCCTTTGCTTTCAGCAAGGAATTGGAGCATGGGACCTCTAGAGGTGCCTTCCAATCTAAATTATTTTATGTTTTTATGATTTTATATAGACCTTGAGGGTTGGTTCTGAACTTTTCATAGTACACCTAAATGTCTGCATGGCTTCTCTGATTTTTGTTAGTAGAAACAGGGGAAATTAGGGTTGGAAGAATGCCTGTCCTGCATTTCTAAGTACTTTCAGTTGAGAACATGCCAGATGGAGATCTTTTCTTATTTGTAAGTGCACGAGCACAACAGGGATAGAGAGGGTTTACTGTAACAGCTAGCTGATTTACCAGGCAGTTCAAGTCACCATGTATTTCTGCAGGATTTATTTACATTATAGCTCTTCTTGTGCTGGTGACAGAATCAGGAACAGACACACTGGTCTCTATTCGAAGATGTTAGTAGAAGATTTAATTTATTACTAGATGTGAAGTAGACATATA
This sequence comes from Falco naumanni, assembly GCF_017639655.2. Taxonomy (NCBI): domain Eukaryota; kingdom Metazoa; phylum Chordata; class Aves; order Falconiformes; family Falconidae; genus Falco; species Falco naumanni. The sequence goes on from NC_054055.1 coordinate 49,209,866, forward strand.
TTTTCTTGAAACAGAATGAATATAAAGGCAATTTCCCAAAGGAAGAGAAATACTATAAGGTTATAAATCAAAGGAATCTTTTAAGTCCTAGAAGAAATCTACTTGAGCAGGAAAACAAGCGGTCAAGTGGGTCTATTATGTATGGCTGTACCTGTGTTATGTTTTATGACTTAAAATATAGTAAAATATATATATTACTTTAATAATGGATGATTGTGGTGATGCAAGTCGAGGCGAACTTAAAATAAACACTCTGTCTGCGTGGCTGGGTTTGGACAAAATGGACTTTATTGTTTATAAAAACTATTGATGTATCTTAGACAGTGCAAGTGTTAGACCCTGATAGGCTTTTGTGTCCTTCTTCTTGCTTGCTATTTGCTGTTGCTGTAGGTGCCCGTATGCTGCGGTTCTAAGTTCCAATTCTTCACATCCTGTTTACACACCTGACAATTTGTGGCTGTCTTAAAGGTACACGGCTAAGTCTTTGAGGTCAACTAACTTGTCTGCAGACCCGCTGCAGACCCCCTGCAGACTCCAGCAATTCCCCCTTTTTGTTTTTTGAACAACTAGTACCAGGTTTGCCGTGTTCTGCAGGGCCCTTGCAAACATGATGGCAACCAAGGCAATAGCAAACAAACAATACTGCCAATTGAGTGAATTGATGCCAAAATGGCTGACATTATCTCAGATTTTGGTGACATGTTGCTGCAATGGGGTGCCTAAAATCCATGCGGCACATATCATCAAAATCCTCACAGCCATGTTCTTGAGCCAACAAGTTTTGTTGTTGCTCTGTTTGTATATAATGGTGGCAAATTTGACTCACATTCTTAACTGCCTAACCAACAAGGTATTGACATTCAAAGTGCAAACAATATTGACTTCTTTTGGGTTAACATTATACAGAGGTAATCAATTATCGAAAATATCAAGACAGTAAGATTCTTCATTCCCTGCATACATTTACTTTTTTGCAACAATGTCTGCAAGTCAGTTTCAAGGAAGGGCACACCAAACAAGGACTGGTTCAGTAAGGAGGCCACACATTAGTTGTTGGGTTGACTGCCAGCAGCAGCACTCCCACGATCCGGCACACTAAGCTCAGGCCGCACACCGCGAGCAGGCATCCATCACGGACCTTCATCTGTAGAAACATAAGCATAACCTCTCCCCCAAGTTAACAATTCATGTGGTCCCGACCAATGCCCGGTACGAGGGTCTTTCATGCGTACTAAGACACCTTCATGCTTTCTGTAATCGTGCCTCTGGGGTCATTCCCTTCATTCCTCCTTTTTTTTTTTTTTTTTAGTTACTGTCACTTTATTAATAGACTCACAGCAATGTGTACCCCCAGCTAAAAATACACACGCTACGCAGACTTTGTTATTTAAAAGGTGATAGGTTAAAACTACTTGTTCACATGCTTCCATCTTATCCTAGTTTCTACTCATACTCCCTTAAAGTTATTTAACTCTTTACTGCAGGATCTGAGCTGCACATCATCAAAGCAAGGCCAAACCTGCACATTATCAACGTCAAAACAATCCACTGTCTCTGTTCCATACAATTCTACAATTCCTTTTTTTTTTTTTTTTAACAGCAAAATACATTTCAAGCACTGTAATACAGTAGATTATAGACAGCTTTTCTGTGTGACAGAACACAGTCACCCTGTACTGCAAAACAGTTTTTTGCAAGTCCTGTACTACTTTCCAAGCAAATGGTGTGTGAATGTGAGGATTACCAGCAGCCGCATCTCCCAGTACAACAGGATATGCATGCGGTGCATCGGTGGAAGGAGTAGGAAGATCAAGGAGCGGTCCGCCTATCAGTTCTGCTAAATCCCAGTTCCCGTCTTTTAATGCACTCTTATAGCCTGCCAAAATTGGCGAGGGTCGCGCGTCATTACTGTACCACTGGAAACTGGATTTTTACCACCTCCACCTTCTTCATTGCCTGTGACATTAAAGGAAATCCTTTAATGTAGTTAAGAAAGATATTTGAAGAAAAAAAAAAACTGTATAATGACAAAATGTGAATAGAATTATAAGGAAAATTAGAGAATATACCTTAAGTTACTAGAAAGAAAATCCTCAGTGAGTTGTCTTAGTGGTTTGTAAGAGAAGGAAGTAATTTCTTGTAAATATGAACATATCTACGTAATCAGATTTGATGAGAATCAAAAAACCCTCTAAGATTTTGTTCCTGGAGCCATCAAACTTTGCACCAGATAGCCCTCTATCATTCATATGTGCTAAAATGACAATTATATCATTCATCATGATATTATATCACTGGATTAATTACAGGCACTACTTACTGGTAAAACATATTTTTATCAATTAAAGCAATCCAGGAAAAACAAACAGGAGAGTTAGCAAATCAAATCAGCAATGTCTCCAGTAACCATAAAGCACAGCATGAGAACTACTATACTGAACTGCAGTATAGTTTTTGTTTACACTGTAATGCTCTTTTATCTAGCATCCTCTTGATATTAGGATGAGTTACAAATAAAAATTCTGTCTTGCACAGGCCTACTAGTCCCTTGAGAAATTCAAGAATTTCTTTTATTATACTCTGTTAAGGATGGTGTCAAGGTTAAATTGCTGTGATTTTATTCTTCAGTAGTCACATTCTGACAGATTTTAAAAAATATTAAAAAATAAAATAAAAATAATCCTTGTTATATACCAACATATCTAGATAAATTATTCTAAAAAGAATTGTATCATTCCCTAATCAATTTCCTTTCTGACTTTTAACCACAAAAAAACTATCAAAAGAAGTTCATTTTTATATATACTCCTCCACAACACATTCTCTCTCTCTCTTTCATATATAATCTTCATTATGTGCAACAGATGTGGAATGAAACAGATGAACTAAAACAATATTTTGTTAAAATTACTTCATATATGGTGCTATTAATTCTTAATAAGGGACGAAACACTGAGAAGTCATTGCAAACAATTGTGAAAGAAGTAGAGCACTCTAAAAAAAAATCTTACATTCTTCTGGTTTTCATAATTGGTTATCTGTGCACATAAGTAGAAATGATTGGCAGAGCTCACCTACCAAGCTGGATAAAATAAACTTCATAAAACTGAGAGGTGGACATCTAGTAAGCCACAATTACATGCCCATATAAACCCCAAGTTTTAAGTCAAATAAAGCTTCACATTTTTTTTTTGTTAATTTAGTATGCTTGCATAAGACAAAAGACTTAAGAAGCTTATTAATTATATTTTTTTTTAATTAACCAAACTAAATTGAATCCGCAACACACTTAATGGAATTTAGAATGAATATCAACTGGAAAGCACAATAACACAATAACGTTCTAAAAGAAATGAAACAAATGGATTAAATTTTCAGATCTTCTCTTTGTTTGTGTTCATACTTTATGCGTCCTAACAGAATACAGGGTTGACTGGAAAGTTTTTTCTTAAAGTCTTGACTGGGCTAAAGACTTTCTGTAATCCAATTATTTCTAAATTAATATTTATCCATATAAGAACATGATTAATTCTTCATAAGCAAGAGAATGTTCAAATTCATTTTCTATTTTTAAAATGGTATTAAAATTTAAATGATACAATAAATAATTTTGTAATATATTAATTAATTTTTAAAACTCACAGACTATTATACACAAATCACAGAAAAATTTTATTCAATAAAAATTAACACATGTAGCAGAAATTTTTTCATGATTTTAAACTAGGAAGGTATTTATAACTAGAGGAGAAAGGAAGAACTATGCTCAGAAATTATGTGTAAATAAACGAAATAAGATAAAAATAAGTGCTTTCCACATTGCAAATATAGCCTAAAAGAGTTTCCACATTTTGATATGTAAACCCTTACTAGTCAAGACAGCTTTATAATAACTTCCATTCATATCAATTTCCAAATAAGAATATAATCACTCATATTCAGATAAGGTTGTATTCTCAGCCACTTCCTTGTTTCCTTCTACTCAACAAGGATATTTCCTTTTTTGTGTGTAATTGAAATGACAAAGAACACTTAGCCTAATCATAGTCACAGAAAAAGAGCTCTTGCTATGTTTAGTTAATCACATTTCATAACAAGCACAATTTAAAAAAAAATGGACTGAAAGATCTAAGGGAAAATTATCTTTCTTTTTGACAAAGTCACTGAACTACTTTCAAGAACCCTGTTCATTACCCATAGGTAGGTGGGACCCTCCCGGCAGATTTGCCCCATCCCTCGTGAATTGAGGAATTTCTCCATGGCATATATGCTGTTCTAGCAGTTTGATTATATGTCTATGCAGTAGAAAATATCCCTCCTCAATAAATGTTTTTATATCAGAATCTGGGCATTTTTATACCAAGCAGCAGTTACTAGAGAGTCTTTCTCTCAGCAAAGATAGGATTTAGGACGGTCATCAGTGATGTTACAGAGCAAACCCTGATTTTTCATCTGTTTTTTATTGAAAACTAAGTAATGAGCACACACTTACCTTTGTGCCACAGTGGTCATTTTGTTTTAAGTTAGGGGGAAAAAAACCCACATCGAACTTAAGTGTAATAGTAACTGTATACAGTATTCCAATGCATCCCAAAACATCTCATTATGTTGGTATGTTTGTGTGATTATCTCATAACATTGTACTTTTGTCGGAGTGACAAAAGTGCTGTGAGCTATTACTCCAGATTTTCTAATTCCTGTAAATTTAAAATAATGGAAAAAAAAAAAAAGTAATTTCTATTTACAAGTTAGGTCATACAACATGGGTATTTCAGTGTCAGTACATCTAAAGATATTCAAAAGACATGCAGTCAGGGACTGCAGCATGTGAGAAATTAAAACTGTATAATTAACTGCTGTGAGTTTAATATTTTCCTATGTTAAATATCTTGAAGAGCAGGGCAAAAGGAAGTTAGACATGTGCATTAGACTGCAGTATGTAGCTTTATCTTCAAAATAAGTCATTTAATAGTTCCTAATAAAACCACATAAAAATAAAAAAATGTATTCTTTTGATAGATTCAGTGTAATTAATTTTATTAAATTTTAATATATGTATTAACAGAAGTAAATATAAAAGTTAGCAATAAATTTTGTATTTCAGTCATGCTTTTTCGGTTCCTTTAAGGTTATCTCCTCATTAGCTATGACTTCATAGTCATAGGAAAGATTTTGAGGAAAATAAGAACAAAATGAGAATCCTTATATGCAGGGATTTTTTTGGGGGTGTGTGTTTTTTTGGCTTGGTCCTGCAATAAAGTCAATTTTAAATAGCCATTTCATGTATATGCTAAAATAAATATAGGTGTAAGGTGTGTTCAGTTACACTTATTGCTCTCAGTGCCTCAGGGTTTTTTCAGGAACTGCGCATGCATACTTTAGGAATATTATTTTGTTAAGCATGTCAACTTTTTCAGGGGTCTGGACCAGGCAGATTAGACTGTACGTTAAATTTGAAGCTTCTGTTAAATGAATGATACTAGAAGGCAAGAAAATAATCCAGAAGACCTCAGGAAGTTAATAAATAATCAAATAAAAAAAGCTGGAATGGTCTACTTATGTGTGTTGAACTGAATAAATTCCATCACTTAAGCTAGTGATAAATTAATGGAAATTCAGTACTGCAGATTCATAGTGTCTGATATTCTAACCTTTATAATATTATTTGTAAACTGAGAGTCTTCAAGTGAGTCAGGCACTTATTATCGCCAAAGGCAAAGCCCATAGCAAGTGTAAATTTAAAGAGAGAATGGCTTTGAATGATGTGCCTTAATACATTAACAATACATTTTTCATGAACAGACAACTCAAGCAGCAACATCTGGAGTGTTTTCCAATTTAACAAGCATAATCAAAATGGCTTCTTGAAAAATGATCCTCAAAATATGGAAAAGTCCTTCAGTTTGGCAAAGAAATTGCCCTGTTATGGTTGTCACTAAAACTTTTAGATGATGATATCTGCAACTTTATAGAAAATATCTCTAGGTATACAGAATGCATCCAAAATTGGGAGGGGGGGGGGGGGGGAAGGAAAAAAGATATTTTCCATAATAGTTTTAAAAATATAGATAAATTTTCTTCAATAGGTTTTGATGAGCAACATTTTAGACAATTTTGAGTATTTCATTAGAAAGTAGGTACAATGTTTTGGGGTTTGATACATTACATAGCAGATACATAGTACAATTCTTTCATTTCATGCTTCTCTTCACCCATCAGCTCTTTCATTCTGATTATTGAAAAGGCAGTTTGAAGTGGCAATTAACAAAATATTTAAAATGAGAAATATGTGGGGGGGTTCCAATGACATTAAAAAAATATCAGGCATCAGGTAAACATGAAATATTTTTACTGAAAAAGTGAATTTTAACTTTTTAAATAAAGAAAAGGGAGTGTAAAAGCCAATGAAAAATCTGCCTGAATGTTGCTTTGAATATTTGTGTGTTTTTTGGTAATAAGGTTGTCTTTTCAGACTGTTACACAACCACTGTTCTACTGACTTCAAATTTATTCCTCTTGACACTGGGTGTTGTGAATAAGGGAAGAACTGGTTGCAGATACTTCATGTGTCAAGTAATCGTACTTTGTTATGCATAATTTCAGAGTATGCAAAAATATTTGGAAGAAAAATTCCTTTTAAAATTTAAGCTGGGCTTTACTGAAGTCCTGTCTTAGGTAAATTGATTAAACCTGAGTGTGCTAATTATCTAGTCCATTATTCTTCCAAAATAGTAGAGGGAATAAATTAAATATTTGTAACATATATAAGGTGAGATAGTCTTGAAAAGTAGGAGACCAGAAAGCAATAACAACATAATAAAAGCACTTGCACTTTTATCTAATACAGTATTCTCTAGGGTAATACTCTTTGAAGGAAATTTGAATAATGATAAAATCAGGCTTGCAGCAAGATTTTCAGTTTAATGGTTGACATTAGTCATTTAGATGTTTTACTTAATGCGGCAACGAGTTTGTTTCTTGAGCTACCCTGGTAGTTAAACTCATATTTTATTTGGGGGTGGGGGGGTGGCGGGGTGTGTGGGGGGGAATACACTAAAAAAATAGGCAAAACTAAGAGTCACATTTGCCTTATACTGCCTTATATAGTAAGGTCATGGACCATGATAAGACTGACTGAACTGGGATTTTGAGCAGCTTTTGAGCAGCTTTAGATATCTTCTGGAAGGGACAACCAAATACCTTAAGAGAACATGGAATCATAAAAACAGTTTTACCCCTTTGACCTGACCAACATTTTTATTTGCCTTGCATTAAACATCTATTCTAGTTTTTTGGTTTTAGTAACCAAAGTCAGGAAACATGGTAATAACCAATTATTTTTCTTCGTAAATAAGAATAATAGTCCCTCTAACTTTGTGGTTTAGGTTTTAATATCACATGTTAGGAATCATTTGTAGGCTAAGCAGGTGAAGGAGATAGGGAAGTGATACCAGAAGCAAGACTGAAAAGGCCGGGGCAGAGTCCAGAGAGCAGACAAGTAGAAGAAAACAGGACTGGAGCAAGGAATAAGCAAAAGATAGACAAACAGTGCAAAATATGAAGAAGTGGATAGGCATTATGAAACTCATGGGAAACCAAAGAAAAGGACACCTTAGTAATGAATTAGAAATAAAATAAGAAAACTTCAGGGGAAGTCTGAAGGTCAAAGAGAAAAACTTGTGTTATGAAAAATGTGAGTAGAATTATAAAGAAAATTATAAAATGTACATTCAGTTACCAAAAAGAAATGGCCTTGTTGGATTTGCTTTCTTGGCTTGTTAAAAAAAAAAAAAAAAAAAGATATGGGTATTAAGTTTTGGACTTAAATGTCAAGCATGTGAGTGCAGTGGGATGGAAAGGGAGGAGAAAGGCAACTTCCTGGCCTTTAAAATCTCTTCCCCACTTTTGAGTCCTGTGGTGCTGAGCAGGTGGAAGGGGGCACAGCCCCTCACTCTGAGCAAAGTAAACAGTACTTCAGGTCTTCCATAGCAATTTTTGGTACACACGAAGAACCAACATTAGGGAAAGCCTCCTTTGGAGTATTTAAACACAAACTTGATTTTAGCAAGGGTGAGATCAACAATCTGGAGCCTGCTTTAGCTTTTGCTTCAGTCAGTCAGACCATTTCAGTCTTTTTTCAAGTCTAATGCCTGCACAATTTCTAATTTTCACAGAGACAAAGAAGTTTTATTATCCAGTCAATTGTCTTTTATTTTGTATACATTCCTTTTCATATAGCCAGGTTAGGATGGTATAATGGCCCTTGAAAGTAAAGTGAGTTTTGGATCACCAGTGACACTGGTAAAGGGAACTTGCTTTGTACCTCTGCATATTTTTCATATGTAATGGAGTTAATTATATTAGAACTAGTTAAATTGATTGGGAAACTACGGCACCACTTTCAAATTAGTCATAATGTTGGAAAAGACTGGAAGTTTAAATAATTTGTTCTTAATCCAGTCATATATACTGCCACTATTTCAAGTTGGTTTTGTTAAACTACAAGTTCACTAAACTAAAATATTTTCAGTGCATTTTTTCATAACTGTCTTGATATGTTACTGAGCTGGGTAGAATAATCAGAACGTAATAACAAGTAGTTAAATTGCTGTAATTAAAAAGGTAATTATTCTTTTCAGCATTCTCCTTAGTACTAAGTTTCGTGCTTGTCTATATCCTATGATACTGCTTCAAGTTGTTTGTATTACCTACATTAAGCAACTCTATATTGAGTCTTGTCTGGGCATTGGTGCAAACACTGTGCACAAAATCTAGAGTACAACAGGAAATTATATCAGTGCTTGTTAGTCAAATAAACTGGTTTTTGTTTAGTCACCAAAACAAGGAAGTCATGCCTTCCTTGGAATAATGCAGGAAATTTCAATGGCATAAATATAATTTTTCAGGTGATATGCAAATTACTACTGAATCTTTACAGACACTTCATCATTTTGTACTGTAATAATACATACTTTCTGGCTAGACTGAGAGTATACTTGTACCACCTGTATCACAGTTACACAGACTGTTTAGTAGGTAGAGAGTATACTTAGAAGTTAAAAAGTCCTTTTTATATTTTGACATTTCTTCCTTTGTTTGTGTGTGTTTATAAAAATATTTGAACTAGTCTGAAACATTTCAAGGAAGACTAAGAAAGGAGCAGTTTTATCCCACACTTTAACTCTCTCCAAAATACTAACCCATCTTTCTTTTATTCCACTTGCCTGCCTTCTTAGCTCAAAAGAAGTATATTTTTTTATACCAAAGGTCACCACAGTTGTTGTTTTGAGGGGATGTAAGGTTTTGGAAAAAAATAATTGTCACAAATAAAAGAAAACCAAGGTTTTGGATCCCAGTTTGTTTCTTGTCAGCTAGAACTTGTAACCGCTCAGTTTTTATGATGTTTGGTTAAGTATGCTCAGAAGCAGGAATTCAGTCATTTAGGGAGTGCTGTTGATAGAAATTCAGGCTTAGAATTTCAATAGAGCTACACAGCAGTCAAAAGCTAAGTGCAACTTTAGAAAACCAAATTGTTGGACTTGGGTACACTATAGACCACATGTGACATAACCAAGGATCCTTCCATGATTTTTCCCTTCAAATACCATGTCTTGAGCCAGATGAGTAAGATAGATCTTTTTGATCATGGAAGGTTTGAAATATTCCCATGGAGTAGTTGGCACCTAGATTAAGTTAACACACAATTTTTAAATCAAAAAGTTATTCAACTTATTTTCTGAAGACCATCACATCCCTTCTAAGCATGGCTTTGCAAGGTTGTTCCCAGTTGCAGATCTAAATTTACATATGCTGGACTTTATATAGCGCTTTCATAATTTGTCAGCAATAATATCAAAATATTTACTCTTTAAATTTATGTAGTTTTGCACAAGTATTATATTTTAATAATGTGGAATAATTGTCTTAATTCATCACTGATATTTCAATACAGCACTTGCCTTTTTGTTTAAATTATAGCATTATGGTTATTAATATACTTTGATATAAAATTACACCAAATATAGACTGGGACCACAAACGTAAATGAAAAGTAGGCACAAGATGGAGTTAAACAGAAAGATTCAAATGTATTAATTCATAAGTACAAAGAAGTGTTAATCTTGCACCCATCTTCCAATAAATATTTAAATAATTATAAAGTCAAGGGTCTCTTGTTATACAATAATTAAGCATTCCAAATCTTACAACTTATCATAGGGACAGTTTAGGGATAGGTAAGAAGACACTGAGAAGACAGGGCAGGGAGACCCAATGTATGCAAACAGCTAAACTTCAAATGTAATGGACAGCAAGAGGCAAAGAACCTTCTTAATAATTTACTTTCATGTGTGACTTAGGAGACAGCAAGCCAAAGTAATAACATGGTCTTTCTGACAATTTAAAAAAATTCAAAATCTCCTGGCAGGTGGAAAAAAGTTCTATTTGTTGGGAGGTTTCTTTGGCTTGTTTGGGTTTTGTTTTGTTTTCTGGCTTGTTTTGGTTTTGGTTTTTTTTTTAATCAGGACATAATACTTTCAATACTGAAAAAGGTCTTATAAGAGAGATGGGCAGACTTTTTAGTAGGGCCTGTAGTGATAGAACAAGAGGTAATGGTCTGAACCAAAAGAGAGAAGCTTTAGATTAAGTATTAGGAAGAAATTATTTACTGTTAGGGTAGTGAGACCTGGAACAGGTTGCCTAGAGAAGCTGTGGATGCCCCATCCCATGGGGTGTTCAAGGACAGGTTGGATGTGGATTTGAGCAACCTGGTCTAGTGGAAGGTGTCTCTGCCCATGGCAGGGGGATCTCTAAGGTCCCTTCCAAACCAACCCATTCTATGATTCTATGGGAAGTAATAGTGTAGGTGAAATGCTGTGTTGCTTATTGCAGGTATGTCTCACTCACTCAATCCAACATATATTTAGTCATGCTGGCAATTTTTCTCTCACTGGGTAGTGAGTTCAGACATAAACTTAGCCTTCTGGTATCTAGTTCAAATAACCTAATATGAGGATATTTTGCACAGTATATTACTATGTCTATATGTATATAAAAGTATATTTTTTGTATATATGTATGTATATATAACTATGTATACAGTTATATACTTGTGTGTATAAGGCATATAACTTCTCATTTTTCTATATGAAAAGGAGTTTGGGACTCCCCTGAACACTGATAACACTGATCTGAAACTATTTACACCAGTAATCCCATAAACTTTGTTAGAATTAGTAACATAATAAATGTATTTTGTTTAAGCAATTATAGACAGGAACTGACATAAAATGTGAGTTAACTAACACAATGACCTTGAAGTGACTGATTTGGAGATGCAACAGAAAAAAAACCAAACCAAAACACAAAGGCAGTCTAAAGAATTTCTGCAGTCTCATCTGATAGCTGGAAAAGTATTTTTATATATTTGGTCTAAAAAAGTTGGATTTTTCAGTATCTAGTAAACTTAAAGCTGTCTCTTTAAACAGGTTGGAACATCTTTGGTGTATCAATGAAACAGTTCCTGTACCAAGGACTACTGGGAAAATGGTAATCAGAAAAAAATATTTAAAGTAGAAAGATGTGATTTAACTTATCTTAAGCAAAACAAAAATCTGTCTGTGATGTCAAGGAGGAGGTATTTACTGAGTCAGCCTATTAATTAGCTATGTTTACCAAGAGATCATGTATGCAGCTGAAGAAATGACCAGCTGTAATTGGTTCCTACCTCAGGGAAGCCAGGGATGATTCCTGTTAGACTGAAATGACACAAATCTGGATCCTGCCCAGCTGGAGCAGACTTACCTCTTCCAATATGGCTATATTTCCCCACTGAGAAGCCTTCTGCCAGAACAGGCCCCTGTCAAAGTTCTCAGTGTGGCTTGTCCATCACCATCATGAATCAACATTCTATTCTATAATGGGTTTGTAATGTGAATTAGTTATTTAGCTGCTTCCATCTTTAATGAAGAATGATATGCATAATCATTTAAAATCAAATTGGATTATAATCGGTTTGCTTAGGGAGCATCAATACAAAATTCTGTGTTTCTTATAATACTTTCTCTCTTGCATACATTATAAATCTAACTCAAGGAGAAACTTCAAGCCAAATTTTGTAAGGGATATAGTGTACATTTATTAAACATAAAATCTGTGTATGTCAATTGAGAAGTGTTATTAAAATAGCAAGAGAGAAAAATCACATAATAGCCAGTAAAAACATAAATGGAATGTTATTTTTCATCAAAAAAAATCTAACTTGTAACTATTTAAATTTATGTACCTTTCAAATTACCATTTCCTATCTAGAAATTTGTTTGCTACAAATTATTCCTATGTCCAGATGTCCCCATTTCTGTGGCTAGATTAATCTAATTAATTTCTTATTCATTTCTTTTATGGTCATGCTATACACAATGAAAGTTGTAGCAAAATCTCTTACTTTCTTTCACTTTATTGAAAAAAATGTGTAAAATCTTAAACTTTCACACAGAGAGGCAATGAATATTCAGATATCCTTTGTTAGGTACCAGGAAGCTCTAATAAAATTTTGTTGGGTTTTGGTGTTTCTTTTTTTTGACAGAACTTAATTTCTTTTCCCAAGTTAAAAATAATTTTGTTGCTGTTACCTTCCTTCCTTTAAAATTGTTTAGATGTGATATTGCAGTTCCCAATGCTGTGCATGGTATTTTGACTTCATCAGACTATTTTCTTATCTTCTTTCATTTATTGTCTCCTTCAGTTTGTGGCTTTTTTAAACACTTAGGTTTTTGTTTTGGTTTGGGTTTGGTGTTTTTGTTTTGTTTTGGTTTAGTTTGTTTTGTTTTTCCTCTTTTCTTACATTCTGTAGATGGTTGAAATAAACTGCCTGATCAAGAAGTCTTGTTTTTATAATATTTATGGTAACTTAGAGGGAAAGTGTTTAATGGGATATTTTCGTCTTGTCATGCTTTCCCACTGCTAGGACACAGCATCCAATTCTATTATGTACTGCATGTCACCGGAAAGCTCCAGATCTTAATAGGCCCTCAAATGCATTCCTAATGTCACAAGGGAGTTGTAAGTGGAGTGGCTGCAAGAACTGTGATATTTAGTCTATTTACTAAATGTAATTCAATTTATCTACTAAATGGTAAGCAGAGAGCAAAGAATGATTTCTAGTTTAAGATTTCCATTCTAAAAGATGCACACAGTCTCTCTCTTTCACCGCTACCACCACCCCACCTACACACCCACCCACATCCTTAATTGCCTTCCCAGCCCTTCCAGTCGGGGTTGGACCTGCACTATGGATCCAGGGGAACTAGTCACTTACTCTGACCACTGAGCACGACTAGGTCCCAGCCTCGATGCAAACCCTTTCCACCTTGGGCTTCATCCTCAGGGTGGAGTTGAAAGTCCAAGCATAGAGTTTCCACCACAGGGGGTGATTGTCTTCACTATATATTGATTTCTGAATCAAACTGTGGATACAGTCTTGGAAGTTACCAAGTCCCAGGACAACTCCATCATCTAAGGCCAATTAGTATTTGTTACTGGGACTTCTATTGCTCTTTGGTCTCCATCTCCAAATCTGCAACAAGGCTGTAAAGCTGACAACAGTTACATAACAAAGCTCACATGTGCTTCTCTGTTTGTAAGCAGATGCTGCATTAATCTAGTTAGTTCAAGATGGGCAGCTGGAGTACAGCCCCCTACTTGCCTCAATGGTGCTTTCAGATACGCATCACCCCATGGTACCTAAGTACCACACCCTTTCCTTATTCTGCCTCTGTCATCTTTCAGAATTTCCCAGCCTTCCTCCATTGTAATCTATTAGCTTCTATTATACAAAAGGAAAAAATTGCGCATACATCATCTGAAGCCTAAGCCTGTTCCTGTTCTAAAAAAACTCCTGTTTTAGATTTGGAGAATCCCACACAGAGACATATCTTCCACTATACTGTGACTTTTCCAGTCCTCAATATGGTTAAATTTATTTTATTTTCATTTTGACTGGTTTTGAAACACCTTCTGATTTCCATTTGCAAATATTTGTGACAGAGAGAATGTTTATTCATCTGAGTGTTCAGACAAATGCCAAATGTGTAGCTGGGATTCATTTAATTACATGTATGCATTTCAGATGGAAAAATGTATTAAATTACACAGCTGGAACATCAGCTCTTGAATATAGAACACCTAAGAGGGGTAGTTAACTAGTGAGCCATAGGGTGTTTGTTTTGTGTTTTGTTTTGTTTTTTCACACAAAACCCTTGTCAAGTAAAGGCAAACATATTTGAAAACAAGAGCTTCATAACAAATTCTGCCAACAGAAACAGAAACAAATTAAATGATCAAATTATATATGACAAGGATTGGGTTTTTTCCAACTGTACCTAATCCACAAGGATACTGATTGCAAGAACAGTAAACAGATCGAAATTATAGGTCTAAATACATAAATATTTAGTATGCCACTTTGCCTTATATGGAAGATCCTTCTTTTAATTTCTAGTATATTTCTGTATTTGTTTTAACACAATTTTAGTGGAAAAAAAAAGAAAAATAAATCACAGACTTGCACATAAACTTATATCTGCAAGCAAGATTTCAGAAGTTTTAGGACAACATGAAAAAACCCAGACACAGTAAAAAAAAATCAAACAAATTGGTAAATGCTTCCATGTTTATCCTTTTCTCCCTTTAGAAAAAAAACCCACCCGCTTTAAAGAAAGCTTCATTATTTTGATAACTTTAAAACTGTCACATAATAGATTAATTGATTGGACTCCAAATATATAGCAATGGTGATGAAAAAAGTTTTTGGTTTTCATAAATCATAGAATTAATCAAGTTTGAAGGGAAATCCAGGAGTTGTCTAGAGTTGAACCTCCTGCTCAAAACAAGGTTGACAACAAATTCAGACCAGTTGCTCAGGCCTTTGTACAACATTGCTACTTCAATGAACAACCAAAGGCCTAGGAAAGACAGAGCTTCAAAAACTCAAAACTTGAAGATATTTCTCAAAATATTTATGTATTGTTTAATATATAATTCTCCTAGGTGTTATAGTTGAGTAGTGTCTCAAATATTTTTCATTTCATATGAAA
Source organism: Falco naumanni (assembly GCF_017639655.2). Taxonomy (NCBI): domain Eukaryota; kingdom Metazoa; phylum Chordata; class Aves; order Falconiformes; family Falconidae; genus Falco; species Falco naumanni. The sequence continues at coordinate 49,224,958 of NC_054055.1, forward strand.
TATGCATATGTTTCCAAGCAAAGTTTAAAGAAATATCAGTGATTTCTCCTGTAAAACTCTGGAAAGGGAAATGGAGAGGTCATGAAAAGTGACCTGATTTCTAAAATGGAGATGTCATGAGGAATGACCTCCATCTAAGATGGCAAAACAATGAAGGAAAGACAACATAAATACTTAAATATAAATATAAATTATATAAAGTAATATAAACTAGGAAAAAAATATTCTGTGCCCATCTTTACTGCTGTCATATAGTTCGTTGCTCTTGTATGTGTATTTTCTTTTTTCTTATTTATGTTGCTGTTCATTGTGTTCCCTTTAGTCAGACGTATGTTTCAGTATATCACTACTTAACTTCATGATGTGGCAAGTGGTTTACTATGCTTTTAGGAAGATGGAGAAATCAAAGAATGTTCACTGGCTGAAAACAGATGTTTTACTTAAAGAAAACATTTGATGGTATGGTACAGATTTTGCTTGTTTGTTTTTTATCTTAAATTGTACATTAAATCTTAAGACAAATCCTGTAGCTTGTAATTTGCACAGAGTAAGGTAAATACCTTCTGTTCTGCATTAAAGAGCCAGCATCCCACTGTTCTTGTTTGTATCTGTTAAAAGAACAGGTGCAAGACATTTGTATACCAATAAGGCTCCCATGATACATTCAGTTTGAATGTATGAATTGATAGAAGCTTTCCTGAGTTGCATTTTGTCAAATATATTTTGGCAGGGAGCTAGCATTTTGTCATGTAGCTGTGTCACATCATATTATACCATACAATGTAATGTTCTAGAAAAATGTGCTCACATGAAATCTGACTTTCCTTCTGAAACTAGGCAATGCTAAGAGCCAAATCCCAGTCATGGGCTTTGGGCACACCACGTTCCCCAAGTACTTGTTAGTTTGTGCACAAGAATGTTTGATACAGTGCATCTGTGCAACCACAATGAAGTGACTCAGAAGGAGCTGCAGCAAACCTGTCTGACACCTTCTCCACTTCACGTGGGAGCAGCATTTCCATGCAAGCACTCGCTCTGGGTCATGGCTAGAATTGGGCCTGCAGCTGTGCCTTCCTGGCCCTGGCCCATGGGCACAGACTTCCTGCATGGCCTCTGGGCCATCCTAGCCCTTCTCTCCTGGTTGGGTACCATGGGACTGTGCCCCTCAGTGAGCTTCTGCTCTGCTGGCCTCCCTCACCCTCATCTCCCAGCTTCCTCCTCGGCCTCACCATTCCCTGACATCTAAGATCACATGCAGCTTCTGTCTTTTTTCTGAAAAAAAAAAATAAATGGTCTGTGATCTAATACCAAAGTTGAAGACTAGAACTGATAAATAAAATGATTTTACACTTCCATGAGACAGAGACAAAACTCTGTAGTAATAATTACATTTTTTAACTTGTGGGAAAAGTAGTTTTATAATTGGAAAACACTGATGCAGAACGATTCAACTAATATCCCAAAATAACTTTATCTTGCTACATTAAGTAAGCCAAGTTTGCTCACTGCATAGCGAAGAACAAAGATGACTGAAAATGGTGTGCTGGTTTTTAATCCTATGGGGACATATTTTTATAGTTTACTTAATTTCATCCAGTAGTTATAAAGTGTATATGTGATATTAAGGAGGTATGTAAAGGAAAAGTCCTAGTAATATTTGCACTATGTATCTGAAAAAAGCCAGATTATCTATCAGAAGTTCACCCATTATATTAATAGCTGAACAGTGTGTTAAACAACAGACAATGAAGTTAGATTTTCTTTTGAATTTATCAACTCGAGAAGGAATAAAGGAATTCTTACTGCACCAGCTGTTGTCTCCTCTAGATTCTGAATGCTGATTGTTTAACTGTTCATAAAAAGTTCTGCAAGTTCCTGAGTTAAAGGAGGGAAAGAAAAGCGGGAACAAACAAAGCATGTTGGGCAGACAGTAGAAATCCTGATTTTTTAAAACATTGATGAAATGGTTCATGTAATTGTGTTTGCCAAATTAGCATTGATTCCTGGAAAAAAGGCGGAGTTCTGATCCTGAACTTGTCAATAAAAAAATAAAATTTAAACAATGGAAGCATATCTGGTAACAATCAATAGGATTTATACCTAGTGTCACTTTTCATTGAATTAACAATACAATTAATAACAATAATGATGCTGGTATAATAAACCTCTGTAAAGCACTGGAAAAAATTTCACACAACAATTTGACTTACAAAAAAAAAGGTTGAAGGGCAAGAAATTGATACAGTACACACTAAGTAAATTAAAATATTAGAATAGAGCAGACCTAATGAACTCTGCTCTAAAACAGTGTATTTTTTTCTGTACAAATAATTTTTAAGATCTATCTAAAGAATTATTTTTAATTTATGTTTTAAAGAAAACATTGGGGTTTAACATGATATGAATATTGAGTAGATGTTTTATAGTGAAAACATTTTGCCAATCCAGAACATATTTTCGTACACTGGATCACGTATCAGTACAGCCCATGTAACTGAAATCTTCTAAGAACAAAGCATGTAAGTCTTAGAAGATGTTGGATACTACTTTGACAAGTGGCTGAAAATGTCACAGGTGCAACAGTAGATTGCAAATCAGTGGAGCATCAGTGAAATCAAAGGCAATATGACCATCTTGACCTGATGAGGTTACCCAAATATTTGTTGCTTTGGAATAATCTTAATGACAAAGAAAACTCAGCACCTCCTTCACAAAGAGTTAAAATACATTAAAGACATATTGTAGTACATTGTTTGATATCCAGCAGATTCAGAAATCCAACTGTAAAATAATCACAGTAATTTAATAATTGAAATAATTTTAATGGAACATGAGAATCCAAAATGCCAGATTCTGCACTTGGGATGCAGTAACAGTGGGCACAAGTATAAATTGGTAGGGGAGTGGAGTGGCTGGAGAGCAGCCCTGCAGAAAGGAGTCTGGGGGGTGGTGGTGGACAGCAGGCTCCATGCGAGCCAGCAGTGTGCCCTGGCAGCCAAGGGGGCAACCCGCATCCTGGGGTGCATCAAACACAGCACAACCAGCCGGTCAGAGAGGTGGTTATCCCGCTGTGTTCAGCGCTGGTGTGGCCTCACCATGAGGCCTATGCGCATTTCTGGGCCCCACAATTTAAGAAGAAAGTGAAGGTCCTGGAATGTGTCCAGAGGAGAGCAACAAAGCTGGTGAAGGGCTGGAAGGCATGTCCCATGGGGAGTGGCTAAGGACTTTGGGCTTGTATAGTTTGGAGAAAAGGAGTTCGAGGGGTGACCTCATTGCTCTCTGCAGCTTCCTGAGGAGGGGGAGTGGGGAGGGAGGTGCTGAGCTCTTCTCCCTGGTATCCAGTGACAGGACACATGGGAATGGTTGAAAGCTGAGCCAAGGGAGATTCAGACTTGACCTTAGAAAAGATTTCTTTACTGAGATAATAGTTGAACACTGGAACAGGCTTCCTCAAGACATGGTTGATACCCCAAGCCTGTCAGTGTTTAAGGGGTATTTGAATGGTGCCCTTAACAACACGCTTTAACTTTTAGTCAGCCTTGAACTGGTCAGGTAGTTGAACTAGGTGATCATTGTTAAGTTCCTTCCAACTGAAATAGTCTGTAAGTCTGCTCAGAGCTGTAGTTGATTTTCAGAAGTAGGAATACTCATTAGGAACTCCCCACCAGAGAATTGGGGAGAATTGGAAAGTAATGTAAATATAAAGGGTTGAGATAAGAACAATTTAACAACTGAAATAAAATAAAAATAAAAGAACAATAGTAACGATAACAGTAACAGTTATAATGAAAAGGAGGGAGAAGGGGAGAGGAATGAAATCCAAAGGGAAGGGAGAAAGGAAAACAAGTGATGCACAGTACAACTGCTCATCACACGCTGACCGATGCCCAGCCAGTCCCCAAGCAGCAATCCATAGACCCCAGCCAACACCCCCCGGTTTATACATGAAGCATGGTGCCCCATGGTATGGAATGCCTCTTTGGCTGGTTCAGGTCAGCTGACCTGGCTGTGTCCCTTCCCAATTTCTTGTGCCACTCTGGCCCTCCAGCTGGAAAGGCCTGAGAAACCAAAAAGTTCCCAGCCACACTGTTCCCACACCAAATCCAAAACACACCGTGCTAATCACCACGAAAAAAAATTAACTCTATCCCATCCAAACCCAGGACATTGTTATACATGTTCTAGGCAACAAGATATAAAAGACAAATTCTCAGTGTGATACATTTTCAAGTATTTTGAATCTTTATGATACAATAAAGACACTTCATTAAAAAAAAAAAACACACAAAACCAGCAGTAAATTAATATCACATGCTTTTATAAAGAAAACATGGGATTCAGAAATGTTTGGTTTTCACAATTGAAGCTGAGATATACAGGCAAGATCTATAATGCTATTAAGATATTTTCCTTCAGAATGCAGTCTCTAAGGTAATTGTAAAAAAACTTTTAAGTGCAAGGAAACTGGTGAATAAAGACATATTTTATGCATTTAATTAAAAATCTCTAGTGTCAGTTTATAATCTGTAAGTGTCTTACACCTTTAGAAGAATTATTGTTTTACAGAATAGAATAATACTATGCATTTGTGGGTTTTATCAGATATTCTATGGCCTTAACCAGAATTAAGGAAAACATTATGGCTAAAGGATAATTTGCTGATAAATTAATGTATTAATGTTTCAGGTACAGAATATTGGTCTAAATTCATTATTGCTCTTAAATATATAATGTTTGCTCTTGTGGTAGCTGTAAGAACTTGAACTAGAAATTTCTAGCCACTAGAAATTTTTAACATATGTACTGATGTATTCTAAAATACTTAGTTCATCTAGGAGGTGTTAAGTTTAGAAAGTTAGAGTATAAACAGGATTAATGGGAGCCAGAGACGATTGATATATCTTTCTTTCTCCTCTCTTCTTCCCCCAAATGGATGATCTCTGAATGAAATAGCTGCATTTCAGATCTTTCTCACACATCTTTCTGACAGATCTCAGATCTTTCACAACTTTGGATGCTTTCATAATTCAGAGATCACTTAAAGTCTCTCCAGGATTTCTTTTTTTCCTTTGGGGAAAGTAGACTTACGCATCTGTTGTGCTTTAAGCCTAAGTCCCACACAGCCCCTTGCTCACTGGGGAACAGAATCAAAAGGGTAAAAGTGAGAGAAGTCATGAGTTGAGAAATAGACAGTTCAATGGGGAAAGCAAAAGCTGCATGCTCAAGAAAAGCAAAATAAGGAATTAATTCACTACTGCCCATTGACAGGCAGGTGTTCAACCATCTCCAGGAAAGTAGGCCTTCAAGTAACCATCTAACAGTTACTTACAAAGACAAATGCCATAACTCCAGACATCCTTCACTCTAACTTTTACTGCTGAGCATGACATGATATGGTCTGGAATATCCCTTTGGTCAGTTGGAGTCAGCTGTCCCAGGTGTGTCCCCTCCCAACTTCTTCTGCAGGCCCAGCCTGCTGCTGATGGGGCAGCCTGAGAAGCAGAAAAAACCTTGATGTAAGCACTGTTCAGCAATAGCTAAAACATTCCTGTGTTATCAACATTGTTTTCAACACAAATTCAAAATGTAACCCCAAGACAGCTACTATGAAGAAAATTAACTCTGTCCCAGCCAAAACCAGTGCTGCAGCATAATTATTCGGATCATACCAAGTGGAAAGACCTTTCTGTAGAAACAGATATGTTCAAACATTATAGAAATTAAATATGAGCCTGTGAATATATTTCTCTTTTCTTCTTAATACAAGAATTACAATAACACTTTTTTTTCAGTCTTACCCTAAGACTACCTCAGAAAAAACACTAGAAAGTAAATAACTGAAACCCATATTCTTAAACACTGTGAATTTCAGTTAATATTTTATATCTCTCTGTAAGCTCTTTACTTAAAGATTTCTACTGGAAAAATCAGTGTGGACCATGACCACTTGAGATCTTTATTGTTACCAAAGACTATTCCAATTATTTAGTTAATTTTTATTTTTCTAGGGGGGTTTATTTTATTTTATTTTATTTTATTTTAAATCAATATATTGCTTTTCTTGTGTCATATGTGATCATGAACTTAACAATACAATGCTTGATACATTTGTTGATGCTTGGATAGGGCAAGCTTGGACAGGGGAAGGTCTTGAGTCATTATTCTTTTTCTCCCCCTCCTCTCTCCCTTTTTCTTAATTCTCATGGATTGCAAAACATTAGGTTGGGCTCATGTGCAGCAAGCTGTCATGGGATTTCACAAATGTAATTCTGTCATTCCTCATGTTCAAAAAGTACACAAATAGTATTAAGAAGGTTATTGAAGTTTTTTGGTGTGGTAGGAAATGCAATTCTTAGTGTCTAGATGAAAATTCAGTATGCACATCTTATCTAAGCCATTTATTGTAGCTGTGAAATTATTAAAAGAGACAGGTCATGCAAGACATGTCCTGATTAACTTTCCCCTTGGATAAATCTGAAAGGAGTATATGCCAGTTGTTCCAGACTTCTTTTTTTTTGCATCAAGTCTTTCTGGCTTTCTTTTTCTAGAAGGTCTTGAACATGCAGGGCTGTTTTCATGTCAAGGAGAGGAAAGCAGTTTATTAATGCAATACAGTATAGAAGATGCCTTGTTTGATTACTTAATGTAACATTGATCAGATCATCTATGTCATCTGGTTTAACTGGCCTATATAGGTTACTGATTACACTAATTGTGTCCATCACTTCTCAGTTAATACTGAAATTTAGGGTTAATTTTATCAAATTTTTAATACTGAAAGTTAGCATATAAACTCTTTAGGTTCATTCATTTTGATATATTATGTTGGGAAAAGTAAAATAATCCTTTCATGATTAATCAAAATTATTAAAATTGAAGTCAAAACTGGAACTTACTATGAATGCTTCACAGAAGTAGGCTAATACAGCAGCCAAATGAGACTGTCAAATGCAGTCTTACAAATGCTCTTCAGCTAGATGTATAAGCAAAGATACCTTGGAAAAGATGGTACTGATCCCTTTTTTTCCCCCAAAAAAATTAGGTTGTATTTATAGGAAAAAAGGAAAGTTCAAGTGGGAAGGTACTTCAGGAGGCCTGTAGTCCCACCTCTTGCTCAAAGCAGCGGCAGCACTGAGGTCAGACCAGGTTGCTCAGTGCTGCATCCAGGTGGGTCTTGAAAGCCTCCAGAGACAGTGCTGTCTCTCTGAACAACTTGCTCTGCTGACCGACTGACCTCACAGGGAAAAAGTTTCTCCTTACACTCAATCTGAACTAATTTTAAACCAATCTTGGTTCAAATTATGCCTACTGCCTCTCATCCTCCCCCTATGCTGCATGTTGAAGGGCCTGGCTTTGCTGATTTCTCCATAGGCACTGATATGCTTTTGACATGAGTCCCACAGACATCTCTTCTCCAGGCTGAACAAGCCCTGGTCCCTCAGACTCATTTTATAAGGCAAATGGTCCAGTCCTGGCCATGCTGGTGTTTTATCAATATCTTTTCTGTACAGGACATAGTAATTTATTGTGGTGTAATCAGCTCTGAGTAAAGGCGTGAATAATCACTTCGCTGGACCTACTGCATGTACTTCCATTAACGCTGCTGGCTGTCTTTGATGCTGCTGGCTCACGTTCAGCTCACTGTTCCCCCAGGGCCCCCAGGGCCTTTTTGCCAGAGCTGCTCCCCAGTCTGTCAGTGCCCAGTCTGTGTCACTGCCAGGCAGTCTTCCTTACTTGGGACAGAACTTTACATTTTGCCTTGCTGAACTTCATGACGTTTCTCCCAGCCCATTTCTCCAGCCTGTCTAGGTCCCTCTGGATGGCAGCCTCTGGATGACCTCCAGTGTATTGACTCATTCCATCTCCAGGCAAATTTAATGTCATCTTCATAAAAACGAATCAAAGGTTTTCTGACTGTAATAGTCTTTTTATGTAATATTCGTGATTACAGGATGGAAATGTTTAGGAAAAAAAAGAAAGCTAAAATATTTAAAATCGTTAATAAATTTCTACTTCAGGTACTATTCATTGCCTTGCATTCTGCACAAAATCATGCTCTCGGACTGTTGCATTATCTATAGTGATTGGTAAAGGAATTTAAAATTAAACTGAAGGAATATGATTTGATACAGCATAGAAAATTCTGCACATTTTATGCACCAGTTTGCTTTGCAACTGCATTCCTTACAATCTGCCTTTAGGCAGCTGGAATTGGTAATATTCCTATTAACAGATGCTCTAGGCATAGACAGGAAGTAGGCTTACACATATACTGCTCAGAACCACAACATCTTTAATATGATGTGGTCTTCCGTAACAGTTTTCCATAACCAGGATTAAATTTGACAGAGTGACCAGATCAGCAATGTCTTATCTTCTAGTTTGGTAGTGATAAGGGGCACATCTTACTTTCTTACCTTAATGTTATCATGGTTTTCATGAAAAATTAAATGTTTTAGTAGTAATGAATTTGTAGTAGACATGTAACAAGGACTCTTACATAAATTTGCAGATTTCAAACATAACATAACTGTTTAACACTGTGAATACTCAGTCATTCACACAGAAAAAGAACTTCTTGTACACTGAAAACTGTAATAGTCAAAAGAAAACACCACCACCACCCCCTCAAAAAAAAAAAAAACAACAACAAAACAACAAACCAACAAACACACAAAAAAAACCCCAAACCAAACAACCTCACAAACACACACACACAAATGCAAAAATTACCCCCATTCACTAGGTTGCACTCTAAGCATTTCAGCGTTGGACTTGGGGATCAGAGGTGAGAACTAGACTTCTTCTGACAGTATCTAATGTCCTATTAGAGGCTTGAATTTCTCACTGAGGTATGGCAAAGAGTCCGTAGAGAAGATTATTACACAAAGAATGCTTAAGCTGTCATGAATCTCCCACAAAACCAATTATGTAATTCCAGGAAAACAATGAAGAGCAAATGGCATTCTTCAATGATTGTCTTTGTAAAGTAAATTTCAGTATCTCTGAAAGGTACATTCTACATTTTCCACTACCCTATACCATTCACTTGTAGCAAAACAGCAAAAACTATAGGCACTATGCTAGTGACTTTACACAGTCAACATTACTCATGTCTAGCCTTCTGGTCTAGGATAAAGACTGATGGTGGGAAGGAAATGTGGCCACTGTGTTTGTTCAGACTGTCAACAAGCATTCAGTTAGTGCTTAGCAGGGTGCGAATATCCTGCCTTTAAAAATGGGCTCTTACAAGTAGCTGCTGTCACAAAGACCTTAAAAGGTCACGAAGAGTTAATAAGTTTTCGTCAATATACATCCCAAATTGTCTTTGAAACAAATGACAATCATAATAAAACTTCTCCAGTGAGCATGAAGAACAACTTAACCTCCGACGTGTTTTGAGAATAACCTTCTACTTAGATACATTTGAGGTCAATACCATACCTATTTCAAAGCAGAATGCACAGAGTAAAGAAAGCAACTTACTTTCTCTTATCAAAGGCAAAGTGAATACAGTCATATATTCAAGGAGGGATGCAATATTTTCCATATCATAACCACGCATATCAACAAAATCTGAGAATCAGGGATAAGAAGGAAGTCAGCTGGTTTTTTTTTCCCGTCTCCTACTGAGCTCTTTGTTGTAATGGAAAGACATGGCAGACATTTTTTTTTAAGGCTTGGTTTGGTATGTAGAGACAAAATTAAATTTAAATTCCACATTCTGTTTCAAATTATTTCAATGGGGAACTTTTCGTATTGAATTCATGCCATTTTTTAAAAATGATAGAAAGCATTTTTTTATCTTTTTAACATAAATTCAAAACTTAGCTCTTTTTTGTCACTGGTTTTCCAGTTATCATAGGTTTGTTAAGGGTGATTCTAAGGTAGTAAGTGGCATGTCATAAGTAATTCTTAGCTGCTGCATACCCCATTACACTTTTAAGTTATGCAGTGTGAAGCTATCTGACCTATTTTGAAAACTTGTTTCATCTTGCAAAACCAAAACAGTGGTATTTCTAAGATTGTGAATCTTCATTGTATTCTCACGTTCTTGTCAGTCACATTTAGTATACAAGATTTGGAATAAAGTCTCACACATTTATTCAGCAGTATATTTTTCCGGCTTGTAGTATATTAGCGAAGAGAGAAATGCCAAAAGTTTGTCAGGTATTAATAATCCATTTCCTTTAAAAAGGTTAACCTTTTGGCTTTCTGCCTTCTAAATGGCCACTCTAGAGGCACATCACATACTTAAGAAATAGTGCAATGTTCCTGTTATTGCTTAAATTAATATTAATAATGACCATTAACTTCACCTGATGTAAGTCTTTATGCTTTGTTATGTCATTTGCAAGGCAAATTAAGGAGAGGGAATTAGATTTCTTCTTAATACAATCTAATTTGAACAAGTGGAAAAATGAATCAGAGTAAGATAAACCCCCTCATTTTATAAAAGCAGTAACATATGAAGCTGTAATTCTGATGAGCACATAGCTAGAGAGATTCTGACTTACATTCCATATGCTTTGTCAGTAAGATACATACTTCAGTAGCTAAAAATGCAGTGTGGTGTGGATTCATCTCAGAATAATGAAAGCTGTTTTGTTGATCGTAATTTATTTGATAGAAGACACATGCCAGTAAAAACTGAGTGGTTATGTCAGTGATCACTTGTAAAATAAAATGTATTAAGAAAACCCAAGTTCTTCTGTATTTTTTAAATATCACATTACATTTGCAGATTCAAAAGCAATCTGTATTTCATACATTGCAGTACAAAAGCAATGTCTTTTTAAGCAGTAGTGCCCTTAATAATGCTATGGAGTAGATTATCATGGATATTCCAGAAGGAAAATTTGCAAAATTCTTACCATACACAGAAAATTGAGTATGTCCCCTTATGGGGAAAAAAAAAAAAAAAAAAAAAAAAAGAAGTAAATGCTATTTTAATTTAAAATGTACCCTCTAGATGTTGGTATTTACTATTATGGAGGTATGTCTTCAGAAAAGAACATGGAAGAATTCAGCTTTTTTTACAATTTAGGGAGAAAATGCTATCAATTTTAATCCTGTTTCTCAGGATCCTCGATGTAAGAGATAGGAAAGACCTGTTAAAATGTCTAGACAAACCTTTTGTAAAGGCAGAGTTATCTTGCATTATGTACATTAAGTCTTTCAGTAATTTTGCTAGACCAGCTTTAAATCACATGCAAAAGTCTCTCAGTAAGACCTTTCACAGCTTCCCTGGAAGCGTATCCTGCTTTGATGAGAAAATAAGCCAGGGAGCAAGGAAGCTGCTAACCAACAGGAAAGTCCACTACAGTTACCGTTCTGAACTTGCTGGGGCACTTCACCTGCTCCCGGACCCTGACTGTAGGATGCCGTGAGGTTGATGTAGCCTGCCCATCGAGACTCCCTTCCTATGCACCAGACCTGGGAAGCAGGGCTGCTGCATGCCTGGCTGTCACACTGATAAAACGTAAAGACTGGGTACCCACCAGGACTTAGAAGCTTGAAGCTTTTTCAGGACTGTTAATATAGACATGGCAAGTTCCTTCCACAAGACTCTCTGGGACTCAGATGTTGAAGGGGTCTGGGCAGTCAGTGTGCCAAAAAGAAAACCTCTACAGGACTAGATGTTCATTTGTGGGACAGTATATCAAGGTTTGCTCTAGGACCCTTCCACACCCCATGGCTTTTACTTCTTAATGACTTAAATCAGATGTAAATTGTAAAAATACTAATTGTATAATGGTACCGATCTAATCAGTGTCAGCTGCTTACTTTCCAGAGTGCACAGTGGAAATTCTGGGATAATATTAGCAAGCAATGAAGCACTCGGTTTTAATTACTTTTCATCACCTACATGACAGAAGATAACTCATGGCAATTTTCTTTATTATTGCTGCCTTTTTATGAGGGCTACAGTCCTTTTACATTTTATAGTTTTACCAAACTGCCTTAAAAGCTGGAGTTTATTATAAAAGAAATCACTAAATAGAAACAAAAATTGTAGCAGATGTGTAACAAATAAGTTCTTAGAAATCTGTGGACATGAACCAACTGTGCATAATTTTCTAAGGGATTTTAAATTAAGCATATCTCAGTACTGAATTTTAATTAATAGAGCTGACTGTTCTGTTCAAGACTCACACCCACATTATATGTAGTGAGTACTTAAGGAACAGTCTGCCAGCAACCATGACCCTATCCTCAAAAAAGAGACTGTCTTAATGAAATTAAGGTTTGCGAGTGATGAATTTTACAAGGAAGTTAAGGAGTTTTTTTCTTATTTTTCTCTTTAAAGGATAAAATATCTCCTCGAAGAGCACACCACTTCTTACATCCTGCTCTGTAGGCTGTTTGTGCATTTCATTTCATAAAGCACGTAGGTAAAATTAATAAGTAGTCCTGGGAAAAGGCACCTAAAAGCCTCCACTTTGTCTCACTTTTCAGGTTATGCAGAAAAAAAACTTTCTTGTATATAGGCACCTCAGAGGGGGAACTGGGACATCCCTCTGATCTGAATTTGCCTCCAACTATCCAATTACGGTGTTCTGTCAGTCAGTCCTGTGACTTTGAAACCACCCTGCTAAGAAAGGCCAGATTCTCAGGTTCCTTGATTTGTGAGTGAGCCTTTACTTAGTGAGAGAGCTGTGTGGCATCCTGAAAATTTGCATAGTGGGGAGCTCAGACAAAAAGTCAGGACAACACTACTTAGGGTCACCCCTATTTCATAAATTCCTACCCAAGCAGTAAATCCACCACCCAGTGGATTAGTCACTTAGTACTATGGAAAGTTTTATATTCCTCCAAATTTTGATCAGAGACACCAGTCACGTCTGCGCTATGGGTATGAACAACCTAATGCAGACTTCACCTAAGCCAGTGTGAGTGATTGGCTAGATGGTGTGAAAAAAAATCAGAGTTTGGCCTGTATAAGCAAGAAGGGACTTGGGATAAATGAAAACTTTCTTTGAGATAAAAGGTATTAACTTAGGTTTAGAAAAGGCAAGGCTTTTCTTCTTCCGAACCTTACCGAGTTGTGTGGATTTTTCACCTTAACTGGCATGACCATGGAGTTCACTGAGATTTGTTCAAGGCCAGACAGGAAATCTGGGACAGATCATGCTAATAAAGCCCTATCTTAGGACTGTCTTTCTTTTTTGGCAGAAATTAATCCACCTAAGTGCATTATCCTCTGTATGTCAAAATGATGAGATGCTGTCATCATTTGAGCACACACTTTGTAAAGATTTTGGACTGTGAAAGAAGGATGTCTCAGTAAATAATTATAAATTACTCTGTTCAACTAAAGAAAAAAACACCATGGAAAACAAAACATGGACCACTAACATAAAAATATAGAAAACCTGTTTTACAGAGTAGTTTAACATACTGTATCATGCTTCTCAAAGGTGTTTTCAAGATACAATTAAATAACATTCTCAGCAGTGAAATAAGTGACTGGTCTCTACCTAAACATACCTGGTTTTGAAATCTGATCTTGCTAACTTTGAAATCAGTAGACAAGATGGCAGAACTTCTGCAGTGGTGGGCAAGGGATATATTTTACAGCCCCTGAAAGACATTGAGCTAAGACAATTCTCTTTAATCCATGATATGGAAAGCTTTGTGATTGTAACTATAAAGACAACAATATCCTCCATATCCTCATTACAGAAGAGTGAGAGCGGCTTAATTTTTTCCCCAGTTGTTCCATTTCCTCACTGGGTTCTGCAGAACTTATTGAAGATGTGTTCTTAAAATGCCAAGAGCAGGTTTGAAATGCTATATACAGATTATTTTTAGGAGTGAATGTCCTTGATAAAGTACTGCAATTCATGTATATGCAACATGTTAAGTATACTTCAGTGCTATAATCTTGATTTACATTTGTAACAGATGATAATTAGTGTGCCAGGAGGAAAATAAAAGAAGTGATGATGATGTGGTGAAGAACTTGATTAGTGACAACTCTGAAGAGGGTAATACATGAGAGCCAAGAGACTTAGCTTACACCTTTTTTGCCTTGCCTTGCTTTCCCTTCCCCTCCCTTCCCTTCCCTTCCCTTCCCTTCCCTTCCCTTCCCTTCCCTTCCCTTCCCTTCCCTTCCCTTCCCTTCCCTTCCCTTCCCTTCCCTTCCCTTCCCTTCCCTTCCCTTCCCTTCCCTTCCCTTCCCTTCCCTTCCCTTCCCTTCCCTTCCCTTCCCTTCCCTTCCCTTCCCTTCCCTTCCCTTCCCTTCCCTTCCCTTCCCTTCCCTTCCCTTCCCTTCCCTTCCCTTCCCTTCCCTTCCCTTCCCTTCCCTTCCCTTCCCTTCCCTTCCCTTCCCTTCCCTTCCCTTCCCTTCCCTTCTTTCCTTCTTCATTTTACATTTTGCCATAATTTTCCCTTTTCCTTTCTTAGAGCATTTTAAAAGTATCTCACTGTCTCTGAGTTCAGAAACATAAGTTTTTATTCATATCTACAAAACCACATTTTTAATGGGCCCATGCACTATTTCACTGTGAAAGTATGAAAACAAAAAATGTCAGAAGTTTAAATCATATTTGGGAAGTGGGAGAGGGCTTGCATAAGTTTTTCTCTTCTGAAGATTCCCACACCTGACAACTGTCTCCAGACTTACATAGTTATTGAAGCCCCTTTGTCTCAGAGAAATATCTTTAGTGAGTCCTGTGGAAACATACTCTTTAAGGAATATTAAAAATACCTTTACATGTCCAAAAGAATACAGAAAACAAAGGTAAGACTCAGATAAAGAGAAGATAAAGCTATTATGCAGGAAAAAAATCGTAAGACTTTCTGGTGAGGTCAAAATTTTTATGTTCTTTTTGCTTAATAGGATGGAAGACCCCTAAATAATGAAGACAAACCCCAGAGACACAGATACAAATATGAAATAAAAATAATAAGAAAATGATCAGTTGGAGAAATCGGGAATAATTTAAAACATTTTCACATTGAACAAATGCATAAGAGAAATTAACAGAAAGAGAAAGTGAAGTAGAAAGTAAGAAAGTGAAAATTTCCTTGTAAAAGGAAAGAAGTTTTGGGAAATGGAGAGGGTAGGTGCTGAGTGAAGGATAATATTTGGAAAATTTTGAAGCGAATGTATAGTTAAGATGTTCTACAAATAGCGAGAAAAAAAGAGGGAGAAAAAAATACCCACTTGATTTAAAAGTTATGTCCAAAGCAGGAAAAGGCTGTGTGAATGGAGGTTGTTATTAAAAAGCAACACCACAAAATACACCAAGATGGCTAGAGAGAAAAGAAGCATGGACAATCAAAACCCAAAAATTACAACAGTGAATTGAAAAGACTTATGACAGAAGTAATAAAATAGTCCATAGTACATCCTTCATTTTGCACAAATTGTTAGATTATTCAACTGAATGGATAAAGATGACAGCAAATGTGAAAGTAGTCAAAATAATTAAGATTTAAGAGTTCTTCTGTGGACTTCCTGAGCAACAGAGGAAAAAGTAGAGATAAGATGAGAAAGCAAAGGACAGCAAAGTGACTCAAGAATGGATGGTGTTCTTTAGTGTCTTCTAGAACATAAATGTCTTAATATGTTCTATAACTCAAGATGGTCCTACCACACATTATTAAAGATGTTCCATTTTTAGTGTATTTTCAGTTTGTATATGTATTTTATACATCTTCATCCTTTTCCTCCTGCCTGTTGTCTTCCTCCCCCTGTCCTTCCCTGCAGCAGCAAATGTCATGGTGATCAGCTCTGTTGCCTTCTTGAGTAGCCCTTGCTAACAGTTTATTATCAACCCGACTGATTTTGTCCCCACCTTGGTTTGCACAGTTTTGTCTAACATGTTGAATAAATGTTCCATAACCTTTGTCAGGTTATCAGATAGAAGTTTAATCACATTAAGCAAAGACCTAGTCAGGATCAGAGAGACAATAACAGGTGGATGAACTCCAGTGACTTGCCCAGTGACCTGAGGACACTGAGTTGGTAACTCCTTGGGGCATCCAAGGACAGTGACCAGCCCATGGGGATAAGCTCTCTGTCTACCACCTGCATAAAGGGATGGGGAGCTGGCAGCAGCCTCCCTTCCACCAGACTGCAACAGGAGAACTCACTTGGGTCCTGAAGATGTCTGGTTGTGGCAACCTCCAGTAGCTTTGTCACATAATAATTAATTTTATTCTGAGTTTTTGTCCACAGTCCCTTAAAAAACCCTCTAAGTAACTAGCTGTTACTGTGTCCATATTTTTTGCACTCTATATGATTTCCATGCTATTGAAATATTATGCCACCTAAAATAGTTCTTACATCTGCCAAATAGTCTGTTATTTTTTTCATCCTGTGTGTAAAAAAACTATCTGTGTTATTCTCACACACACACACCCTTTTTTTTTTTTTTTTTAATTTTTTGTATGAAATAAAGCTTTGCATGTTGATTACCGGATTCTTTCCTGTTTCAGGTTCATTCACTCATGGATTTTTTGGATTTTCTTTTTCATGCACAGGGAAAAATTAATCACAGTAATGTCAGCTGCACCCTAGAAAATATGTGTGTGTGAGTCTCTGCTACTCAATACAAAACCCCACAAAAGTAATTAATTTTCCATAGATGAAATATTAAGGTCTTACTCATGCCAACATTGCTCATATTAGCTCTCTGTGCAGTAAACTGGATGAGTCCATGCAGTATATAGCATCTGGCTCTAGCTGTTCTTCAGTTTTATGGTGGTGCTCCTGACACCCTAAGATATGACTTATATTTAGGCTTTATTTGAGCCAATTTTTTTTTTTTTTTTTAATAAGTTGCTGATGGTCTTTGCACTATTTTGTTTTTCCACTTGGGATGACTGCTTCACTCATTCCTGCTACCATCTATTATATGGCACTGGAGCTGAGGACTGCAGCAGACCTAGGTGTTGTATAAGTTATTGGAGGAGCAGGGAGTGCTTCTGAGTTCTTAGGGAACAACCTAACACACAGAAGTCAGCTTAAAAAAATATCTGCTTGATGTTTATCTGACTCATCTTTCTATATATGCACTTACATATATATAGGGTCTTCTTGTAGTCAATGGACAGGATTAAACACTTATCTTTTTGTAAGTTATATATCTAAAATGCATAACATACACTGAAACTAAAAAATGCCTATATCCACCATCAACTATGAAGAGGCTTGACTGCCTCATGGGTAGATACCTGTACTAGAGAAGTGCGAGACTGAGATACAATGTCTCTCGGTGCCTGAATCCAAACTGATTGTGATTGTGCAACTTGAGCTTCTCCATGGCACAAGTGTTTCCAATTTGTTTATGCCAAAGCCTGTTAAAATATAATTCTCCACTTCCATTACACATTTTTTATTTGGTACAGAATATGGTGAGTGTGCAACTAATATCCTGTTACAGATGCTGAGGAATCTTCAGAGGCCCATGTCTAAGAGCTGTACACTCTTAAAATATGCTAATACAAACCAGCCATATTTTATGCCATCAAGATCAGCAATCTTCAAAGAATATATTGCAAGTAGTTCAACATCTTGTTGTCCAAAGCAATTCATTTGTTGTTGTATTGATCCATTCAAACAAGTGATTCTGACAAGTCTTTATAGATTTTATGTTCTCTCCTTGGTACAATACTGTCACATATAAAATATTACAGTTACTGTTCATGGCACAGTCTACATATTAGTTCAGCATGTGTGATAAACAGGTAATCAGTCATAAATCCCATGAAAGACAACTGGCAAACATCTGGAAATGGCAAAGACTACTTGGTTAGAACCCAAATTAGAATTGATCTTCACAGATGCACAGTAAAGACAACATCATTTTTCAGTTGAGCAGGCTTACATATTCCTTCCCAGCTTTTAATATTTTTCACTTTTGGAGTCCTCTTCAACTTCCCAGTATAATATAATACTTCTTTTACCAAACTGTTGCTATAACATTTCTGTTAGAGGAGATAATAAAATGTCCTGTTAATTACTATGTAACTATTATTAAAAAAAAAAAAAAAAAAAAAAAAAAAAAAGTAATTCATTGCACTGTAGATTTTGCATAGATATTAAAATTAAAATACTCCCTGTATTTCAGGCACTTTAAATGAAACATGACTTTTAATCACATGAAGTATCAAATTCTCATTCCATTACCTTTGACTTAGATTAGAGTTGCACTTTATGCCTAATTGGTTTAAGAGTTCTTCTCTTCAGTGATAATTACAGATTATGTTTTCTAAATGTTTAAGTCAGTGGCTCAGTGCACACTGTACACATGTACAGCATAAAAGAACGCAATCTTTCCAGGCAAATATAATGCAAGAAGCTTAAAAATAAGAATACTGGAATATTATTAAAGTTCAATTAAGTGAATATTATTTGAAGCTATGTCAATTTGCTAAGCTTTGTTTAGGTTAGTAGTAGTACTGATATATGTGGTACAACTATAATGTCCTAAAAATACAGTAACATTAGGAAAAATCAACAGTGTAGAAGAGCTGTTGCCTGTTGCCTTCAATTTTGTTCATGCTGAGCAGGAATTACTCCAGATGTAGTATATTTGCAGTCCATTTAAATTACTCCAAGGTATAACTTAACTCACAATGTGATGACATATTTCCACAAAGCCAGGCTATGATTCCACAAGTAATTATATTTTTAAAAAAAACAACCTGATTTGAGACATCTCCATCTTCTCCTTCATCTGCTTTTACATATACCAGCACTCAGCCACCTATGAATAACATAGCTGTACATTTACCTCAGGGAAGTGTTGCAAGCCTGGCCACTAAAATGTACAAACAAGCAAACACAAACGAAAAAATTAAACAAAATAAAAATGTTATAATCTAGGCTGCCAAATTTTAGCTAAAGTAGATGAGATGAATCCAATTTTTGTTTGATTAAGTATTTTGTTATTGAGTTTAAGGAGGCTTCAATTTCTTCTTTTTTGTGTTTGTAGGTGGAACAACTGGAAACGGGGGGTGGGGGGGGGTGGGGGCTAGGGTGGGGTGGGGATTATTTTTCTTGAGTATTCCACACCATGGAAGAAATAAAGGTATACTCTACCTAATATTTAACATCAAAACGCGTATCTGGCAAGTAAATCAACTCTGACCAGCAGTGTTTGAACAAACTATAAAAACCTACCCATGGCATAATATTGTGCATAGACTAGTCTCTTTCTACCTTCTAACATAATTCATTGCCAAGGATTTAACTCTGCAACTAATTCTGCAGTCTAAACTGCTGTGATAATACCTTTCCACAATATTTTGCACTGTTTTCCTCCTACTTTTGTCAAGATTTTCTACCTTTTTCCCTCCACCTTTGCTTCATTGTTTTTCTTTTAACAAGAACATTTAATAAAAGCACTTAATACTTTCTATCAACAGCATGTCATAATTACACAAACAGTAAGGTTCCTTGTTTGAAGGGATACTCAGACTCAAAATCTTCCTAGAGACTGAATAAATAATGTGAAGTAGCCAGTCAATAGATATGGAATAAAATAAGGATGTTATTGATTTTGAGAAAGAATTCTTAAATTTCAATTGAATATATATTAGATCTTATTTTTCTTGCTATTCAATATTAAAACAACCTCAATAAAAATCCAATTAGATGATGCAAAGTAAGACAACATATCCAATTTATTATTGCTGGAAAAGCTAAAAATTTCTAATTATTTGAGCTATTACTTGTGAAAGTTTCCCATTGAACATTTCAGTGCTGCTTGTCAAATGAGGCTATGCAGGCAATAACCATTAAGTATGAAACCCTGAAGCTAGCATACGCTAAAGCGTGAGAGAGATTGAATCATTAAAACTAGATTTTCCCTCCTAAATAACCTCCTAAAATAACCTCTGAAGACTCCTTTTAAAGAGCATTGGAATCTGATCCTTGAAAAACTATTTACTACATAGATATCAGATGAACTATGCAACACAGAAATTACATAGTCTGCAAGTTTTATTAAATGTCCCTTCCCCTTCCCCTTCCCCTTCCCCTTCCCCTTCCCCTTCCCCTTCCCCTTCCCCTTCCCCTTCCCCTTCCCCTTCCCCTTCCCCTTCCCCTTCCCCTTCCCCTTCCCCTTCCCCTTCCCCTTCCCCTTCCCCTTCCCCTTCCCTTTCCCCTTCCCCTTCCTCTTCCCCTTCCCCTTCCTTTTCAATATGTTGTTTAGAGGCAACACTAACAGATTTGCGGACGACTTTCATATTTTGAAAGTAATTAGATTTTTTTCTTAATTAGTCCTAATTTGCATTTTAATTTGACATTCATCATGATTAAAAACAGAATACAGGAATTGCACCTGTGTTCCTAGTTCTAGTGGCTTTTAACATTATTTCACATTGAACATTCATTACGGTAATCTTGCAAAACGTGCAGAGTAAACTGGTGCTTCACACAACATGGAGTATAGTGTGTCAAGAAAGTAACCCTTAATTTTTAATTGAAAATGTTCTCAGTAGTTTTGGACAGTCTGACATAAATATGGCTTGCTTTTATTTTTAGTACTTGTGTTAAGCCATATCCTTCCACCATGCTGGACTGCAGAGAGAAGCATAACTTAAAATACAATTTAATAGAACAATTTCCAGAAGAATCATGTTTTTTCACTCCTCTCATATTAGTAGTTACAAATTTACCTATTTCATTTTGAGATGTCACTATCCACATGAATTACCATGTACCCTTTTAATCTTACTTTGTTGATAATAATAGTAATTTCATTCTCTCTCCAGATTCTCCTCACCCACAGTAACACACTGATGATAGCTAAGTTGTTCTCGCTGTTGTGTTAATAGTTCATCTCTTTATTTCATAGTTATCATTCTTCAGGAAAAGAAGAACAATTGGAGCAACTCAGCTTCAATTACTCTATATTTTTGCTTCAAATCTCCTGTGGCTTTGCCTTTCCTTCTCTTAATATTTATAAGCAGAAGTCTATTTGTGCAATAATCTTGTCCTTTACATCCAAATAGTTTTGAGTGCCTTCTAATCATAAACAGAAAAAGGAAACATTTAAAATGTTTTAAGTCTTTCTCAGTATTTAAAGAACAGCTTTATCATTAGTTATTTATGTCAACATTTGAGATCTATTATTAGTTGAATCATTAATTAAAATAATAACTATACGGGGAAAATAATTCCAACTAATCAGAAAAAAAACTTTGTTTCATTGACTTCCTGTTAATGATGAGTGCTTTAATATCTGAAAACATAATAATTATATCTATAATCAACTAGAGTGGTTTGTCATCGCAACATTTTTATACTTTCATATATTTCACAAAAAGCTATAATGTAGCATTTGTATAGATAAAAATTCCACAGGTGACATTGCCCTGTCGAAAATGGTGATTGAGGAGATGTTAGAAGTAATTTTCTGTTCACTCAAAAAAAAAGGAAAAGATTATTCAAAAAGAGTAAAAACATATTAAAGTGTTCACATTGTTAAATGGGGTGGTTAATAATAGTAAAAGAAACTATTTCCAGATGATTGCATATGACAAGCTCAGTGAGCCTAAATGGAAATGAAAGAAAAAAAATGCAGAGATGTTTAAAAGTACCTTTTCACCTGTAGAATAGTAAATACACAGAGCTGTATTGCAAACAATGATACTGAATTAGAAATATGAGGATCAGTCAAGGAACAATTAGAATACATGCAGGTAACAACAAAGTTTATAAAGGTGCTTTTATAAAGGCCCACAGCTTTCCTGCTCTCTCCATTCATTTAATGTGTTTTTAGTACATTTCTTCACCACAATGTTTTAAACCCTGCCAACTTTTGTGATTTAAACAGGCAAATTCATTGATGGATTGATTTTGTTCTTGATTAAAAACCAAAAAACAAACAAACCCCACAATTATAACCACAAGAAAAAGTTGCAATGGAATGAGTCCTCTTATGCAGAAAACAGGAACATACCTTTATGGGACTGATGAGTATGAAAACTGCTCTACTGTGATATTTATGCCTGCTAAAATTTTAGAATATTTTAAAGGTAGAATTTCCTGATGAGAATATGACATGTAGGATGGATTGACTAGCCATATATAGCAGTCTTAAAGTCTGAATTGGAGTATTTTGGTTTTTACATACTCTTTCTGGTATATATGTGGATAACTTCTAAAAAAATCAAGTAAACACTTTAACAAAACAAAACAAAAAGGTTCAGTAACTATCATCCTACTGAGTATTGTCAGATAGATTTATATGCATTAGTGTTGAACACCTTCCTTAGGCTTTCATATCCTGTAGTCAAAAATGTCTTGATACTTCAGGAAAAAAGGAAGTATAAATAACATATTGCATTTGGAGTGGGGGGCAAAGCTGAAGCTGAATGAACTTGAATCTGCATTCAATTTTGAAATTCCAAGTTGTATTTTTTCCTCTCCCCATTCTATTCTATTAATACCATTCCCAAAATAATAAAATGGTGGCGGAATTTCCCTAAGAATTTAACTGGGGATTTCAGTTAGAACAACATGGAATAGGAATCTTGGAAGATATAATGGAAAGTGAGAGTCACTGAGATGTCCTTTTTAGTTTTATATGTAGCTTTGGGCAGTATTTGCATTAAAGAGCACACATAACACAACTTCCCATGCTTAACAGATTCACACTGCAAAAAGGTAAACAACTAAATATGCATGTGTTCAGAGCTAAGTTAACTGTGCAGTGAAAAGTCCAAGTGCTAAAGATATTAAGAATTTTGCAGTTAATCAGTTGTCTAAGCAGGGGCAACTATTGCCATTTTTGACACCGAAGCATATTGCATCCCTGAAATTTTCATTATTTATTTGATTTGTGTTAAAAACATGACCAATTTGCTTCTAATAAAAGTAGAAAAAAATCCATGAAGTGATTGTAACTGAATTAATTACAGACAACATGAAGGATATTTTTATCGGCTACTGGCTTTAAAAAAAAAAAAAAAAATCATGCCATGGAGTTTAAGAATATTGTCATTATAATTTTAACTTTTTTGCAAAATGCTTAGATCCAGTAAATTGATCTAGTTATTTTCTATAAAGATTTATTTAATACTGATGGCAGTTTATGAGATATGGTGGCATATTTGTGCTAAGTAATGAATATTACATGTATTTGCTGATTAGAGAGGATGTTTTCCCAGGTTCAAGATGAAGAACAGAAAGCTGCCTGCCCAGTAAGTCTTTCTGATGAGCTTCTTTATTTGTTTATTTATTCATGTTTTGTGCAGTGTTAATTTCTGGATACACTATTAGTCTTTCATGTTTTGCTAGCAAGTTGGCAGGACTGACCCAGGGTGAGTCAATGCTTCAATCCTTGCTATATCACAAGGCATTGTCAGAGAAAAAATTTCTTCCCCCATTCTGTTTGTAAAGGATGTGTGGGAGGTCCTCCTTGGATGACCATGATCAAGCAAAGAGAAATGCTAATTCTAACTGACCACGTGGGAAACAAAAGATGTGTTGCCCTGACAAAAGGCAAAAGAGTGCATGTCCAGTAAAAGCTTTCTAATGAGAATAGTTTAAACTGTGGAACAGAGAGGCTGAAGAAATATTCCTGCATAGAAACAAGGATGACACTCTGCTATTTATGGAAGGAAACAGCACTGGCTAGGATACTGGGCTGAGGGGTCATGCCAGTGCCTTATCCAGCACCCAGTCACAGCCTCACTGTTTTACTAATTCACAGTGACTGCAACTCAGCCACTGAAAAGATTCAAATATGTTCTGTCAGGATCACATAGATTCAACAGCACTATTTGTTGCACAACAGCCTGAAGAGATACTCTTAGTTATTCCCATTTCTGTCTGACCTTTTTATCAAATATTTTGCTCCTTTTTAACATTGGCATTTCTGCATTCAGATAAGGAGCAACAGCAACTGGAAATTGAATGATTTTGTAGAATGATGTTTTAAACTGCACTAATTTTCCTTTTTTTTTCATACTCATTTCTTATAACATTCATATATATATGAATGGAATTCTATTTCCTTTCCTGTAATTATTTTATTTTTTATTTTTCTTAGCTATTTAAAAATGTTTATGGAGTAGGATGCACTATAATTCTGATTCTGTAAAGGCTTAAATCCCTGTTTCTCTCTCTTGTGTGTGTACTATAGATTACAGACATAAGCAAAGCTAAGCATGAATGTATATGGGGGTTTGGTTTTGGTTTTTCTTTTTTTTTTTCTCTGGATCAGGCCTCATAAATGTTTTGACCAATAGTAATCTAAGCATGTTCAGAGACAGATTATTTTTGGATTTTCTTTCTGACCATCTGGGTGTGAACTACTACTAGCAAAACTATAAATGTGAAGAAAATACAACAAATCAGATTTTCCTAGGAAAATGGATATTCAGTTATTTATTTTTACTCATCACCACAGAATAAAAGAATACAATTTCATTGAAAAAGTGTCAAAAAGTGGAACATTTAACATTTTAATATAACATTACCATGCAGTTTATGTGCCACTGACAAATCAATGCAAATTATAAAGACAAAAGAAGAGGGGGGGAAAGTATGTCTTACAGTACACATTGAAAAAACAGGACCTGAAAAGGTAAGATCTAATATGTTAAATAAGTTTATTGTTTCTATATAGTTCTTAGCCACTTGAAGGAAGGAGAAAAATGTTATATATAATGACCTTAGCTTTAAACCACAGATTTAGCAAACAAATATTAGAATATCGGCTACATGTTCTGTTTACACATTACATAAGAATATAAAAATATTTTTTACCAATTCAGACTAAACGACCTAGGTCCATGACTGATTTCTGACATGGATTAGCAGTGACACCTGAGGAGGAGCGTAAGACCAAGGCAGGCTTCCAATTATTTCCATACCTGTACACTCTTCCAGCCTTAGGACAGCTTTCTATGGCTCAGGAACAGCAGAAGCCAAATGTATTTTTCAATGTGATTTCCTTCAATAACCTTTTGAACCCATGCAGAATTTTTGTTTCCAAACCGTTTTACAGAAAGCTGGGCTATTCCCTATGGAAAGCAGATATCTGAGCACCACTGTGTAAGGAAATGCCTCCTCTTACTTGTTCTAAGCCAATATCCTGAGTCTCATTCATATTCCTGTATTTCAAATAATAAACAAACCTTCCTCAACCAGCCTCTCCAGGCCTCTCACAATTAAAAGACTTTGATCAGCCTTCCAGTCAGTCGTTTCTTTTCCAGGCTGAAGATACCTTATGTATTAATTGGCCCTTGAATGGAAATAATTCTGTATCCTTCCTGCCCATATCAATGACTTTTTCTGCCTTCTCTGTCTGTTGAATCCTATTTGAGATCAGAGGAACAATAACTGAATATTATAATGAAATTGTAGGTACATTGTGGACTTAGAGTGAAATAGTACACTTTTCCTCATTTGCTTTTACTCCTTTGCTATCAATTTTCTGTGACTTCCTTTTTTAAGCCATTTTTGAGCATCAGTGTTGACTGCTCTGCAGAGCATTTGTTACTAACTTATTATAAGCAATACTATGATTCCTTTTGTTTTTCAAGAAAGTTCTTTAGGTGTTCAGGATAAATGACACAAAAACAGCTTATAACTTTGACCTTGTGGTAGACTTTATTAGAGAATTAATTCTAATGAACAGTCCTGACATTTTAAAGTTCAAATACTAACGCTTAGAATAGAAAATTAAAGAAAATTAATGAATATGTAAAGTTATGAGTATGAATATTAATGCTATCTATATAAGTCTGGACTAGTTTAAAGGTAACCACTTGGAAGTTTAACAACTTTTAAATGAAAGACAATTATTTTTCATCTTAATTGATGGTGTGTTTCTAAGAGTTTTTTAGGCTTAGCTGTTACTATAAATTACAGTTAAAAATTATACTTGTTAAGCATGAACTGTAGATAGAAACCATTTTTAAAAGTCCATTATAATGTTATAGTCACAGATCCAGTTACAATCAATGCCATCTTCAACATTTTTTAATAAAATTAGTTTACCATCAAGAGAACAAAGATCTGGTGCCTGGACAGACTAGATAGCTGAATGAAAAATTATCCAATCCATTCTCCAGTTTCCTAAGGCTCTGTATGTACATATCTGTTGGAAAGAGTATACAGAAAAAAATCTCCCACTTGCAGATGTTATCATTCCCACCACCATAAAGCAGAAAGAGCAAATGTATCTAAAAGGAAGTTGTAAGGAGTGCTTTCCTAAGTTTATTTCCTAATTGTTTATTGCCACAAGGCTATTAGTAGACTTCAGGGTGAATTCCCTGCTCTATTGGGCTAGTAATTAAGAATGCAAACAAGAGCGGTATAGTTAGAGATAGAGAGATCTCTATTGTGCTAAAACTTAAGCTAGAAAAACAAATTAATAAATAAGCAAATAATGTTATCTCCAAAAAGAAGTATTCTAGAGGCTTGTGATGCTGCCTTCTAAGTGTTATACTACAATGTCAGGACCCTTAAAACAGTACTGCCTTGTGGAGAAGCGGACTGGATGAACTACTTCATCACAAAATCTGTTACGTGCCTTGATAATAGATCATGGCTTCAGAAAGTTAACAATGTAAAAAGTATCATGAGCATGTGTAAGAGATAAACAACAGTTAATTTGGTTTATTTTTCTTCTTTGGTATTGGTAGATCTGCAAGGCCTGTGGTTTGTGCTAAATATTCTGCCTGGAGTGGGAGTAGGTAAAAAGGAGGTTGAATAACATAGATGATAGTCCATTTTTTTTCTAAGAAATTCAGGCTCTGACAATCTGTACTTCTGCTAGCTAGTGAAGGAAAAGCAACCGAAGAAGAATGAGAGAGGAAACGGCACTGATGCTACAGATGTTCCTATATGATTATAGTCTTGAAAATGAGGCCACTGGACCTCAAAGCTCCTGTATGCTATAGACCAGGGTCCTCAAACTACGGCCCACGGGCCGGATACGGCCCCCAGGATCCTCAATCCGGCCCCCAGTATTTACAGATCCCCCGGCCCTCCCCTGCCGGTGGTTGGGGGGGGGGAAACCAAGCAGCCGCAGATGACTGCCTGCCACTTCATCCGCGTGCCGGCCCCGTGTTTAAAAAGTGTGAGGACCCCTGCTATAGACAGAAGAGGTGGGGGAAGAGATCCAGATCCCAAAGGATGCATTACCAACCCTTCCTGCTGGAACTACTTTAAAAATCAGTAGTATTCAGTGAGTGCTGAGGGAAGTCTTCAGCAGATGTAAAGTGCATGAAGAAATGCAATGTCTGAGATACACACAGATACAAGGTAAGCAACACTAGAAATGTAAGCAGTGGGGATCCTACACTAGGGTTCTGGTTTGTATTTTCTCTGTATTGTTTTTGCTTACACAGCAAAAAGCCTGACCTGTTTTTTCAACTTTGTAGCAAGATGCCTGCCCTTAACCCCTGAATAATACATCTTTTCTATACTGTTGAGACAGTTTTGTACTATGGGGCCAAAATGAAACTAAAAAGTGTTGAATCCCCAGTGAATCTAGAAATTGCGACTCCAGAAGAGGTATTAAATCTCAGTAAAGAGGGACGTGCGTGTACTCTTAAGAAAAATGTGCCTTGGGCGCTGGGGACTGATTCCAGCAAATTGCTAGAGGAACTGCTTATTTTCTGATGATAAATTTTAGTAAAATTATTAGGACCTCCTATGTCTCTAAGCAAGCCTTAAAATGACATATATACTTAAGCAGAAATTCTAGAAAACTAATCATTCATATACATCCTTTAGTAATATCTAGGGATGGAAAAGGCAGGATGGAGGAATACTTGGCATTACAAAAGGCATAAGGAGGTTAAAGTCCACTTATCCCCTGTTGAATCTGTGATTGAGATATATAGTTAATTTTCAAGCTTTTGTTAATACAAACATTTTATTACTGTTGTCATAGGACCCAGCCTTATAAATCATAGTGCATAGTTGCTTCATGCTTGAAACCCTGAATCCAGTGGACGTGTGTGTAGTCTATAATGGTAAAGAAATCATGTTTTCTGCGTTTTTGTTGAAAAAGTTAGAACTGAATAATGGCATAGATGATTTAGAGAGGTGGTTTGTTTTTTTGTAAAATATCTATTACAACTGAAAGCCAGATAGATTTAAATGTATAAGGCTGTTTCTTGGTAACAGAATGCAGCAGTATGTTAGAGACTCTCAAACTATTCTAGAATAAGCTGACATTGTCACCATGTACTGTTTGTTTCAGTATAATCACTATGGATAATTACCATCAAACAGTAGTTGTGCAACATTATATAGTTAAAGGAAGGTTAATCAATAGTTTCAAGAAAGAACTTAAAAGGTTTTCTTGTGAATCTGAATCTGAAACCCAAATTGCCAAAAGAAGTTGAACTGTGGTCAAGACAAGCCCATACAGGGAAAGGTAATTGAGGTTCAGTTCTTGGTCAGCTGTAACTAGAGGGTTGTATATTGTTTGAGACCCCAGAAGTTTTCTAAGATACCTGTAAGGAGCCTGTGTGATGCTTAGTTAACATAGTACCTCCTTTTCTTAGGAAATGAATAAATATGTACAACTCTTCCAAAAAATGTGATGCATAAACATATGTATGGTCTATATAATCTTGCCTAAATGTAACACGACATGCACGTTAGGTGGAATGATCCCCCACACATCCAGCACTGCAATAAAGGAATGCCTGTTTCTTAATGCTACCTTGGTGTTAAGGAGTTTTCTTATTCATGATTTAGGTGACAACATGTCTGCTTTATACAGTACAGCCTTGGTGAAGTCCAAAAGTATTAGTTGCATTAGATGGTAATTTGTTCATTTTGCCTCTATGCCAATGCTAATGTGCACAATCCAAAATCAATCCATTGCGCCTTACCTTGTGAACTGTGCCTTATGTTCTTCTACACAGGACAAGTAATGCTTGGCAGGATGTTCTTCTGCAATTAATTATATATGAAAAATACACAGGACAAAATGAAATTTGCTAATGGCCCCTCAAGACTTTAAGTTATGATACTATGACAAATGTCACAAGTTTGTGCTGAAGAGGAAAGACTGCATATACAGATATGTCAGTGAAAAAAAAAAAAAGAAAAGAAAAGAAAAGAAAAGAAAAACACAACACAACTGTTTTCAACACTTGTTCACCATAAAAATTAGAATACATTTTTTTGCTAATGATGCTTATTAGGTACTTGAAAAACACCTGTGTTCTCACTCATGTTTTACTTTGCAGGTAAAAGTACACCACTGTCAGAGCTAGAGCATTTTTAAGCATCATTACCAAAACCAAAGTCTGCCAGGTTTTAAACTTTTTGTCTCAGTGCACTTATGGACATACTTAACTCATAAAATTTCCTACTCACTCTAATCCAAGAACACTGCAGGAGACTTATGCCCTGGCTTCTTTCCCAGTTGTTGCTGCATATCTGATCTGGGAAAGCAGTTTCTGCAAGGAACAGAGTGCTGTTGTGAGCTCTGTTAAAGAAGAGATTTAAACAGGTTCATCCAAAACTTCCACACCAAATACTGTCTTCCCTTCCTTCAGCTAGAGTTGCAGTTTTGCTGGTGTGTCAAGGATCTGCATACAGCAGTCTCCGTTAACAGGCAGCTCTTCCCTTGGGGCTAGGGGAGCCCACCAGAACATTTTAACACCAGTGAAATTTTCCTAAGTCCTATTTCCCTCTTGCACTAAGAATGGACTGCACATACAGTCCATGCAGACTATCACCAAACCCTGTACAACACCACACCGGAAAAGGAAGTGTAAGGAACCTGCCTATCTTCCTGTTGAGAATTCCACCTACAGAAAAGTATCAGACACCACTACTGCCCATACTACTACCCATAGCATTTAGAAGTGTATAGGGAATCACTAGCTCATCACTTCTTGTTAAAAAGTGAGACAGAGATTGATCCCTTCCTAATAATATCTAAAATCTACTCTTGGTTCACATTAAATTTGGATGTCTGAAATTAAACCTATGTGAACAATAGGTTTCATATTTTTTTCAGGGAAAAAACTGTAAAACCTTTTGTTCCAAACAGTAATTCACTGATCTCAGCAAGTGTCATTCAAGACATATTTTAAGCCTTATTTAAGATGGGTTCTGAGAAAGTTCTTTTTGGATTCTCAGTAGATACACTAGAATCATCATAGAATAGCTTAAGTCAGAAGGCACATCAAAAGATCATGTGGTGCATCATTTCATAGGAAAGGGAGCCTAGATGAGATTATCTAGCATGCTGTCCAGTCACATCTTGAAAATCTCCAGTGTTGGGGACTCTACCACATGTCTGGGCATCTTGTTACAGTGCATGGTCGTCCTCATGCTAAAAAAATATTTCTTTCTTGGTCAAGATGAAAACCTCTCCTGGTGCAGCTTCTTTTCTCCATGTGGCTTCTTGTGAAGAGAGACTCCATATTCTTTGTAGATGTCCTTTAGGTACTTGAATAATGTAATGAGTTCCCCCTGAGCCTTCTTTTCTCCAGGGAGAAAAGACCTAGCTCCTTCAGTCTTTCCTTATTGGGCAGGTTTTCCAGACCTTTGTTCACCTTTGTGGCCCTGCTTTGGACCCTTTCCAGTCTGTCTGTGTGTTTCTCTAATTGTGGGGACAAGAACTGGACACAGTAGTCCAGGTGTGGCCTGACAAGCGCTGAATAAAGTGGGATGATCATGTCTCTGCTCGTAATGTCCCTGTGGATGCAGCCCAGGATCTGATTTTCCTTTTTATCTGTGACAGTGCACTACTGACCCTTGTTCAGCTTGTTGTCCACCAGGACCCTTAGGTCGCTTTCAGCAAGACGGCTCCCCAGATACACAGAACTTACTACAAAAGATGGGTTACAACAACCTGAGGTATAGTTGGATGAAGCTGGAGTAACAAGTCTTAAACACAGTTGAGAATCTTAAAAGTTGATGATTTTTGGTCTTGGAAGAATTGCACTAAATGTGCTCCCACAGAAGAATATTAATCTGAAAACTAGTAAAAATAAAATTCTTAGGCAAGGGTCTCCAAAACTCTTAAGTTCAAGAGGTTTTTAATTGTTTTTAAAAAGTTTGATTCAAACTGAAACCAAAGTAGTAATATTAAAAAAATCCTAGAATTCCTGGTTTGGAATAAAAAATAAAAAAAAAAACCAAACAAATAAAAAAGTAAGAGTCTGCTCAAATAATTCAAAATAACTGCCCATAGTCTAAATGGTCAATTAGAGAAAGGACAATTTTGCATACATGCGTGTATTATGGGTAAAATACCTCAAGGTAGTATATCCAAGTCAAAATAACTGCCCATAGTCTAAATGGTCAATTAGAGAAAGGACAATTTTGCATACATGCGTGTATTATGGGTAAAATACCTCAAGGTAGTATATCCAAGTGTTGGAGATGCACTTCATTTCCAAACAGTTAGATCACAGCACTCAGAATGGACAACTAATTTCTCAGAACACCCCTTTGTATTTATGGCTTGAGACTACATCAAAGTGGCAATGCCCCAAGATATATGGTGTTCATCTCCTCTTACTTTCAGTTCCCTTTGTAGGAACTAACACCTGGAAGAACTGATTACTGAAACTCTGGCTGTTATTAAGAGAGAAAAGAGCAGCATGAGTGATTGCCTTCTGATTATGTGAGCAAAAAGAGGGCTATGGTGACTTATAACTAATCTATATTCTAAGGATATTTGTCGCTTCTACAGTTCAGATAGTTTTCATCAAAATTGTAAAAGAAAGACATAAAACTTCTTAGAGATCCTGATTCATAATTTATACTTAGCTAAATTGCAAAGTTATTTTCTTTGAATTTTCCCATTCTTTGCATCAGGTATTATGACCAGTAAAGAATAACCCTATCTCAGGTGTCTTGTCACATTTGGAATTCCATTTTATTCTTACCTATTTAGCCTTCTGAGTATCTCATGAAAATATGGCTTACCATTCCTTGCAATCAGTTGGTTTTCTACTGTTAACCTGTAGAAGTTAAAGGGGGTGGTTTTTTCTTTTAAA
Organism: Falco naumanni; assembly: GCF_017639655.2. Classification (NCBI taxonomy): domain Eukaryota; kingdom Metazoa; phylum Chordata; class Aves; order Falconiformes; family Falconidae; genus Falco; species Falco naumanni. The sequence goes on from NC_054055.1 coordinate 49,256,917, forward strand.
GATTTTTTTTTTTAAAATTTTTTAGCTAATGTGTCATATACTCCTAAATAGGAGGGTCCAAAAAGTGTTACTAAAGCGAAGAGGGAGACCAGAGTGCACTTCATTGGTGGATCACTGATTTTCCATAATTGGAATTAGGAATTAACTGATTCCCTGTTTCCAGACTAGTCTAACTCTCTGTCAGACAGATCTGTCCCAGAGGAAGGTAGTCCAAAACGCTGTGAATGCCAACCACACATGACACTTAGATGCATCACTACTCAGCAATAGTTTTACAGCTTGAGGTTATGATTATACCAACCAACTGAACATAGACAAGACACAGGATTAAGCACTGGTGAGTCCACTACCTGTTAGTGTGCCCACTGGTGCTGGGTCATTAATCATTCATGCAGTCCAGGGTTGCACCTGTACACCTTGGCATACTTCAGAGGGTAAAATGGTATGGAGAAGTATTGATGAAACCACTTTGCTTTTTGAAGGAAAAAAAAAAAAATAAGGGGGAGGTGCGGCACAAGCCACACCATGTGACTTGATTTCAGGGTTATAAAATGGACCCTGTTTCTTTGTATTTACCCGTTAGACTATGGCTGAGACACACCAAGAGAATTGACTTTGGCCAGGCATGGTACAGTCTTTTTATAAGAAGTTTAAAATATATTTTATTTTATTTTGGGATGAATAATTTATGTAGCATAAGCATAATCTAAAAAGTCTTATGCTACCAGCTCCTTAAACAGATGGAGAGAGAAGTAATTTTGCCTATCTCATCATACTTCACCCAGCTACCCATCTTTCTGATGACAATAGAGAAGTGTATCACTTTCAGGACACAACAGAAGCTGTTAACCATGATTATATCATGCAGCCTTCATTTTGCAGACCTGTACTTTGTTGGAATCAATTCACTTTTTAGGTGATAAATGTGCTATCCTAGACACAGGTGAATAACCTTTACCTGGAAAATTTAAAATATTACAAGTACCTTAGAAGATTGTTGTCTTTTGACTCTAGACTATTCATTGATTTAAAGGGAGTATTCATTTATAAGGACAAGTTCTCAGAACCCACCTGCCATTTAGGGAATTCAGTATGCTTCATTTTCAAGATCCTGATCACCATATTCCGCAATCTGATAATGAAGTTCATCATCATTGCTAACAAAGTGCTTATGCTTTACTGTACCTTTAAGTATTAGGTTTAGAAAGTTTGCAAATGGCATTTTGAGTCACCAATAGAAGTTAACTATTTGTTTAAAGCTCTTTACAGACTAATATTAATCAGGTATATGTATATCATTTTATTGATCAAATATAACCACAGACCTATTATTCCTTTCTGATAATGCAGGTGTACTCAGATTGTCCTGGGCTTCATTGTAACACTACTGCAGGTTTCTCACTGGGCATGGGAAAAGAGTAGTAACATTTCTTCACCTTAGGCCTATTACAAATTAGCTTAACCTTACCCATGTTTTTTTCATCTTCTCTGTTTAGATTTCAGTTTTTTTGAATAAGATATTATCTCTTTTCCTGTTGAAGTGCAATGTCTGGCAAAATTAAGACGATAACTTTAATGGTAGGCTTAAGATAGAACCATAATAAAAATTTGACTATTCAGCTATAAAACAGTGTTTTGTTATATATGAATCTGTAATGAATTTCTCCTATGTACTTTTAACACAAGTTACTAACTCTTTTTCCAGTATTTTTTTACTGATTTATGACAGGATAAAGATATAAATATTATTTTACCATTGCTTTTTAAAATATCATTATAAATACTAACAGTAATACATTTTAGTCTATTCATAAGGTAGGAATGGAAAAGAATAGAAATAATACTTTTTTATTGTTGCAGGTTTTGGCTAATATGATTGGAATTAAAGGGCAGATTTCCGAAAGTCAAACAGTGAGATGATCCTGCACAATCTTAGAACAAGGACTCCATAGCAATTAATTTCATCTCTTTAGGTACTAATGAGGGGACGAGAGATTCTTCAATGCTTAGAAAGGAGTTTATTACTAAACCTGTATCTTAAAGCTCAGATTTTTATTAGCACTCAGTTATGCCCAAATCAAAGTCGGTTCAAATTTTGCTATAAATTCCAATTGGAATAAATCCACATAAACTAAATGTTTTTAAAACCTTAAGTTTAAAGGGAAAGAAGAAACCACCAAGAATCATTGCCTGATGCATATAACTAGGTCACATAATTAATGTAATGCTGTCCTAAGTACTCTTGTTTTGTCTTAAATGTGTCCATTAATCTTCGGTGTGTGATAGTTGGATCTTCATCTTAATTGGACATTAAGGGCTTCAAGACAGGAAACATATCTTTGCTAATCTGTGCTGGTTTTGTATTACAAATAGTACTGTCAGATTCTTAATGCATGCCAAGGATATAGGTGCACTATTATTTTATGACCAATTATTCTTTCTAATATTTACAAACAATATTTTCTTAGCTCTCTAAGGGCACATTGCAAAATCCAATATTTAATAAATATTACAGTTTGAATTAGTGTTTACTTTGAGAAGTTATATTTGTAAATTACTAAATGGCCAAATGTAACCTTTGTATTACAAAGTACTCCTTTTATGACTACCACTACAGTATGTTCATTACATTCAGATTCATTATTAAAATTATTTTTTTAAGTTTAATAATACACTATTTGGATAGCTATCTCAAAATGATAATCTGATCAGTGATCTCAGTTTCAAGTTCAAAATGCTGAGACTCTGAAACCATGCTTCCTTATGTGTTTTGGACTGCTGCATCATTTTGGTGCTTCTAGGCATATAATTTGAACTCTGCATGATTCAGTGTCTCAAGATCTTTTCAAGGCAACCTATATATCAAAAGTTTTGGCTTCTCAAAAAAGATGTTGAAACAGCTAATGATAATAGTGATGTTAGAGTTTAAGAGAAACAGATTTAAGTAAACAAATTGCTTTACTGCCATTAATTTTGTTGTAATTAGATATGTGTAAGAATGTTGAAGCAGTTTAGAAAAATACATTGATGCACATGATACACATACATGTGCATATGCATATAAATACATGTATCTGTGTATTTGTGACTGTGTATGTGTGTATGGATGTGTGTACTTATGTACAGTTGTTAAATAATTCAAATTTTCAGGGACTTTGAAAAATCTGGCAACCCCAGATTAAGAATGTATGTGTGACCTGGAATGTATTAATAAAGTTAACTTAAACCATACATGGCAAAATGTTAGTAAAAGACCACATCTTGAAAGAATGGCAAACTTCATCTGAAGAAAAAATTGAACTGATTATCTAAGTTTGGATGGTCCACACCACGTGCAAGTTATCTATAAATATTTTATAATTTGCTAAATAATAACAAGTAAAAGTGCTATAGAAAAGAGAGACCTTCTGTGGGAAAACCAACTAGCCCTGACTAGGATTCACAATATTTAACCAGGAAGAACCATCAAAGTTTATGATAACTAACAGCAGGGGAAGGTTTGCTTCTAGAATGAGTGTGTAGCCCATAGGCTGGCTTGTTTTACAGGTGCCCCAAGTCTTTGAATTAGGTTTTTGGTATAAATGTTCCTGAGTGCCTGGGAGCCCTGGTGCCTGGCCAGCCTTGGCTAAGCATCAAAGGAAGATGTCACTGAAATGAGTAGGAGATTGCCTTCATCCATACCCTTCTCCAGGCTCTGTGTGTGCCTGTGTATACGTGTGCAGGGGTGGGGACCTGGCTGTGCCCACAGTCCTTGCAGAGCCTGCAGTGGGAAGCAGCAGAGGGGAGGGAGGGCACTTCTGTTGTCTCGTTCTCATGTCCAAGTGTCAATCCATAATTACTGAGGCATGCCCCCCTGATAACAATGATTTCAAACCCCCAGCTCCTCCAGAACCTGATTTGCCATTTAGACCAAAGGCCCAGGCATGGTCTGCCTGCTATGGTGCATCCACCTCTAGCACAATCACCTTCTTTCTTCTAAAGCGCTTTCCTGTCACTTTGTCTAAGCTGGTTTGTCAGCCAGGTTGCCAACAGTCTTGCTGTTCAGACCAGCAATTCTGTTCATGACTTCAAAAAGGTGCTTTATACTCTGAAAGCTTCCAAGATCTCCAGAAGCATATAAGTGTGTGTTAGATAGTTGAAACCCAGCTGCACATTTGGTCAGCTGAACAACATCACAAGTGTCATTAAATACCCGTGTGCTGGCAAATGAATCATGCCCTTAGCTCATATCTATACACATACCTCTAGTTACCAAAGGGTGGGGTTTAATTCTGTCTTTCAAGTCATACAAGATGAACCTTACTTACACAGGGTATCTGATGTGAAGATTTAAGTTCTGTGTGGGAGCTGAACACCTTGAAGACCCAAGAATTATCATGTGTACAGAATTATCTTCTTTTGTGCAGTGCCTCTATAATGTCTTTTAATGTCACAAGCAACCCTCTCTTTCTGTAAAATAATCACTTTTCAGTCTCCCAGACTTTTGAAGTTGGAGACTGGAATATTGGGCTTTTAGTTTCTTTGCTTGCTTTGAACCCTGCAATATTGGTGTAGATAAGATGGTTCACAGCTGGAGCTGTTCTTGGCCTCAGCTTGGAGATTGCCACCATTGCCGTAAATAAAAAGGAGAAAGTCCATTAGGATATGTCTACAAGGCTGTGAAAAAAGTGGGCCAGAGTATGAAGTTGAACACTAGATCACAGATTATCCACGTTGCATAGCTGTTAGCTCTTATCCTGACAATGGTTTGAATCGAGATACTTAATACAATTTTTTCCCTTCTCTCTCCCCTCCCCCCCCCCCCCCCCACCCCCACCCACGCATTCCTGGGTAGTAAAATAGATGTGCAAACTGACCTCCATCATCTTCCCATAATTAGCCCTAACAGAGATGTATCTTTTATTGAAATCACTACACAGGAAATACTTCCCAAAGTACTTAATTTCTGAGAACCATGCGTTGTCAGTTTCAACATATAGATCAATAATGTATATTATATTATATTATATTATATTATATTATATTATATTATATTATATTATATTATATTATATTATATTATATTATATTATATTATATTATATTATATTATATTATATTATATTATATTATATTATATTATATTACATCATATCATATTACATTACATTACATTACATTATATTACATTATATTATATTATATTATATTACATCATATCATATTACATTACATTACATTATATTATATTATATTATATTATATTATATTATATTATATTATATTATGTTATATTATATTATATTATATTATATTATATTATATTATATTATATTATATTATATTATATTTATATTATATTATATTATATTATATTATATTATATTATATTATATGATATGATATGATATGATATGATATGATATGATATGATATGATATGATATGATATGATATGATATGATATGATATGATATTATATTATATTATATTATATTATATTATATTATATTATATTATATTATATTATATTATATTATATTATATTATATTATATTATATTATATTATATTATATTATATTATATTATATTATATTATATTATATTATATTATATTATATTATATTATATTATATTATATTATATTATATTATATTATATTATATTATATGTAGACCATAATCAGTCAGCTAATCATACTTAAAATATTCCCATAGAGATGTTTTGAAAACGGATATACAACAAAAGATTGTGAGGCACCTAAGTGCTGAAACACTAGGGATCTAATAGCTACCTGATGGACTTTAAAAAGTGTGGATGTATTTTATGAAAAGTACATTTTAGGTGGATAGCCCTGAAATACCCAGTCAAGGTCTGAAAGGAAAACAATAACTGCTAGTCATGCATTAACCTTAAAGAGAAAGTGGTTTAGAGAAAAGGCTAATTTTTTTTTTGTTTACTAAGAAAACACATTTCGGTAACGAAAATCTATTTAAAATGAAAAAAGGAAAAAGACAACATGTATTTCAAGTTACCAGAGATCTTTATGAATTTAGTACACACTTGAACTTGAAAACTGTAGTTGTATCCATTTACTAATTAACAACTTGCTCAATGGTATTACAAATGAAACAGCTGCTTTCTTTAGCAAGAATAATATCTTGTTAAATTTATAGGGGCAGAAGATGTGAGTTCAAAAGACTATCAGGAAGTCTTTAATACCCTCAACAAACTTCAGTGAACACATTTATGAGCTTAATCTCATCAGCACTTAAATCACGAAACTTTAAAATGCAGAACATAAAAAAAATAACTAGCTAAGAGGATGAGAGGAAAATTATTATTATTATTATTATTATTATTAATAATAATAATAGTAATGATCATTATCATGATGATGTTTAGGAGCAAGGAAAAGCATTCAAATGAGGACAACAGACAGCTCTGTAATTTGATATTAATAAAGAAATTAGGCTGCAATAAAATGCAAGCGTCAGAAATAAAAACTTTTTTATCAAAATGTAAAATTTCAGAAGCTCAGGGGTTTTGGCTGTCATGAAATGTTCCTTTTGATATCGGGTGGTTCATGGAATTGAACGTGGTGTTCGTGGTTTGACTTTGAGACGGTCTGAGCAAATGTGTTGTGAAGGGTTAATTCAGGTAATAAGCGCTTTGTATGTCCTGCTGTGCGTTTAGCAAAGCACCAACTGACAAAGGCTTTTATTCAGAAAAGAAACTTGACAAAGGAAGCACCTCTACTGGATGGATGGGGTTGGTATGAAGCTCATCCCGGGCAATGAGCTCAGCAAAACCAGAGGACAGGTATCTCCAGCGGGGGCAGATGGTGACCATGGACTCATTGACCACTGACTCAAGAAATCCTCCAAACCCAAAACCAGTTGAGACTGAGCATGCAAACCAATTGACATGAGGAGCGAGAGAATTATTTGACAAATGGGGAACGGAGTACTAGGTAATGAAGGAGTTGGGTAACTTTTAACCAATGAAGGCTGATGGCTTTGTATGCTAAACTGTATAAATAGTGTGAAATTTTGACAACAGGGAGCTAGGCATTTGTGCATTACCACCTAGTTTCCTACTTCAAGCAAACTAGAATAAAGAAATAAAGAATACCTCGACTCGGTGTGTGAGCTGGTGCTGCTCACCGGCTAAAGAATCTGCTTACTGCACAACACTTACCTTTTGCACATTGAATATACATCATCACATTAAATTCTTTTTCTGTGTTCTTGATACACACCATGAAAACTGAATGTGAAAACTGAAGCCAAATTTATGCTCTCAGAAACTAAATGTCACTTATTATGTTTCAGTGGCCACACATTATGGTTTCGTAGAAGAAATAATTACACTAATACAGGATGTACAAGATCACCCAGAGGACACCAGTCTATGACAACATGTAAGCCACTCCTTCAGGTTAAGCTTGAATCATTGAAGCCACTGAAAGTGCATACCTACATTCTTACCATGGTTAAGTGCCTAATTCTATGGGTAATTAGGCTTCTGGTTTAATTTTCCCTCTTTTGTTTGCCACCAACATCACCTTGATTCATCTGCTGAAAGGTATAGCAGACTTTGAGATGCAGTTGCAGCAGGGATGGAAGGACTTCCGAAAACCCATGCTACCCCTGGACCAGGACTGGAGGCCAGATGAGGTATTTGAGGAAACCTCAGAAGTTACTAAACCATTATGTCTAGGGGACACAATCAACCTTCGCCCTTACTGTCATTCACATTTGAACACAGATGATTTACAACCAGCCTTCAGGCAAGAATTTTCTTTTGATTGCAAACAGGGCACAATGGTGCATGCTGATCCCTGTAGTCACACCTCATTTGCAATGAACTGCTACCCAGTGTCACTGAAACATCGCATAAAATTCTTCTTACTCTCTTGAATTTAATGAATTGTGTCCACAGGACATTTTTTACAGCAGGTCAAAAAGTTCCCTCACAGAAAAGCAGAGGGAATCCTTACTGAAAGAGGGATGAGTCTCAATGGCTCCCATCTAAAAGTTACTAATCTCTTCTTAGTCACCCAATCTCCTTCCATAGCTAATGTAGACACAAAGATTTCTGCCAATATACATGACAAATCATCCCATGTATATATTTAAGCAAATATTTTAAGATAGGTTGAATGATCTTATACATGTTCCTCTCTCTTATTGTTTTTTAGACTGACTTAATTTATTAGATGCTATTATCCTCATCTTTACTTAGACCAGGAACAAAATAATTAACTTCAATATTAAATGAGTTGCTGAGATATTAAATGATATTGCTGAGAAATGTGAAGACATCTTTTCTGTGACTGTTTTTATCTTGACTACCTATATATGTATTGCTCTGACATTTTCACTAATTGTAATTAATACTTGATTTGATGATTAAATTCCAATCCCACTCTTTCCTTTTTTTAGGAGGAGGTATGAGTGGGTGATTGTTAACATCTTAGCATCAAAATACTAACTTTCTGGCTTTAATCATTCATCCAAGTCCCACACCTACAAGGTACCAATGATTCAACTTAGCATTGGATTTTAGGATCTTTGTAACAAACTAAACAAAAGTCCCAGTTTTGCAGAATGACTTTTAAAATCTTTGACATTGTCATTATTGGTGCTGCATTTTCTAGTATAGCTCATATCACTCTAGTAAAAACTTTCAGCCAGGTGCATTCAGTGGTCGAATCTTTGCATAAGGGAGGAGGATGGAACACCAATTACAGAGACCACTGATACTTATGAAGTATATAAACAGCCAGAGGGTGGACTCCTGGCAGTGATAACAAGAATCCAGTGTGTTTTGACAAGCTGTGACCTCTTTGCATAGTCTGAAATCTTTGCTAAGACTTTGTAAAGAACAGATGCTTAAATCTCAATGTTAAACATGTTTAATTTTAATAAATTGCTAACCCCATGTGTATTCAATATACTTGTATGCAAGTATGTCAAGTCATTAATTTAAAATGCACAGCTATATAGTCCTTGTTCCCACAGAAGACCTCAGACATTTTATGGACCATTTTAATTATGAATCATTGAGATATGCCAGAAGGTTTGTAAAATAAAATACAGTGGGTTTATGACAGCAGTCAGCTGCCCCATCACACAATAAATACATGTCATGGGTAGAGGACATTAGGACAATTCCATGGATCCTGTCAAAATACTGTTTGTCATAAGAATAATATTTCTGAATGCTTGGTGCTGCCAAAGACATTCTAAAACTAAGCAACTGTGAGTTCAGATAACAACCAGGCTGTTTTCAAGGGCTGGAAAACAGAAAAATGGACAGAACCAATAAACCCATGGACTGGATACTATTATACAGATGCTCAAGGGCAGAGTGCTTGTTAAAAAAGTAATTGATTGGGATTTTTGCATGGGGAATCAGCTTTCTCAAACAGAATAGTCAGCTGCTGGCTAGATAGTGGCAGAAGTCTGTATTGCAATGGTCAATGTTATCTCCAGCTGAAGAACATGCGTTTTCTCTATCTGGATGTATCAAATGCTCCATGAGCTCCCATATGAGACTGAACATTTTTCTGTAGGTATCTGAAAGCTCTCTGTGCAGAATAATTTGTTTATAAAATTAGATATCTAGAGGCATTTTAGATGTTGTGTCGTTCCTGATTTCAAGATGTGGCTTCACAGATCTCCCATAGATCCTGTGCCAGTGATGCCAGTATCTCAGGTATTCGAGGGCATCTAAAACATATGTTTAGGCATTTTAATTGCTTTCTTAAATTTATGTATCTAAATTTAGCTGTATATAGTCCAATACTGAGAAACACTATGAGGGAGTCAGTTCTGTCCTCCAGTGGTTTCAACCCATCTGAACTATTTTTGAACTCTGTGTTAGAATGAAATGAACACAGTCCTAAAAATGCTGGTTTTCTTTTGCACTTTAGCACTAAAGATGACCCTGTGTTTTGATGAACAAAGCATTTAATCTCACAGGTTGTAATTACATGAACGAACTTTGAATTGCTTATGGCAGTATACATATCTTTTATAGACTCTGGAAAACATAAACATTTCCAGACTGCCCTGAAGGAAATAATGTTCAAACACTTTAACAGCAATGTAGCTTAGTGAAAAACCTCATAAGAAGGAAAGATGAATGTATTTTAAAACACAACTGATTTGTCTCTCACACTCTCATACCCACAAGCCCCAAGATGTGTAAGCAGTGTGCAGGCACCAAGATGCCTGTATCCAGGTAGTCTGTGCAGGATTGCTTGCAAGGACATGGAAGAGCCAAAGTATTGGGTGTTAAGCCCCTCCCCACACTTCCTGGGTTCCTCCTAGGGGTGTGTTTGTTTAGGATTTGTCTCATTGTACCCTTTAGATGCAGACAGTGATTAATCTCTCCATCCTGCCCCACCTCTGTGAGTCACGAGGATTTATTCCCTGTCTCTGTTTCAGATCTGGTTGTCCTGAGTATTTGCAGGTAGCAGTGTGCTAGAATCTTGTTGAACTGCTACTGTAAGTGTTAGCAACACATGACATTTTTATAACCCTTATCCCACTGATATTTTGTCCCCATGTGTTCATATTCACACTCCACATACCAATATAAAATATTTCTAGTGCAATTTTCCTTATCTCTATAATATTCCTGGGCATTGATTTTCTAATGCATAGTTACATTTTGATACCTGCTGGCAAAGAAAAAAAAAAAAAAAAAAAAAAGAAAACCATATTTTATGATTAATAAACTTCCTTCTCAAAAGATTACCAAGGTCCTGGTATTGTCCCTTAGTATTTCAGCAGAGTAGTTTGCTAAATTTTCCACTTTCCTGGCCCAGGATTACACATGAAGATACAATTCAGTTCCTTCGATGCAATCATTTAATCTCTAAATTCCAGTCTGGTCAAACCTTTATACTGTCCCTCTTTCTTTATAGGAATCAGCTGAGCTTTACGGTGTCCTTCCCACTTTCTCATTCTCCATCATTCACCTTTCATTATCACTTTTTATCTATGACAAACTGGAAAAAGTTTAGAAAGGGAAACAACACTTGCCATTGACAGGACAGAGGAATAAACTTGTTCAGTGATGGAAAAAACCATTTATTTCACTTGTAGAAAATCTGAATACTCCTTCACTGCCTGTCCTCATCATATTTTACAAGGACTACTACATTGGTTAATCAGAACTTGGTTGGTTGTAATTGAGATGCAGCTGACACTGACACTGGCTAAAGAACTTGATTCAGGTTCTACATGTGGGAAAAAGCAATTGATGATAAACTGTCAATGCCTGAAGGGCAGGGACATCCTGGATCTGCCTTGGCCTAGGGGCAGGAGAGGCTCAACTGCAAAGAAGTGGCACTGGAGGCAGATGATGCTTTCTCAGACCTATACCAGAGGCTAGCTGGTGTGGTGCTGGACAGCGCCAACATGCTTGAGGCAGGGAGCAGCAGAAGAAGCAGAGTAAGTAATCAGGGAAGAAATATCCTTGGTGTGTGGCTGCAAATGCCTTACTCATGGTCTGACAGATCTCTGAAGGTCTTACCAAGAGGTAAAGGGATGCCTCCAGGGAATAAGGGACAGGAAAAGGAACAGCCCTTTTCCATGGGTATGCTGCACAAATAGAGAGAGGGTGACTCTTGCTAGCACTGACCAAGTGCTACTCCAAGCAATAGAGGGTGTTCCTGTGGCTCTGACCATGTTCCTCACCTCATCAAAATGTTCTGGTAGCAAGGACTTTGTGCATTCTCTGCCAAACTGGGCAGCTGACAGCTAGGGTCATCTCAGAGACTTCTGCCAGACACACTCTTACTTATGTCTGCTTGCCCTTGATTACCTCCTTCGGCATCATTGTCAGCCTCAGCTGCTGTGGCCATGAGCCTGTCTGATTCTTCAGGACATGACATCTTCTTTGCTCTTCCTGTGATGCCAAAGGCACTCACTGGTGCTGCTCTGCCTTGAGGGACACAGCCACCACATAGGAGTGTGACTACTGTGCTGGCCTGGTCACCAGTAAGAGGAGACCTGGGTTCACTCAGAGCCCCCCAGGGTAGTGCCAGTGGCTGGCCAAGGCCTGGGTGATAGGTGCTCAGGGTGAGCTTGGCAGAGTCTCTTTGCCCACCACTCTGGCCTCTCCTGCCAAGGGTGTGTGAGACTGCACTGATGACCTTCTGCCTCTCTTGACAGTCCCCAGCACACACCCAGAGCTGGCCAGCAGCAGCACAGGCAGCCAGGCTGAAAAGCCAGCACTTCTCCACCTCCACTAGACTCCCTCTGGCAGCTCTGCAGGTTGGGGCTTGTGGCACCCCCAAGGGATGGCAATGGCAGCCAGGCCCTGCCAGAGGGATGAGCCATGGGGCTGGTTGTACATGCCTGACTTGGTATACTGCCTCACCTGAGAGGTACACTGTCCTCCAGACACAGGGAACCATGCTGGGTCTTGCTGTCAGTAAAGATAATTTTATTTTTGCATTGTGGCAAGAGCTATGGAATTTAAAATATACATGAGATTTAAGGATGAGAGTCCACTTTGTCCTGTAGATAAAATTGTGGTGATGACAGATTCAGAGTAAAACCAAGTGCACTAACATCATTAATTCCTGGATGACCCAGGAGCAACCCAGTTTGTCTCTGCATTGATGAAGTAAGGGATGGAATCCAGATGATGGACCAATTTGATACAAAATCTGTTCTTCATTTGCTAACTGGAAACTTAAATCATGTTTTCACCTGCTAAATTTTTGTTTAAACCACTCATCTGCTAAAATTCAACAACATGAATTCACAAATAAGCATTCTGTCAGAGAACTGTAATTTCTTTTTGGTTTAACAAAATACAGTCACCTGATGTTTGAGTTAGGTTCTGCTCTTATACAATTCCTATTTTAAAACACTGTATTAATAATCAGCCTTGTGATATATTAAATGTAACCATTATCATAGGTGGTGCTACTTTGAATAAATATAGATATATTGTGCTGGTTTTGGCAGGGATAGAGTCGATTTTCTTCATACCAGCTAGTATGGGGCTAATGGTTTTGATTTGTGACCAAAAAAGTGTTGATAGCACAAGGATGTTTTTGTTATTGCTAAGAAGTGCTTACAGAGTCAAGGTCTTTTCTGCTTCTCACCCCACCAGCGAGCAGGTTGGAGAGGCACAAGAAGTTGGAAGGGGGCACAGCTGACCAAAGGGATATTCCAGACCATACGACATCATGCGCAGCAATAAAACTAGGGTGGAGGTTGGAGAGGGTGGGGTGTTGCTCAGGGACTGGTTGGGCATCATTGGGTTGGTGGTGAGCCATTTTTTTTCATTTGCATCACTTATCTTTCTTGGGTTTTATTTCTCTTTCTTTGTTATTTTCCTTTTCATTGCATTATTATTATTATTATTATTATTATTATTATTACTGCTATTACTATTATTATTATTTCTTTGTTGTTTTCCTTTCCATTGCATTATTATTATTATTATTATTACTGTTGTTGTTATTGTTATTGCTGTTATTATTATTATTTCAATTATTAAACTTTTTTATCTCAATCCGTGAGATTTTCCCTTCCAATTTTCTTCCCCCATCCTGCTGGTGGGGAGTAAGTGAACGGCTTTCTGGTGCTTAGCTGCAGGCTAGGGTTAAACCACAACACATACTTAAGGTATAATTTTTTCTATTTTATGAGAAGACATACCATGCTATTGGTTCTTAAAAGAAGGCACTGTGTGCTTCTTTCAGTAGACTTTCAGATCTTGCTGTCCTCTTTCTTGAGTGGGTTAACTCTCTTAGCCAGCTATCCTGTTAGCATCATGTGGAGAGAAAAAAATTTAGTTTTCTTTGGCTAATTTTGCTTTTACTTGATATGTAATTTTTGGTGTTAATAAACTGTAGAAAAAAAGGGGCTTGCCTGTGTGTATGTTCCTGTACGTATAATAGTGTGAAGATGAGTCTTTTGTGTAGAAGATATTTTCAAATAACATTGTGATGTATGTAAGAAGATACAAGATCAAAACTGTGTCACCTACCTAAAAAAACTTGTTCTTCAGATCTTTCAGTATCATACATGCCATGCTTGGCTGATTGCTTCCCTTAAGTCTTCTGTCACAGAAGAAATAGAAATAGATCCTTTCTATAGCAAAGCAAATGTTGCCTCTAGGTTGCCTTTGCTGTGACATCTTATGAAAAGACATCTTTTTTCAGGATGTCAGATTCTCTGTGATTTATTATATGAAGTTTTTATTCCCATGTTCCTTTCCATAGTTGAATTGACTGTTAAATGTTTATAGATGTTTACCTCCAGCACTGTTTCCTTTACTTAAGATAGGGAAACCTGTATTTACTAATGGTAATAGTGAAAAATCTTAATGCTAAGCTACTAATGATGTCCAACATCATTTAGTGGTGCCTTGGCATTGAGAGTATTGGATCTTAACTTATCACAGCTCAATTATAGCTTAAAAGTAAGGACTTCAGAAATATATTTTGCAATGATACAGTGAACTCTATTGAAAATAGCTTTGACACTGTCACATAATTCTTTCTTTATCTGGGGCTCTTGAATGTTGCAACAACCGTGAAAGGCTCATGGAATCAAAAGCTGCACAGCAAACTGCTTTCCTTGATGCAAGCTTTAGGCAATGTGACTTAGTTCACTCCTTATTTATGAGGCTGCTAAGAACGCTTGGCATGCTTGTAAAAATGAAAATAGTAAGTGGGAAAGGCAGTCTTATGCAGGACTCAAGGATTTATCTGTGTTTTTTACACAAATACCCAAAATAAAATGCCATGAAATAAATTAATTATGTAATTTCACCTGGAATCCATCATAAAACTCATTTTGAAGCTATATAGGCTAAGTATTTACCTTGTTTCTTTCTAGAAAAATGTTAGATTTTGTGACATTTCAAGTAAAATCTCAGATAGCAGTGTGACTGACAGTGACAAGTAAAAGTATTTCTTAGTGGAACTTCTTTGTTTTAAAAATATGAAGAATTGTCTATTAGAATAGTTGGCCTCAAATGAGAAATTTCTTTTTTTCATAAATGTCAGCCAAGTTACTATTTCCCAGTACACCCTGCTTTTTTGGTGTGACTGATCAATAAACCCATATAGTGAGAGAAAGACAGACAAGGATAAGATACTCATGAAGCTCAGGGGAAATCGTAGGGAATGGCAGACCACAGCTATTCCAAATAAAGCTGAAATTACCTCAACACAAAGGGAACCAGGGGTCACTTTTGTTTTAGCTAATTGGCTACAACAGTTGAGTGGATCAACTGGCTATGTTAGCTGACCAAATCAAGGAATTATATCAGCTGAATGAATCAACCAGCTGTGTTACTGTTTGTTCATGAGTTAACCAAAACATTATAAATGCTTTCCCGATATTAGCTTGACTGTTATGGTGGGGAAGAATGTATATATGGCTTAGTCCAATATGCAACACAGAAAATGAAGAATCAGCAAAGAATGTGGAGGAGAACTGGTTTAATGGGCTTAAGCTGGTTTAAACACATATATTACTTTCTAGATTTTGAGGCTACACAACATCTTGATGGTGAGTGTATCATAGAAAATGGTAATGAGAATCACGTCTTTATTGTAAATCAAATGTATATTGTAATTGCTATATTCTGCTAAGCATAATTTGTGTTGTGATTTAAGACATTGCTGTATTGCTCTGCTAAATCAAAATCCTATGTAACATCAAATACCTTTTGCAGGAGAGAAAAAAAAAAAAAAGCAAGCAAGTAGATTTGGTATTAAACCTTCCACATGAGAAATGCCTAAAAGAATCTGGTGAGAGTGTGTTAGATGCTGACATTTGGTTTCTTGCTATTTTGGTTTTATGTATGAAGAGCAACTCTGGATTCATTTCCATTGAAAACACCTTCACAGAAAGCTTACTACCTTCATGGACCATGAAATCTCAACCCTCTCTAGTATCCTGGTGAAGGTCAGTTGTAATGCAGAAAAAGAACACAAAATCTCAAGCAGCTGGAAGCAGAGCAAGTGGAAGAATGCATGGCTATTTAACTTAATAGTTCTACCATGTAGTAGGGAAGGAGGGACTGCTGCATTTGGGATTCCTACTTAGGTGTTTCCTTATTTTAGCTAATGACTGTTTAAAGCACTATCTTTCTGAGAGGAAAGGATAAGAAAGGTTATAAGCATAATCCTATGACATAAAACTATCAGCATTACCTCTTAAATTAAAAATCTTCATGTTGTTTTCCCAATGAATAACCATAAAGAATTCTGGAGAGAATAACAGGTCTCACTCTTTATATATGGACCAGGTACTTCAGCTTTGAATAATTTTCTTCTCTCCTTCATAAGTCTTCATAGCTTCTTGCTTTCTGTAAATAAGTATAGCAAGTTGCCTGTCACTCCTCTGGAGTTATAATATACTTACCATCATAATGCAGATGCCACTTCCCAAGGCAGAGAGATAATTTTCTAATACATAATGTTTGAGGATCTAGTTGCTTTATTGGATTTAAGTTTTGAATCTGGTTTTTTTTCTGTAATATTAAAGCCTAGCAGGGCCAAAATCATTTAGGAAGATGCCTTAATCTTCCTTGAAGATTATCTTATAGCCAGGGAAACTCTTGGGGAACAGTTAGAATGCTCTATTTTGAGTCGAAAATTTTCTTAATGCATCCTCCTGCAGTAATTTATTCATATCTTTTTAATGTGGGATATAGCATATATACTTCAAAGAATTATTTTTTAGATATGTTTTGGTTCAATTTTCTGCTCTGAAGCTTATTTTACATGTAGCAGATGTTCCAAGTCCACACAGTTTTCTCTTGTATTGCCTTCACTGAATTGTAGAAATTGAGAAGCTCTAAGCAAGACCCTACACCTTTCCTTCCTATTTACTGGAATTTCTTTTCAAAGCAATATTTCAGCAGCCATTTATTCTTCTTATAATGGACACAATAATGAACATGAAAACCTATGAATTCTTAGCTGTATAGAGTCTAGAAAACTTTTTATGAAGGCATTTAAATATTTTATTAGCATTTTAACTGTGAGGAATTCAGCAAAACCAAGCAATTTTAAAGATACTGAAAACTGAGCAGCTGCAGCATCTTCCTTTTGTAGATGTAAAGATGACTCTGAATAATACATGAAAGATGGAGGCGTATAATCATGTTGGGAGTCTTTCATCTCTCAGTTACTAATTCAAAACTAAACTATAATAGTATTGATCTTATTGACCAGAAGAATATGTAAAGTACTGTGACCTCAATCCTTTCCCTGGTCTTAAAACACTATCATGCTAATAGTTGTTTCAGATTATCGGTCGTTAACAAGTATTTCCATTACATTCTTAAAACAGTCAAAACAACATAATACTAGAAAATGAAATGTTGCGTTAATGCCCACAGCACATTATAACAATGACAACAAAAGTAGGGTAAAATATGGTAGTATTTTTCAGACATGAAAGTAAATACTAGAGGAAAATATCTTCCTTTGAAGAAAGCTCATTACTAAAAGAAACCTAAACACAAAACCTTCATAATATGTAATTAATATTGGGGAGAGGGGGGGATGGGGCAGCAGGGGGCAGTCCTTTAAGTTATTAATTTAGGACCACTGCAATAGAACAGACTATTTCAGTTGGAAGGAACCTACAACAATCACCTAGTCCAACCCTCTGACCAGTTCAGGGATGACCAAAAGTTACAGCATGCTGTTAAGGGCATTGTCCGAATGTCTTTTAAACACTGACAGGCTCGGGGCACTGTTGAAGCCAGGTTGGATGGAGTCTGAGCAATCTGGTCTAGTGGAAGGTGTCCATGGCAGAGGTGTTGGAACTAGGTAATCTTTAAAGGTCCCTTCCAATGCAAATGAAGCCTGTTCCAGTGTTTCACCACCCTCTTGGTAAAGAAATGCATCTGTTGTCAGTTGTTTCATGTGATCTTAAGGAGCTGCTGTCAGCTAATAAATGATAGGTTTATGTGGAAGGAAGAAATGTTCCTTTTTTGTCCTTGTCAACTGTGCTAGGTTACTGACCAAAATAATAATGTTCCTAAAATGCTAGAAAGGAAGTAACCAAACAGCTGTTCAGCATAAAAACACAGGCTTCCCTGCAACATGTGGAAAAAACTGCATTATTCCATAATATGATATTTATAACTGAAAATAGTCAATAACAGTGATTCCCACCACAACCACCCCCCCGAGTCTGTTTAATTTACTTGGCAAAATAAATATATTATCTTTAAGAATGAAAGGGTCATGAATCTGGAAAATTAAAAGAAAACCAAAAGTGTTTTATCTTTAAACATTTTCATTAATAGGCATGTAGATAAATACCAGAATGTACTGATAGAGATATATATGTATGTGTATAAATATATATGATTTATCTGATTATTCTGAGGTGAAAGAATACCCTCAAGATACATATGACAAGTTTTACTAATAAAATATCCACTGGATCTCTACACCACGGACTATTTTCACTCAGAATTTCTAAAGTTACTTTGATGAGACTGACTCACAATGATCACTCCCAAAGACAAGTTATTGACAATTGATGTGTGTATGACAGATCTGTCTTAGTCTGTTGTGGAACCACAAAATTAACTATTTATCTAACAATATTCCTTGTTCAGGAAGTGTGCTGACACATATCAAACAGTTGTGAAAAGAAGGAAAACACTGATATATTCATTCAGATCTGGCTCAGGAATGCCCTACCTGGGTATATAGTTTAAGCATAGCCAGATCCATAACTCTGAATGTTTTTTGTCTTGAGGGTCATTGGATAGCATGGATTCTTCCTATAATAGTATATCCTCTTTAAGAGGTAGGTTAAGTTAGGAAGTGTAAATTTTTCATTCCTCTAAAGAATTTGTAATACTGCATAGAAAAAATAATTCAGAACTTCTCCAGTTATGGAGAGGAAACAAAGGAGAGTTTCACTATTTAACCAGTTGAGAAGGTGATTTTTCTGTAAAAGACAGATCTGGGAGACCACTTCTCTGAAAATCTAATAATTAGAAGTTAAACAGGACCCGTATGTGCTAATGCAGGTAGGCCGAATCTCTCAGTATGGAAGAAAGGAAAAATGTTCCTCTGCCCCAAGATCAGATGTAGACAATGACATCTAAGATTATAAACAGAACAAGATGATGACAAAGAATCCTCTTTAAATAATTCTGAAGAATAGAGAGAACTAAAAAGAAAGCATAGAGTAGAAGTGGTAGAGGAGAAAATTCTATCCTAACTCTCTCAAAGGCTAGAAAAAAAAAAAATAAATACAGAAATAGTGTGAAATATTATTTCCTTAAAACAATTTTATTTACAATCTTCGAGATTTAACTCTGGGTAAACATTATTAAACAGGAAAAATAAATTAAACATACTTTTATAACACTAACTTACTATCATAAATATTCCATCTTTACTTCTTACTTCAAATTATGGAATCAAATTTCTGTCTTGGACAAAATTGTTACACATGTTAATCTCTAAGTACCTCCATTTCATGTTTAGCTGGGACCTATAGAATTCACTCATGAATAGGATATTACCTTTCAAAATCATGTAAATGTAGTCATCCCAGACAAACCTACTTTATAGTAAAGAATGGATACGTATTTATGTAATTCATTCCATGGTCTCAGAATACTTTGAATGTTGTATTCTCATATATTATTTATTAATTTACTTGATTCTATTATTGTGAGAGTACATGGTCCATGGGAGTTTTACTCTATATATTATTAATAAAACAATTAAGTTTCATTTTGCTTGAATGAATTTCATGTTGTTTAATCAAGTTTTGGGGTTTTTTTCATATAAACACAGTTGAATAGAGCTTAGGCATCAGCTTTTTTGACCACTGCTACTGTAAAATTACAGATTTTTCTTGTGAATACTTGCCAAATAAATACACACTACTAATTAAGCAGACTGCAATTTTGCTATTTAACTTCATCTACATTTTGATATTTGTAGGAGCAAAACCAGAAAATGCACAAGGAACAGAATTTGTAAAGTAAGCAATGGTTACTTACAGTATTTAATCATGGCCAGAAATATATTTTACTTTTTCCTGACTGTGATGTCTGAAGACTATTTGGTGCAAAGTATTTCCCTTTTATTAAAGCTATGGTACTAATCAGCATTAATTAAAAAAGAGAGGCAGAAAATTGTGTAATCTCTTGATTGAACTGGTAGCATAGAAACTGATTAATAAACCCACTGTAAAATGTGGCATAGGAATTAGTCAAAGCAACAGAAGTATCATCAGTAAGGAGTGTTGTAAAGTGAAACCTTAACCTTCTTGGAGGCCTCAGGGCACCTCTTTACTCTAGACCTTCAGTTCCATGTCACTGAAGTGTATTTCAGATTTGATTCACAATCCTTTCAGTTTCTTGTTCCTGATCTTATGTGTTTCTAATGCTCTATGCTAAAGGCCTAGGCATCTTTTTCAGAGGGTAGTATTTATCGCTTCCCTCCCCACTCCCCCATCCCCATGGGTTACAATCGTTGCTTCTGATGCTACTTTTAACTGAAATAACTAATCTCAGTTTGTTTCTATGAGAGTCTGCATCATTAAAGAGTACAAAATCTGTGACAAGCCTTAAAGGCACAGGAGCAGGCCTTTCCCTTGCTGAAAGGTGGAACTGGTGGGGGAAAAGACCAGCCTGGCTGAACAGAGAGCTTTGGCTGGAACTTGGCAGGGGAAATAAGTTTACCAACTTCAGAAGAAGGGGCAGGCAACTCAGGACTGTAAGGATGCTGTGGTGTTACATAGAGCAAAGATTAGAGAGGTGATAGGTCTTTTCTCCCAGGTAAAAAATGACAGAACAAGAGGAAATGGCCTGAAGTTATGCCAGGGGAGGTTTAGATGGGATATAAGGAAAAAAAAAAAATCACTGAAAGGGTGGACAAGCATTGGAATAGGCTGCCCAGGGAGGTGGTGGAATCACCATCCCTGGAGGTATTTAAAAAATGTGTAGATGCAGTTCTTAGGGATATGGCTTGATCTTAGGGATAGTGGTGGACTTGGCAGTGCTGGGTTAAGGGTTGGACTTGATGATATGAAAGGTCTTTTCCAACCTAAATGATTGTATGAGTCTATAAAATCTGTGACAAAGGAAGAAGATTCACTTAAAGCTAAGATATTCCAGATATGATCTGTTGTCCTGTAACTTGCTAGACGTATAATTAAAACTTCAGTGTCTAAGCTCTAAAGATCTTGAACTCCATTTCACTACAGACTATAACTGCTGAAGCGCCAGTTATAAAGATGTTCTCTTTAATATATGTTTGGGTAGTTTGAAGTAGACATTCCTGAATTTTCTAGAATTGATTCTAAGTTTTGTACTCACAACCATCATAAAGGAGTATAAGTGTATAACTCTGTATAGTCAGAGTGGGTTTTTGTTCTGTTCTTTTTGGTTGTTTTGGGTTTTTTTTGTTGGTTTTTGGTTTTTTTTTTTACATGCCAACATTTTTTATTACAAACCCTTTGTGGTTTTGCTTGAAAAAATATACAAGATAAAGGCATTCTACATAATTGTTCTTCTCTGATAGGACAGTCATGCTGATTTTAACGAATTAGATTACTCCTAAATTCTATTACAATACATTTTAAACCAAAATCTATTTCACATATCCAAGGCATCATGAGCTGTACATAACTTCTTGTAAATGTTTTACCTAATGTATATATAAATTCTCCAATATTTGATATCTTGCAATGAACTTCCCAGACAATTCACTGCTTTGTTAGTCTTAGACTACAGAGTTTTCCTAGGAAAACTATTTCCAAGAATCTGATATGTATTAATGCACCCTAATTATGAATCGTATGTGATTATTCCATACAGTGCATCTCTCCATGGCTAAGCTAGTCATGTTGGAACCGCTTTGTAGTCAATGGAAAGATACACACACGCTTTTAAGGTGGGCTTCCTTTCATCAAATATACGTAGATGTTGTTTATGATGACATGAAGGGAACCTAGAAGTGTCTATTTGTTTAACATTATGCAGAAAGGGAACCACAACACTTGAGTATGTTACATTGAAAGAAGATCTACTAATCTTCTAAAGCATGACACTGTGACTCTATTTGAAGAATGACAGCTGACAGATACCTACAATAAAAGTGAGTTTGAGAATTATGCTTGACAGTTCCAGCCTTCAGCTACCCTGCTTGCTTAAAATACAGTGATAAAGCAAATACCTTATTTGAGGTTTTATCCAATCCTAGTTTTAAAATTTCATCTTAAAATATCTGGATGAAGAGCAATATTAGCCACCAGAAAAGCCCACAGTCTAACTCTGTGATTGCTTTTGATGACACTAAACTGGGTGATTAAGTGAACACTTCAGAAAGGAGAGACAACTTACAGAGAGATCCAGACAGGCTGGAAGAGCGAGCTTAGCAAGAACAGTATGATGTTTAACAAAGGGCCCCTCACAATGAGAAAGACACTGAGGTGCTGGAGTGTGCTTAAACAAGAGCAGCAAAGCTGGTGAAGGGTCTAGAGAACAAGTCTCAGGAGGAACAGCTCAGGCAACTGGGGCTGTTTAGCCTGGAGAAAAGCAGACTCAGGAGAGACCTTATTGCTCTGTACAACTACCTGAAAGGAGGTTGTAGACAGGTGGGGTTAGGCCTTTTCTCCCAGATAACTAGCAACAGGACAAGAGGAAATAGCCTCAGGTTGTGCCAGGGAAGGTTTAGATGGGGTATTAGGAGAAATTTCTTCACCAAAGGGGTTGTCAAGCAATTGAACAGGCTACTCAGTGAAGTGGTTGAGTCATCATCCCTGAAGGTATTTAAAAGGTGTGTAGATGTGGCACTTAGGGACATGGTTTAGTGGTGGACTTAACAATGTTAGGTTAATAGTGTACTCAACCTTAAAGGTCATTTCCAATCAAAATGATTCCATGAAAGGCAAGTGCAATGTCCTTTACCTGGGATGGCATAACCAAAGAACCTGATACAGGCTAAGATCCATGTGGCTGAGGAGCAGCCTTGCTGAAAGAGACCTGGGAGTCCTGGTGGACAACCAACTGAGTCAGTAGTGTGCTACTTCAGAAACAAAGCTAGATCAGATCTTGGGTTGCATTCACAGGAGTATTACTGGTGTAGAGACATGATCATTCCACTTTGCTTGGAAGTACTGGTGCATGAAAAGCTGAACACAGGCCAGCGATGTGTGCTCATTGCCCAGAAAGTTAATTGTATCCTGAGCTGCATCAAAAGAAACATGGGCAGCAGGTTGAGGGAGGTGATTCTACTTCTCTACGCTACTCTGGTAAGATCCCACCTTAAGTACTGCATCCAGCTTTGCAGTCCTCAGTACAAGAAAGACATGGATCTGTTGGAGCAGGTCCAGAGGAGGGCCACAAAAATAATAAGAGGGGATGGAACACCTCTTCTATGAGGAAAGGCTGAGAGAGTTGGAGTGGTTCATCCTGGAGAAGAGAAGGCTTCAGTGAGATGTTATTGTGGCTTTCCAGTGTTTAAAAGGGACTTAAGAAAGATGGAGACAGACTTTTTTAGTAGGGATTGTTGTGATAGGGCAAGGGGTAATAGTATTAAACTGAAAAAGGGTAGATTTAAACTGGACAAGGAAGAAATTTTTTTATGATGAGGGTGGAGAAACACTAGAACATGTTGCCCAGAGAGGTGGTAGATGTTGCATCCCTGGAAACTTTCAAGGTCAGGCTGGATGGGGTTCTGAGCAACCTGATCTAGTTGAAGATGTCTCTGTTCATTTCAGGAATGATTGGACTAGATGATCTCTAAAGGTCCCTTCCAATCCAAAACATTCTATGTTTCTACTCGGTACTTGTCAGGCCATACCTGGAGTACTGTGCCCTGTTCTGGTCCCCACAATTCAAGGAAGACACAAGCAGACTGTAGAGGGTCCAAAGGAGGGCTACAAAGATGACTGAAGGGCTGGAGAACCTATCCTGTGAAGAATGACTGAAGGTGTTAACTCTCTGTAGAGAAGAGAAGGCTCAAGGCGGAGTAGGAGGTGGCATGGCAGGCATAGTCACCTTATTCCAGTACTTAAAGGGCACCTACAGAGAGGACAGAGACTCTCCCTTCACACAGAGCTACATGGAGAAGAGAAAGGGAAATGCGTACAGATTGCACTGGGATTCATGTTGACATAAGAACTTTTTTTTTTACAGTGAAAACAACCATTCACTGAAACAAGATGCCCAAGGATGTGCTTGAGTCCCAGTCACTGGAAGTTCTCAAGATGCAGGTGGGCAATGTCCTAGATAATCTCACCTAGGCTCCCTTTCCCATGAAAGGCTGGACCAGATGGTTATTCTGGACCAAACTGGTTATTCTAGTGAAAAAGTCCTCAATTAATTGTTTTATATAAGACTTCTTTTCCCAATCCTTACCCTTTGGTTTTCATGGTAGTATAATCAACATCTAAATATCAATTAATACATGAAATTTTTCAACTTTTTTTTTCCTCTTTTCTTTTGACCCTGCAATCCTAGCCATAACACTAATCCTCATTTGACTCACAGCTCGTGGGCCAACATATTCACTGAGAATGAGTGCAAATATAAACCTTTTTTTTTTTTTTTTTTGTCCCTTAGCTTACAATGAAGGGAAGTTTCAATAATAAATTGATTTTTTAAACTATTATTTTCTGAAGGGCACTTATCTTCAACTATAGTCAGTCACAGAATACTGAAAAACTGACATGGACATCTAATGCCTAGAAATCCTGATCTCAGAACATAGAATGGAGAATGCTGGTCTAAGTAGCTATAGATCAAACCTAAAGTTTCACCGCTGATGACCGTAGCACAAATAAATAGCCATACCAGCCATTATAGGTCAATGTAACCTCTGGCAACACTAGTTTTTAACTCTATCCCAAAAAACCTTATGCTCAAACAATCAGTTCCATTCTCCCATACCCAAACTTATTTTTCCAATCATTTTAGGTGTGCAAGCAGCAATGAACAAGAACCTAGACTTTTGTAGTCATATGAAACATCATCTTTTTCCTGTATTAAGCAAAACAGAATAACGAAACAATGTAAATCATACTATACCTTACTATATATCTTGCATATCATACCTTTTCTTCACAGCTGGCACCTAGTCACAAAGAAAAACAACTCCTGAAACTTATTTAATGGTTCAATGGTTCTTCAACTGTCAGTACTCATCTTGCTGTGCTCAGCTTTTCTTTCTTTTTTCCCCTTCTTTTTCTTCTTTTTCTTTCCAAATTATATTAACATCATACTAAATACACGTAAGTGCCTTAGTTCCTGAAGAATCAAAGTGGTTTCTTTCTACTCACATGGCATTTGTCTGGGCTTGCTTTGGCATGACCAAGTTTTAGTTTGCTTTGACACCTGTCTAGAGGTTATTGTCTATATGGTAAAATCTCTTTCATCGCATAGCAAGCAATAGCCTTTTATTTGATTGAGGCTGGGGTAGACTGTTGCACCAATTCCAAACTTTAGGTGGATGCTATTAAGAAGGAAGAAGGTTGTGTTAAGAAAATTCATACAAATAAACACATGTGTCTCTAAGACTGGGGAGATAAAAAATCTACACTGTAAACACGCTACTGTTCCCAGCAGAAGCCTTGGGATGATGAGAAGTCACATACAACCCCCTCCTCAATTATATTCTCGAGGAAAACGGAACATTCAAACACAGTGCAATATTGGAAGGGTAAGCGGAGCACCAGATAAATTAATAGATACTGGAAACTATTGTGGTTAATACTGTGTAAGAATATTCACTGATTTAGTACAGAAACTTTTCTGTGTTAATTCAATTATCTGGACTGTAGGAATATTAAAACATGAACTACAGTAACAATAATTTCTTGGCTCCAGAAACCTAGTATGTTGCTTTTTTGCACATAACTAGATGCTGGGTATAGCATGCTGGCATATACACGGTAATCATTAGTTTGATTAAATTTGCAGTTCTTTGATATAGGAAGAACAAGAAAGAAGAAATAATTCAGTGTGCACCCCTCTTATTTAAGCAAAATGAAGCCTACATGCAGTAAACAAATTCTTTGGACATGAATATAATCAATAAAATTTCTGTTTCCTTATAAGTCTTAGTGCTAACCATAACTCTAACATTTTACAGTCACCAAGTGCCTTCCAGCAGAACTGCAGGTCAATATAAATCACTGGCCTTTATAACAGTCTCAAATTTAGTCCTGAAGTCTGGTGCAGACTTAATAAACTGTTTTCCTCATCTTTGCCATTCTAGTACCGACCTTGGCATTAATTACAGCCAGCTGTGTGTAACATGGCTGTTTTCAGTAAGTTCATGAAATTTTGGAAACCTCTTCACATACCTTGGACTCTAGGTTACAACAATGTTAAACATTATACTTACATATTGAGCTCATCTTTTATGAAGATATAACTGTAACAGAAACAGGAATTTTCATCTTCATCTTACCTACAGACAGATCTCTGACATGTAGATTAAAAAGTAGAATACCATCATACGAGCCTTGGTTTTTTTGACAGTGCAGCCCTGCTTTTGGTCTTTAGAAATGCTGATGTTTCTCCAAGAAAAAGCAATATACAATGGTTCTGCTTAATTTAAAGTCTATTACTAATCTTAATCATACCTAAGCAAAAACCATATTTACAAACCCTCAGTATTGATCTTTCATATTTTTAGGTATCATTTTTAATCCAGAGAGGACTTAAATTTATGAAATAATCCAAACTCTTAAACTCTTCTTTTTCCAGTATTAAATGATGATTCAATAATGAACACAATTGTCCTTTTAAACTCAAATCTGTATTTTAATAGTTATTTTTTAAAGCAATTCCAAGCATCACTGTCTTCTCCTCAGTCCCTCAGCTCATTCCAAATCAGATTCTTGTTTCTCTTTTGGCTGTGAAAGTCTCCCATGAGACTTTTCAGTACAATCCATTGCAGTTCCCTCTTGAATATCTACCTCCAGTAGTCCAGCTAAACTTTTGGTCTTTGCTTTGACCTTGAAATAGTGACTTTCCCCCATCACCTTTATTTCTTCTGTACAGAGGGCCCACTGATAGCAGAGATAACTTCTTAGACTGGTTCATATCCATCGTCATTTGTTCTCATGACTGTTTTGTTAAGAAAGAGAGCTACTGGAGCTGTGAAGAGTGTTAACTATTCCAGCTTTTCCTACAAAGGAAGGTATACAGAGAAGGCTTATGTGCTTCATGGGTAATCTGGTAGATCTCAATGAAAAATATCTGGATCATACCATTTACTTCATTTTGATCCCAAGATCAATGTCTTCTGCTGGAAAGACTGAAAAACTGTACTGAAAGCTGCAATTCACCCTGCCTCTCCTGAAATGCTCTTTTCAAAGAGTGAGCCATGTGCCCACAAGTCTAATTATTTGATCTATGGCACTGTTACTCTTTTATGATTACCCTTAGAAATGTCTCAGCTTCTCTCAACTGTCTTAGTCCCCAGTTTGGATTTCTGTTGTGTCATATTTTTAAGCCATTCACCACAGATGGTCTTGGCTGACTGTTGATGCTGAACGCAAACCCTCTGCAGCACAGACATCCTACTCAGCACTGGTTTTCTGCACTTGCACATTCACTGTATTTCCATTCCTTCCCACCAGTTATGTGCTAAATTTCTATTTCTGTTCTATCAATGATTCAACCACTGACTTTAGACCCATGATTTTGCACTCCACAGTGACAAGTTCCTCTTTTATTGCCTTAACACAGTAGTCAAGGTTACCACCCTGTTAAAGGAAAAATTCACACAGATGTGGGTACCACTAGCCTTGCTTTAATCACAGCTCAGAGCTGGGCCACCACCTGAGTGAGTGGCAGAGAACAAAGAGATACAGCACAGCTTATGTACACTTATCAAATCATTAGCCAATGTCCAAAGTTTTTAGAAGTTTCCTTTAGTCTTGTCAGTTCTGCGAATCCATCACCCGACTGTCCCAGTGGGTTCATCTGTTCAGTTCCAGTCTGCCTTGATTCCAAGGTCCTCCTTGGATCATGATCTTTCTGCCTGCTTTAATTCACACAATCCTTCAAGCACACTTTACTCTTTGAACAACCAATTCCTATTCATCTATATGATTTTTTTTCTAAAATCACCTGCTTTTCTGAGATCATCAAACACAAATTGATCATTTATTGTTTTTTTAGTCTCTTACTGATTAACTTGACTTGAACCAGCATTGGATTAAGGCTATACAAGGGCTGAGGCCTGGTTCAGCCATTTAGCAACTTCAGCACTTTAAAGTGCTTAATTCAAAATACATTTTCTTTAACAACTCTCCACATACTACAGCAACCTCAATATCTACTTTGGTTTTAGTGTTCCTGACAGACTATGAATGCTTTTTCCTACTTCTCTCAATTCATCTTTACATTTCCTACTACCATAGACAAGGTACCTTCTAGATGACCCACATCCCTAAAAATAATTTCCTTACTTAGCCTGGAGGGGAAAAATGGTCATCTGTAAATCTGATAGCAACCATGTCTAAAATCCTAGCAAGAAGTTTCAGATGACCACAGTAAACACACTAAAATATTGATTATTTTTTTTTTCCAGTTTTTCTTACTATTCTGTTCTACTTCCATAGTCTCTGGCTGCAGTTCTAAAGCACATGGGATTCCCAGAGTCCCATCCAAAAGGACCTGAGCTGCTCTCATTTCCCACAAAGCTATGACACTTCCTACTCACTTTGCTTAGGCAATTCTTCTCATGCACAGAGAGACTCTTCAATCAAAATTTACATGACTGTAAAGTAAATAATAATAATTATTTTTTGTTTTTAATACATCAGAGAGACATTAACAAGCTAGGCAAAACGTTATTATTTTTACAGCCCCATGAAGAAACTTGGTTGACCATTAGTCATCAACAAGAAGAGGAAAGGTTTCTACTGCTCTTTAGAATAGGCTGATTATTAATGTTGTTCATTTGTCACCTTCTGAATCCCTGTTCTTTCTTTTAGGAATTTATAGCTCTCATGTTTACATTTTCTCTCTTCACTCTGAAATGTTAGTGAACTTTGTTATCAACAGCCTTACTGTCTGAAATCTTACCTTTCTTACTTTGCATAGTTATGCTCTAGAAATTTCCCACAGATCTTTCTTATAATCAAGCAATTTTCTTAGAAATCTGAGTCAAGGTTATTTGGTGCCCTATCGGAGATGAGCCTTGGATCATGTAAGAGGAAGTTAGACACCTTACCTTCTGTCTACTTTTCAGCTTCAATCTTGCTTTTTATCCAATTGTCCATCTTCCTCTCTTTCCCTTCCCTCTCTCACCATCTCTCCCTCTCTTTTCCTGCCCTCTCCCCACCCTTCAAGCTAAAAGATGGTGGCAAAGAAACCCTGAGCTCTTAGCTGAGCCACAGAAGAACTTAACAAGGCTACAGCTACATTCTGCTGATGTCCTGCTGACCCTAACCTCTTCCTCAGCTGCATCACTAGAAAGCCTGTAGATTTGTCAGACTTTGTCCCTGGCCACTTCCATTCTTCTGGCTGATGCTGAAAGCAGCAGCATCCATGTCACTTGCCTTTCTTCTACTTCTGAAGTGTATCATCTTCAAGAACACCAGGCTACATCCACAGCTGTCAAGGTTAGCTGAAACACCTCTGAAAAACAGCCTTGTTTTGAGCCTAAGACTGCTGGAAATTTTCACAAAAGACACAATTAATCTAGACGACTTTTCCATAGTTCTAACCCTAACTTTTTAAACCGCAGCTTAGGGACAGATCTTGAGAGGGAGCTATAGGGATGACCTTAGTGACCCTGTTTCTTCTCCTGTTAGCATGAGTCCCAGTGTCCTCAGCTTTTATTTTAGCCCAAGTATCACTTCAAGAATCGAATGTAATGAGATATATTTGGATTTTTTTTCCCCAAGAAACTGTAATCCTAGCCCAAATCTTGACCATAACCCCATCTTTTATTTTTTTCCCCCCCCTTCCTTATTTTGTTCCCTTTATTTCCCCTTTATTTTTCAAGGGGGGGGGGGGGGGGGGGGGAGGCAGCATATTTTTTATATAATTTCTGTAATGCTTGAAATTACAGGGAAATAGGGAATATTTTGCTGTTTATTAGTTGTTTGATTGCTAACAGTTCTTCAATAGTTAAATAGTTTTTTGATTTTATTAGTTTTTCTGTGAGTTTGATTTTTAGAAAAACAAACCTAGTTTCTTCTCCACAGATATTTGCACATGCTGCAGTGACATCTATTTTCAGCTGTCATGTAAAACACCTGTTGTCAGTTAACGGATGTGTTTTTCATGAACTTTGCTATTGCTGCCAAGAAATCTGATCACTGTGAAAACATGGATAACACTAAGTTGATTTAGCTTCAGTACAGCTGGTATTATGAGACCAGCTTTTTTAGATATTAATGACCACCCATTCAGTTTTTCGTCTTAGTGCAGTGGATATATTACTTGTTATTGACGCATAAGTAAAAGGTGGAATTATACATGTTGGATACCCAGAGGAAACAGCTCCTTTTCCCTAATTAAAACTTTATTGATCTTTTTTAAAAATGAAATTTAGAATACAATGATGACTAAATACTACTTTAGACTTAGTTTCATATGCCTTCAGATACAGTAGCAGGATACTTTCTTTAGTTTGATTTTACCCTGTCACATATTTCCTGTGGAATTAGGACATTTTTTGGGAAACAGAGCCTTCTGTCTCTAGTAAGACTCCTTGTGGGAAAACCAAAAGCAAACAAACCATCAAAACCAAATCCAAAATGCTGTTTTCCCTCTGGCCTTTGAAGTACTGTATCTTTGTGTGTGTAGCTGAAATGAGAGCCTAAATCTCTTGCCAGTAGGCAATGCTAGTGTTGGGCAAATAAAGAGATCAGTCATGATGACGGTATTGTAGTCCCACTTCCATGGGCAATTCACCTCAAATGTCAAGGGGGAATGGCCTGATGTTATCCATTTATTCTTAAGTCTTAAGACAACTGCAGGTAAAAAATACAATTGATCAATGGATAGATAGACAGAGAGACAGATGATAGAGTGTATGGTGGAGGTACTGTTAGCTAGCAGCCAAACACCTCCCTAGCTGCTTGCACGCTCATCCCCCCTCAGTGAGACAGGGGAGAAAATAGGAAGAGGGACAAGAATGCTTATAGGTTAAGAAGAACACCGGGAGATCATTTATGAATTACTGTTGAAGGTAAACCAGACTTGATCTGGTAAAATTAATTGAATCTATTAAGTATTTTGGTTAATGGAAAACTGAAAGACAAATATCAAACCTACATTTTTCCTCTTTCCCTTTCCCAGGCTCAACTTAACTCCTTCACTCTGTCTCCGCTCCCCATGAGACGCAGTGAGGGATGAGGGGGGTGTGGGGCTTAGAATCAGTATATGACTATTTCTTTTTGCCACTCCTTCCTCCTTACATTTTTCTTCTGTTCCTGCATGGGCTCTCCATGAGTGGCAGTTCCTTTGGGAATATCTATCTGCTCCAGCACAAGTCCTCTGTGGGTCACAGAGGAATCTCTGCTCTAGCACTATGCTCTAGCACTAGCCACCAGCTCCTTGTCTGACCTTGGCCTTCCCTTTGCTCTTTCTCACTCTTTTTTCCCACTTCCATCTCTTTCTCTGGTGCTTTCTGCCATTTTTAAACATGTTTCCCCGGAGGTGCCATCATCTTGTCCAAGGGTCTCAGCTGTGTCCTGCAGTGGGTCTTCTGGAGCTGGCTGGAACCAGCTGTATCCAGCATGGGGCAGCCCCTGGCCTCTCCTTACAGAGGCTACCCCTGCAGTCACCCCCACCCCTCTAATACCAACACCTTAACACATACACCCAATATAGATAGGTAGGTAGGTAGATATCAACATATACAGATACAGAATACTGTTATGAATAATTATTGAGGATGTAAGTGATACTAAAAGAAGTATCATCTATGTTTAGTCTATTTACACGGCATTTAGACCAGAAATACCTAACTGTCTTTTTCCTCTGTTCTTCTGTCTTTCACCTTGTTGCTTATGAGGAGGTGATCTGTCTGTGTGCATACCATCTGCTTCTGGTGACCTTTGTTTGAGAGGGTCTACCCAGAGCCTTTCAGCATCTGCCATTAGAAAACTTTACTTGAGAAAACTTCACACCTTATTGAGCACTGTTCATTATGCTCCTTTGGATGCATCTTATGTCATCCTCTGGTCTACTTGTGGAGTTAACTAGCTATTAGGGCCAATTGCCCCTTTGGTGTCCTCTGAAGCCCAGAGAGATTTAGTCTTTCATATTGAAACTCATTCTATTTCCTTCTTATCTAGGAGACAGCCTGTTTCTTAATTAAAATAATTCTGTTTGTTTTATTTTCACTTTTTTAGATGCAGTTGTTGCAAAAAATGGCTATGGAATATAGCAGGTCATTAGTCTCTATTTTTGAACTGCAGTGAGCATTTAAATATTTGAAAATGTGCAAATAATACGTAAAAAGTAATGAAAGACAGTGAGTGTTTTTTTTCTTGAGAATAACTATGAAGTGTTGAATAAATAAAATTACAAAAATAAGGCTTACTTGCTCTTTTTTCTGTAGTAGATGGTTGAGACAAGCAAACAAAATAAAAATGAGACTACTGCTTAAACTGTACCTTAGTTTGAAAGGCTTATTTCCTCTAGACTGAAAAAACTGTTTTGCTTTTAGTTCAAAGACATAAAACAATAAACCTAGGGATAGTTTACACTGCAGAAAACATCTATGCCTCAAATTCTATAGTATTCTCAAGCATACATTTTCTCAGTCTATGTACAAGGTGTCACGTGAAGGTTGGACCTGAATTTTGTAAAGTGTGGACAGTGTTCAAGATCTTGAGCTAGGCTTTTCAGCTTCAGTTGTTGATCACCAAGAGATACAAAAATGCAGACATTTATTTAATTATAATTATAGGCTATACAACTTCAGATAAAGCTATTGCATTTATCTGACCCGCAGAATTAGACTTAAATATTTCTCTGGTACAAAATTTTATTAATTTAGAATATCTACTAGATTATCCTTTGAAAATTAAAGGAATACTGTAGTGAGTTTAATTTGTACAATTTGTGGTGGAAAATATCAAGAACCCCTCTATAATGAACTTAATTGAATTAAATCTCAGAAAAACAATTTACTTTAAAAGCAGTTAGATACAAGCTGGTCCATCCACTTTACAGAAGTCTAGGGTATCTATCTAACAGTCCAACAGTGACACTGTTGTAACACTAATGTTAAAAAAATGATGTATATGAAAGCAAAAATTAAACGCCTAATATAGAAAAAGGTTGTGAAATAAAATTATAGTATTGTTAGGCAAACACAGAGGGCTCTAAAGTGTACTCAAAGAGAGAAAAAGAAACATCAATATATTCAGACTTTTCATGTGTTTATGTGCATTTAAGATAGCAAAGGATTATGTGAATTAAGCTAACTCAGAAGTTAGAGAAAATATGGTATGACATAATTGAACAGACTCTAGATGTTTTAAAAGGTATTGGCCAGTTGTAACATTTGAAATAAGTCACCACATAAAATGTAATATGGGTTTATTAAGTTTAGCTATTTATGTGCAATAGCTTTTTAACAAATCGATAAAGGGTTTGTTTAGCAACTTACTAAGTAAGTCTTTCTGATTGCCTTTCTGAAGTGACAACTGTGGGGAAAAAATAATAACTTTCTGAGGTTATCAGATTGATTAATTCAAAGTGTGAATGGATTTAATCTTGAAAGAAGCCACAGTACTTAAGAGAACTCAGGGTGTACAGTTAGTGACCTATTCATTCTACTGTATAAAAAGTGTCAGAATTTCATACTAAGTAATTGAACAAAAAGAAGTACGGAACAGGCAGTTCATGTTCAGGGGGAATATATTCAACATAAAGAAAGTTTCCTGTATGTTTAGCTTCATAATTTCATGCTTGAGATGCCAGTACATCATGGATAACAAAAGGTAAAATAATGCTAGGTCTAAGTGAAATGGAAAACCGTTTGGACATAAACTCTAGATCTTTTTTTTCCTATGTAATAAAGTGCAATTGAAGTTAGAAATATGCTTAATGATGCAGAAATAATTTGAATGCCACCAAAGATAACATATAGTTAACTCCCAGCTTATCCATTTTATATCTGACTCAGTTTAGCTAGCAGACTTCACAAACTGTATCTTATATCCGAGGTTCCAAAAAAATATGAATGTTCATACAATTTAATGTGATAAATGTGGTGAGGCTGTCTGATCTTGTATTTATGTATTTACTTATAAAAGTAAATAACCAAGTATTTACTTCTATCAGTAGATAAGCAGTATAGTTTTAATAGATGGAATTAAGATACAAGGTGTGTTATACACATCTTAATAAAAAATCCTATCTTAGTAATGTTCAGTAAGTGAATAGAGGTAAAGTGAGGTCAATGCTGCCCACCATTAGAAAACAAAAGATCAACTAACAGTATTATTTACAATAATTTTTTTTACTCATTGTATGTCTATCTAGATTTGCAGGAACTAGTCAGTGGGAAGAATGCAGGCTTAAACTACAGCTCTGATGGAATGTGTTAATGTATATTTTATCTCATTTTTCAGCTATCTATAGTGACTTTCAGTTGACAATTGCAGTGATATTAGGTCAATTGCTATCTCTTTTAAAAATCTAATCTGTAGACCTGAATGGCATTAAGATGTTAACAAATATCAGTAATAAATATATTGCAAAGTAAACCTTGGACTCATGCAGACTCACATGTTCAATGTAAGAATAAGAATAGACAATAGATTTTGTTCCATAGAATGGGACAAAAAGCAAATTTGCTTTTTCTGATAGGATAAAAAAAGTGCTGATGGGGATTAAGTATCTGGATAAGAAAACAGGGATTAATGGAGAAGAAAAAGGCTTTGGAAGGAAAAGACAGGATAACTAACCTTTTTAGATATTTAGACATCATGTTATTAAATGGTAGTATTTTTTCTTACTTTTTTTTCTTAGTTTTTGTTCTGATATTCTTGAACAGTTGACTGTTGTTTTCCAAGGCACTTTTTTATGCACAAAAAATATTCAGGTAAAACACTGCAAATTGAAAACTTCACAGCTTAAGGTTCCAGTAAACAGTAAATCACCTTGATTTCGGAGATGACTACTAAATTGTTTTAAACAAGACAAGAATTAGCTATCTTTAAGTGAATTAAAATCAAGAAAAAAACTCAGATGTCTCTGATGAAAGCCAAGACTAAATCTTGGCAAAATTTGATTTGAGATATCATTTCTGAGAACTTATTAATCAGATTTATCAATAAATCCCAATGAATTATATACAAGAAGGAAATTATCAGTTAATTATACACAACCCCTAAGCATTTTTTGTTTCTTTGCTTTGTGTGTTTATTTTTGTCTAGTTGAAGAACTGATTTGCAACTTTTTAGAGTAAACATGATTACTAGGCTTGCTAATATGCTTTTAAACAATGGAATGGTACATTAAATTTATTTTGTTTTATATGTAATCATGGCTGAAGTGATGGATATTTAATATGATTTTCCTATATTTCTCTTCAAACTGACAAGTTAAGGATAGTCTTTTCAACTAAGGTATCTAACTTTTTTCCATTCCTACATGGATTTCTATATCTTATTTCAAAATATATTAGTATTGATGTCATATTTTTTAAAAATAATTTTTCATAGAAAAAATGTTAAGAGAAAAAAGATGAGATAATCAGAAGGATTTGGAGTGATGAATGTTAAGACTTCTGTAACACTAGAAAGATCTAATGACAAATAAAAATTTATTAACAGATATTAGGCTGAGAACAGAAAAAAGGGAAACACGAAGAAAACAAATAAGAAATCAATCCTAAATATATAAAATCACATTAAGACATGCAAACTTTAACAACAAATTTTACAAATTTTACAAGTATTATGACACACATGAATTATGAAATTTTATAGAACACTATATTTTAATTACATTTATCTAAACTTAAAAATGAAAGAGGACCAGTAGTAGAAACAAAATACATCTTGCTGAAAATATATAGCATCCACTACCTGAAAGGAAGACCTGGAAAAGTAGAAATATCCACTCACAGACTCCTCCCCACCCCACCACTGAACAAATGTTTAATCAAAATAGAGGTGAAGAAGCCCATATTCTATAGAACAAACAGTATATTCAGGAGAAAATTCTGAATACTCACTCTGATATAGTTAGTTAGCTCAATATTATTTATTGTCTCCTTTTCTCTCTGTCTCTACATCTTCTCAATAGAAGCATTACAGAAGCTTTATCAGGTATAGCAACATTTTAAGACAAATCTATGACTCAGCATTGCCCTATTTCCCAGTTACATTAGAGGCAATTTGGAATATGTAAACATTATTCCAGAATTAGCAATTGCAAAAGCTGTTGCCTACCCCTATAAAGATATTTGAAATAAAGCAAATGTCAGAACGGGTGTTTCTGCTACAGAATAAGACTAAAGATGGCTTTGGATACTGTGGTTATGTCTGTGTTAGTAAATTAAACTGGCCAAGAGAGAAACAGGAATGACAGAGTACGTTCACCCTCAGCATTTAATTATTGACCATACCATGGTTTAAAGAGCAACATGGAGAACAGACCATTCTCCAGGTAGTTTAATAATGGCCAGTCTGCTTTGGAGGGTGACAGAATTCAATGTTATGGATATAAGCTATTCTATAACAACTTGTCTCACTGCCAGGAAACAGTCCAGTATACATCCAAGTTACTACAAAGGGCATACACTCAGAAGCTGATCAAAACAATTTGGAAGAATATGGCTGCAAGGTTTAAGAAAAAAGTGATTTATTTTAGTTACAGATGTCATAGGCAGTTTGAGGACCTAAGGCTGGAACACTAAGAATATAAAAGACTAAAAATATCTTCCCTTCAGATTCCAGAAGCCAGCTGAAAGTGCTGGTATGTAAACTTAAACTAAGAAGAATTTTCAAAATAGCTAACTCCTTTATGGGAAAGTAAGAAATGCAATTGAAGTGGGATTTGTGGACCATTTTATCCATCCTCTTCATGGCACAAATCCTTCTACTGAAGTTTCAAAACCTTCTTATAGTTCCCCACTTCCAATTATTTAGACAGTTTCCCAGAACTGAAGACCTGTTAAGGTAGGAAAACATATTTGGAGATTGCATAGACCAGCTGTTCATGTCAACGCAGTGTCAGCTACAGAAGATACCTCAGAGCCATGTCCAGTTAGGTTTTGATTGTGTCCGACAGTGGGGACTCCATAAACTTCCTGGGGAAGCTGTTTCAGTGTTTGACCACCATCACAATAATATTTTTTTTTTTTTTTAATGTATGGTTAAACAGAATTTCTTGCATTTCAATTTGTGCGGGTTGCCTGACTCTTACCTTCTTTTTTCCCTGTCATTAGATACTTATATAAACCTATAAGATATTTCCCTGCTCTTCCAAGCTGAGCAGTCCCAGCTCAGCATCTACTTGTATGACACATGCTCCAATCCCTTTTCATCTTCATTGCCCTTCACTGGACTTGGTCCAGTATGTACATCTCCTTTACACTGAGGAGCCCAGAACCGGGCACAGTATTCTAGATGTGGCCTCATCAGGGCTGAGTATACAGGATCATCTCCCTTGAGGTGCTTGCAACACTTCTTTTAACACAGCTCAGGAGGCTGTGTTACTTCCACTTCCAACCTAGTGGTCCTTACCAAAAATACCTCTGATATATCTGGCAATCAACTGACCTTTTCAAAAGCTCTCTGACACTGCTTTTTAATATTTTTTCTGTGCCCAAATGATAATCCTTTTATTCAAGCAGATGGTTGGTATCACCCTATAAGGGTTTCTGTATTTTGTCTTATTTATATTATTTTCATTCTTCCTGTGTGGTGTTCTGTTTCTTGTGTGTGCTGCTTGAGTTTCAACTTTGTCAGCAAAGCCCTACATATTACATGAAGATAACAGGAGGAAAACATAAAACAAGATCATTGTGAAGACCACCTCTTGGGGAAAAAAAAAAAGAAAATCTATCCTGCTAACATCATTCCAACCATTTAAAACATTTTCATTTTATACAAGTCATGTTTCTCTTTACATCATAACGATCATCTCTTTTTTCTTTATTTTTTTTCCCAGTTCAACAAATTATTACATGGTGCTATCAACACTATTTTTGCTAATGAAGACATATATGGTCTGCTATAGTTTGTCTCTCTAGAGAAGTCATTATCAAAACCAAGTATGATTAATCTTCGGTTTTCCACTTTACTTTCTACAAAATCTCTAACTCTTTACTTTACCTGTCCTCCAGTATTCATTAAAAGTCTTATATAGTACCAAACATGCCCCATACCACCACTGCTGGAGCTCAGCAGCACTGGCCTCTAAAACTTCAGTTGCCTGCTTAGACAGCATTTTCCTGAATCTCTTCTCCAATAGGAAATATAAATTCCAAATAAATAACTCTGGGTTCCTATGCAGTTTCCTGAACACCAGCCTAAGGGTATTGCTGACAGTTGCATTGTAGCTATTTGCATTTTTATTTGCTTTAGAATATCTTACACAGGAAGAGTTTTCTATTATGTACATTTTTAACCTGAAAAAAATACCAAAAAAAAAAAGAGACATTCTATATCCACTTGAAAAATTAAGTTAAAATTAAATGTCACCACAGGAATATTCTGTCTTGAAAAAAATGAAATGGAAATTCTAAGAATCAAAGAAAATTTGAATGGGCTTCCATAACAATATCTGATTTATGAACTTGCCTATGTGAACTGGCAGGTACACCTATTTAATTTCATTTGCTTGCACATTTTGTTGAGTCACTTATACCCTTGGCTGTGAGAGTACCCGGTGTTTCCTTAACAGTGATTTTCTCCTTTTCAGGGTCAGAACTGCTGGTGAAGGGAACAGCAGTAGACAAATCTATTTTTCAGCAGTTCTCATTTGGTAAGTCACAGAGACTTTGCTGCTTGTCTACATCTTTGTTCATGTGGATTGTTGTGGGTACCTACCACAGGAGTCAAATGCAGACGGGCTCATTCTTCATACTACCTTTGTTAACAGGCTGCAAGGGCTCGGTGAGGTCAGGCTGGGTGTATCAAACCCAGAGCACTTAGGAGACATCTGTTCTGATTTAGTGTGGGTCTCTGATCACAAATTGATAGCCAGGCATCAGATTCTGACTTGATCTCATAATGAAACACTAATACACTGTAACCTCATGGTTGTAAGAAAATGGAGTGGATACTTCCAAATATTTAGACAAATGACTCCTTCCTATTCAGAAAATAATTTTAGATTGTTAGTACACATGAGCAGCAACATGACTATGCTTCTAAGATACATATTTATAAATGAGTTTTAAACCCCACAACAATCTAGTTTCATGGAAAAGTCCTTCAAGTCAGTTCATCTAAAAACATCCTCCAATTTTCTTTTGTCTGCCAAAGTAGCAGAGTAGCAGCTCAGCAGATATTTCCAGAATTCTAAGTTGCTGTCTCTACTGCACCATTAAGTTGAAGTAAATAAAAATATTCCTCTTTTGTTTCTGCAAAACATTACAGATATCAAGAGGGCAATGCAATTATGGAAGAAAAACACTAGGTGTTCATTGAGAACAAAATCTGTCAAAAATGTTTTTAGTTGTTTAGCTTTTCTTCTATGACTGAATTACATCTTCACACTTTTTAAAGGAAAGCAATAAGCACCGTGTTGTTCTTAGATCAAAAGAGTTTGAAAGACAAAATAATTATTGCAATCTCTATAAATTGTTTTGCAGCATACTTGCATCAGTATTTTAAAAATTTCCCAGTAAGATTATTTTGCTGCAAGGAAAAATTCTAAGGAATGCAATCACAATCTCTTTGACAGAGCTGTGTAGGACAAATGCCATTCTATTGCACAATCTTTACTTACCTAAGTCTAAAGAGAAAGATAAACAGTGGGTCAAAGAGGAGTAGGATTTATTACTGTCATGTGTATCCAGAAAGTGGTGCAATGTCCTTTTAAGATAAGGAAGTTACAATACCCCTATATCTTATATGTCATATATGGCACACCATGAAAATTTAGACTGGTAAAGAAGTGTAGCAACATAACTAGGGTGCAGTGTATCACCTGACCTAATTAATTACACTTTCTAAATGTTGAAAACAAAGATATGCAAAAGTACAACTGCTTACTAGATTAACTTGTTGTTACTACAATTTTTTGATATGAGTGGTTGTATATTGTTTATTTGATGTAAACTGAATTTCAGAAATCAGATCAGTACCTTATAACAAAAATGCATACATATCGCAGACTGAATAATTTCGTGTCCCAGAGTACAAAAACTTGCAATAGGCTTTCTCAGCAAATTAATGAGAATGAAACAATGAATGGGAAGAAGGCATCCTTTCAGGTTTTGGTTATGACTTCAGTGTTTGTAATGGGCTAAACAATGTTGTTGTCATCCAGCACTTGAAGTCTAGAGTTATCTTACTGCACTAAGCGGATCACAGTAAGAAAGAAGTCATCTTAAAAATTCCCTGGAAGAGAACTGTCTCTTTCTTTACTGCTTAAATAGCTCCTAGAAGATCTAGTATTATGAGTAAGGTTATTTTTGATAGTCCAAAGATAAGAAATAATACTAATGAAAAACAGAACAAGAGTAAATTAATGGTATCTTTAAATAGAAGTATTAATGTTATGCTAATAGTTTATGTTAGAGTGTATTATACCTGCAGTAATTTTCAATGTAAAGCCAGTTAATATTTTGAAAGACTGGGAAAATTAAATTTATGTCCTAGTAAGAAGCTTTTATTTTAAAAAGTTAACATGCTACATACTACATGTAAATACAGCAACTTTGAGTTTTATACTAACATTTTCTGAAGCCTTAAAAAGGCAATCTTGTTCTGTGCATTTTAACCATAAATTAAGAAAGAGAATGCAATAACTAGTCTGCATAATTTATCTTAGTTTTGCATAAGAAACACTTCAGTTTATTGTAGATAAAGGTGCTTGGTTTTGTTTTTTTGTTGTTGGGTTTGTTGTTTTTTTTTTAATCTGTGTGATTTAGTTTTGGTGGGTGTTTTTTCTTGTTTTGCTTAAAGACATCCTCCATACAATTATATGAATAACAAAGGTACTCTTGTAACTGTATATGAAGATTAACTTTAATATCTTCACACAAATTTCATAATTCTGTCCCCTTGTATGCATCTTTCCATGTATTTATTCTTCTGTGCTTTAGAGTTGACTAGTATTATCCACCAGAAATCAAAGAGGAATTTAAAAAAACATTGGACATGTTAACCAATGCTTGTAAAGTCCTTATTTTAACAGCAAGATTATGTGAATGTATATTGGTGTTTGAGGTCTTCCTCAGTGCAAAGAAATGTTCATCTTTTTTAGCTGCTCACCTAGACTGTCAGATCAAAAGTGTACAATGCTGTGATTGCAAAGTTCATAATCATACATGCAGGTGAAACAACAGGTTTAGTGATTCTCTATATTCAACTTGACTTGAAAATATATCAAGAATGTATTTCATAAATGGTCCATGTCAATCTACTGATAAGCTTATCTATGACAAGCTTCTCTCATCAAAATAATCCTTATATAAATATAAACCAAAGTCTTATATGGTATCAGCTACATTAAGTAGTTCTCTAAAAAAGTATGTTTAACTGCATGAAGAGTATCTGATCAAAATTATACATTTTATTGTCAAGTAGATTTGACTACTGTATTACATGACTGTTCTTTTTATCCTTAAGCACCTCCTGTATGCATTGAAGAAGGTGTTAAACGTTAATCTTCAAAATATACCATATTTAGTGACAAAATGAAATTTTGCAGTACTTATTTATCTACACCTGTTGTTTCACAGTATCTGTTTGTCAGACAAGAAATGCAGAAGTCTTCCAAGATAAGTAGTCTAAATGTATCAAGTATACATGTGTCAATCTAATCAAAGTTACTGATCTTAAGCTTCAAAACACATAATGGGAAATACTCCTAATGACTGGTTTAGATGAACTGTCAGACATCTGGAGAAGATTTCAGGGGGGTTTTCTTTCATTTTTGAGGTGTTTCATTGTTATCAGAGATGACTGTAGAATATTTATCAAACAACATACTTATTGAAGTAAGGGTGGCATAATTCATTTATTAATCCCCCCCCCCCCCCCCCCCCATTATTCAACATCCTTAAATAGCTGAATGAAAAAGTTTAAATATATACTTAAAAATAAAAAAAGGTGCCATATGCAACATAATGTACTTGATGAAAGACTTGAAATAAAATATCCAGATCTATTCAGTGTTCATCAGTAAGATCATTTGGGGGAAAATACATTGCATGGGGGACACAACTTGAGTGTTCTTGCAGCTACTGAGCTATACCTCCTTTTTAGAAGCTATGGCATTTATGAAGTACTTAATAGGAATACTTTCAATTGTCTTTGAATGTATATCTTCCAAGAAAACAGCACAGCTGTTCCTCAGATTAATTGCCAAGGTCATCTGTTATTCCAGGTTCCCTCTCCTCAACACTAAAAGCTTCTAAATGAGAACATTCTTCCAAATTATGCATGATGACTTTCACTGTGAATTAGATTTATGGTGAAAATTCAAAGAAACAGCAGAAAAGGACCTTGGAACTTGTTTCTTAAGCAGGCAAGTTTTTACTTGTTACAGCACTGAGAAGTGGGTATAAAGTTTTCTGATTTTGTGACATATTTTCATATTTTCCAAATAAAAAAAGTAGCTTGTGTGATTGTACCTGTGTATGTGGTGTGTATGTAGGTGTGAAGGAGAGAGAGAAAGAGTAGAGGAATTACTGAAAGGCAGTGATGTTTTTCATATAGATAGAAAAAAATATTAATAGCTAATTCAGAAAGCAGTTTTGGAAAGATGACTGGAATGTTCTAGGAAGGATACTGAGGAGGAAAAAGCAAAGAAAATGCTTCCTATTGTCTTGCAGATTTAATGGGGAAAAGATATTGGATAACTTGAGGAAGTTACTTAAGGTATAGTAAGAAATACATGTCAAAAGAAAATGAGCGTGATCACTTAATTTTCAGCCTCAAATATTTGTATTTTAAAAATGTTATATTTCCCATGTTTTGTCTCCTAGCGGACTTGCACTGAAAAGAACTTCTACAATTAACTCTTAAACAAAAAGCATATTTTTAGTTCAGGGAGGAGAAAGAAACAAAAGAAACTCCAGAATATTTCAGACAAACCACAAGTACAGAGCCTCTGATTAATTCTATGCAACTACTGTAGCAGAGATCTGTAAGTAGGGTCAAACTCTCATCTTTCTTGTAGACTATCCTGTCTACCACGCAGGTGTTTTAGACTTCATATAAATCAGGTTTGCCTACTTTTGCTTAATGACATTACACATGGAGAACTCCATAGCTGATTTTATCCTCTGGTTATTAATGCAGGTTTTGCTTTTGATATTGAAAATGATACAGAAATACGTTGGAAGGATGATAACCTAAACAAAACAAAACTAAAAATGGCAGTTTTAAAGCAGTAAAAGTAAAAACTCTCTTTACTGCATGGCATCATGCTTTATGTTGAAGCAGACCTGTGAGGCATAAAATTATTTTTTTTCTCTACAAGATGGAAATCACAGTCTCCCATGGCTTCATAAAGTTTGAAGACTTTTATCCTACTCTATCTTTCTTGTAACACAACACATCAAAGTGTCTGCCAAGAAA
Organism: Falco naumanni; assembly: GCF_017639655.2. Classification (NCBI taxonomy): domain Eukaryota; kingdom Metazoa; phylum Chordata; class Aves; order Falconiformes; family Falconidae; genus Falco; species Falco naumanni. Next base: position 49,300,638 of record NC_054055.1, read on the forward strand.
AGGATTCTATGATATATCACTAGCAGAAGACCATGGTTTCTTATGATGTTGTAACATGCCCTGCAGTACAGATTTGAGGTTTTCAGTCAATAGCTCTGTGATAACCTTAAGAGACAGCCAGCTTACACAGAAAACAGTACATTGAATCACTGGAGCCAATCTTTTTATTAGTGAAGTCTACTACTTCTAAGAAGCTGTCTCTAAAATTCCAGAAACTGCTAGAACTCTTGTCACCTTCTAATTCCAGGAGGAAATGACTGCACATGTTTGCCACTGCAGTTTAATTCCAGCAGTCCTTATAACAGAATGAAGATTTTCTTGCACTTTGTTCATGCAATTGCTCTTGCTTCCTTACTCTTTTGCCACAGCTTTAAATCATAGGAGGAGGGGGTTTTAAAATATTTTTGTACACTAGTATTCTGATTCCTTCTCCTTCCTTATATTCAGTATCCAGATTTCACTAGTTTCTTTTTTTCTCCCCTATATGTACATTAGCACACAATAGCAACAGTCACAGGAGTGTAGGGGCAGAGGGGACTGACTCCAAGCTGTCAAGGCCATCCTGGCCCCCTGAGAACTGCCTTGCCACTGCTGTGGCCATGGTGCCACAGAGCAGCAGGGAGAGAAGTAGAAGAGGAACTAGGGATCCAATAACTCACTGGGATCCACAGCTCACTAGTTGAATAAGAAAAAGAGGCAACTCCAGAGAATAATTCAGGTCAATAAATGTTTCTTCTAGAGGTTGTCCTGGATGGTCGGTAGACATGTTTAAATGCAAACAGCTAAAATATTTGATGATCCTGGCATAAATTGCTTCAGCAAGTAAACTTCTTCAAAGTATTCCTCAGAGTCCTGTCATAATTAAGGATCTAGTGTCTCAAAGAAGGAAAATATACTTTCCCAGGAGAAATATCATGATAACACTGACAGTTTTGTTTTGATTTGTTTTGTTTTGGTTTTAATTTTCAAAATCTAAGATCAGTCTTATCACTTAGAGGATCATGGAATCCATGTAAGTTTTCTTCTTGAATCAGTGAAGGTGGCTTCAGAAGTGAGGAGAGGGATACCAGAATATCTGAAACACTTAAGTGAAACCGTGTCAGAAGAAAGAATGCTCAAACCCAGGGAAACCTCAGCCACCACACACTCCAGTCTATGTCCATGCCTGAACCTTGGAGTCAGAAGAGCTTCGCAGCTCCCAGGTCTGAAGTGACTTGGGCCATGAGATGACCAGAGGTCAGAGTGAGACCTGGGCAAGTTCAGGGCTTCAGCATGATCTTGTAGGGTTGCAGGGTTAGTTGAAGAACAGTCTGGGAGTCAAATCTAGCTCTTGAAAGTTTAATACCTACTGCAGGGAGGCATAAGAGAATAAGTCATGTGGCTGTTATGATGTCACCTGTCTCCAGTTCTGTTTGCTTATGATCTTGTTTGTCAAAGTCAAGCTACATCAGCTTAGAAATAATGAAGAAAACTCAAGCAAAATAAAAACACTGCATAAGAAAATGACCTTAGAATGATTACTATAATGATAAAATGCTAAAGCAAGGATTCATGCTGCAGAAAGTCAGTCATTATCATGTGGTTATCTATTTCGCTCCCAGGCAAAGCAACGTCAGCAAAAGAAGATATAAAATTAATAAATTGCACTTGACAGCAAGACTGTCCTTATCTTTGTGCAGTGCAGCAAGGAATCCAAAAAGTTGTGGTAGCTAGAACCTCTTTTCTGAAATTGGCAGCCTGCACATTTTTGACAGAATCTGAGGTGGACTCAGCCTCAGTGATGGAAATGAAGCTGGGTCATGTCTACAGTCTTGAGAGAACACAAAAGAGGTATTTGTGGACTTGTCTTCTGTGGAGCTAGAAGTTAGGAAGGCTTCAATACCTACACTTCAAGGTCTTGGAGAAACTCTGAGAATAAGCAACTGCCCTGGAATTGGATACAATATGAACACTACAGGCATTGGACGAGGAGGGAAATGATATGCAGTCTGGGTTCTTAATAAAATGCTAGTCCAGTACTGCTTTAGCTCTGCTTTTAGCTATTCCAGCAGGGTTCAGGCACCTGAAATTCAGGGAATTGAGATCCTGTCCTGTTTTCAATTTAATTATTTTTAAAAACTATTAATGTAGCACAGCCTACGCTAAGTTTACAAAATAAGCCTAGTATGATATATTTATTATTTTCTACCACTGTTATCAGAAGTATTAGACCATGAAACCAAGGTGATAAAAAATAATAGCTGAACCAAAGAAACAACTGCAACATCAAATGAAGCATCTAAGTCATTTTGTCAGCTCTCGTTTGACCTTTTTTTCCACAGTTGGATTTTTAATAGACTGAGAGACAGTACTAATGTGTTGTGCTTTCAGCCAAAGAACATATCAGTGCTGACATAGATTTCATGACCCTGAAAAGTTCAGATATGTATCTAGCACTCAGACCTAAATCTCTCTTCTCCTTTTGTCCTTTTAAGTTAACTTGTACTTTTTTATCATTGCCATACTGCTTTTTTTTTTTTTTTTTTTCCCTCGTGAACCCAAAATTTTGTTTAAAACCAAAAGGAAAATTAAGCTTCCTTGATTTTTATGAGGGTCCACTAACTCATTAACATAAAAGTATACTATTCAATCTGAGGAATTAATTTTAATTCTTCAAACTTTTACTTCTATACTTACATGCATAGGTCTACTAGCATGAATTAGATTGTTGATGAGCCTAAAGTTAATTATTTATTTGAAAAGTAGGATCTCATACCAATAACACAGTGAAGACCACAGTGCACAGGCAGGTACGCTGGAGTGAAAAATTGTGCTGCAGTAGCCTAATACCCTAGAATACTTATATCTTCCTATGGAGAAGATACTGTTTATATATAGCTACGTCACATTTATTCCCGTCTCTCTTCAGGGATCATATGCAGATGATTTCCACAGATACTTCAAAAAGCATTAGAATTTTGGTGTCTGGTATAGAAATGCAGCCTGGTAAGCCCTAGACTAGAGTGATGACAGAACAAGACAGAAAGATACCCTGAATAACTATTTCTGAACAGTAAAATACCCCAAAGGAACAAAGATAACATGTTTTGCTCTTTTCAGATAAGCAGAATAAGTATTTCACAGTTATAAACTGAAAGGAATTACTGTTGTTTTCCTTCTTCACCTCCATATCTGGATTACAAATATTTTATGTAAAAAAGAAAATATACACTAATTCTTGTAAAAATAATTTAAATAGACGTACAATTTCATAAGGCTGAGGGACCTGAGGCTAACACCTATATCTTCCCTTGTGATTTTTTTTTGATATTACATCAATACACTATAGAATATGACCAGGACTGTACCTGTTACTTGATGAGTTTTTATTTGGTTGTTCAGATCTCCCACTCTTAAAAGTTTGTTTGGTTTTTTTTTTTTATTCTTTCCATAGCTTTTTAATTGACAGGAGACATGTTATAGTTTAAGCTGATCTCAGCATCTTTCTTAACAAAATGTTGTGGGTTTTGTTTTAGTTTGGTTTGGTTTAATTTTTTTAGTTTGTGAAAGACTTTCAAAATATAACTTAACTTACTTGTCAGTTGACACTGAGGCTTCCAGCAGGCTGGCTGCAGTACTCTGAGACTGATTCAACTTGATGACTTTCATACACAGGCTCTTTTTCTATAGAAATCAGGGTGCAGATCTTGGCTCATTTGGGTCTCACTCCAAACGTGGAGCCAGTATGAAGTTAGTGTGGGGAGATGAGAAGTGATTTTGGCTCTCTGAGTTAGGTCATAGCTTTATTCAAACAAGAAAGGACCTTATGAGATTGGGTGCACTCAGACAATATTTTTCATAAGAACAGAAAAAAGTTGAAAATGTACGATTGAAAATTCATACTTGGAATATTGTTTCTCTGTTTTGTCAAGGAACAAATACTCTGGTTTGTACATGCCACAAACACAGCTCCAGTGTGAACAGCACACACAGACCCAAGGAGAGTTCAAAACCTTGAACTAAAATATTATTCTCTGTAAAATAATGAAGGACAAACATTAGGAAAATGAAAATCAATACCAGTGTGAGACCCAGAAATACTGCTTCTTTTAGAACATATTCCTAATAGAAACCGGGAGGCATCCTTCACCTTTAATTAAGTCAGAATAGACAAAATGCTCTTGCAGAGTTGCCTCTTGATGACGGTGTAGAAACCTTGTTTGTTGTTTACCAGTTTTTTAATAGCAACACTAAGAAATATTTTCTGTTAAATCTTTCTTGGACCAAGAGATTTTATATATTTCTGAATTCCTTTCAAATCTGTGTATTCCACCTTCTAAATTAAGCCTTGCAATAAACTTTATAATTAACCAATTAAGGTAAGAATAGAAAAAAATGTCTCTGCTTATTGAACAGTAAATAGCAGTAAGGCTGCTTTAATCAACCAGCTAGACTTATGTAGACACCAGTCCTACAGGGATCTGCAACATAGCTCCTGTTTTCCACATATTGCCTCTCTAAAGAATTGATGGGGAAGGAAAAGTTGAAACCTTGTCTACTCTGTTTCTGGGTCAGAAAATGAGAAGTAGACTGCAGTCTTTCCTGTACTGTTTTTTGTGTTCCTGTCCTTTCTAACCCTAAATTATGGAGGAAGAAAGAAAATCACAACTGAACATTAATGCCTTACAGTTCATATGCTGTCTCATGTTCATTTCATTTCAGTAAATTCATAGTGATCCAAGAAGACTACTTACTACTTAGAGACTACTTACTGCATGTAAAACACAGGCTATTCAGAGCAGTTAAGCACACATTGCTCTGACTTCCAGCTAGCCATGAATTCCTTGTAATTAACAAAACACTTGAGGTTCTTTTTCATGGTCTCTGATTTCGCTTCCAGCTTCTGTTAATGCTTTGCAAAAAAACAGAAACTGGAATATAACAAAATCTTGCTTAAGTAAAAATTCTGGACCTACAGAAATACAATTGTTATATACTTTGTATGGGTTTAAGTTTTCATAACTACTCCACTCAAGTTTGCTTCTGGATGCTGCTTTAAGCCATTTTTGTTCTGGCTGGAAAATACTGCATATGCTCCAGTAATATCTACTGAAATCACTGTACTATCACACAGCTGTTAATCACTGATTTTGTGATTAACACAAGTTTTGTGATGGGGCTGAAAGTCATCTAGATCTTTAATCCGGATATGATTGCTCTTGTGCCTTAAGTAAGCACATCAGAAACAATGAAAGGGCTTCTAATCTTGAATGCTCTGGTTTATAAGAAAAGAAAACAAATCAAAACAAATGTCCCTTCCTCTCAGAAAAAGAAACAGCCTAAGGACTTTGGATCAAACTTCTAATACAGTGAAAATTAGTTATAGTCAAGATAAAGCGTAATATGAAGGACATGCTAAAAATTCCACTGGCCCCTTGCAGAATGACACCTCTTTTTTTTTTTTTTTTTTTTTTTTTCTTAAACTACCAACTTTTAGGATCACCTCAAGGGGCCAAAATGTTTAATAGGACTCCATGTGTTACTAGAATTAAGTGTTATTTCTTCTGTGCCTCTGGAAAACTGCGTACCTGTTTTCCAGCTGGGCTATTCAGTTGCTCTAAGAGAGTTTGTTGTCTTTTTCTTTCTACAGGTTTCTACCTGACTTTGATCAACCAGCAGGAGAAAGCATTCCTCTCCATGACCTGGTGAATTCTTTTAATGGAACATACCATAGAAACACTGGACAAACAAACAAAAAAGGCATACCATTCTTCACAAACAGAAAAGTTAAACTTATGCAACAAGATGTTCTTACAAAGGTCTCTTGAAGACCTACATATTGATCAAGCACATTTATTGTTTACACAAAATAACATTATAAATGGAAAAAAAATTCAACATCAGAGAACATTTCATCATTATTGCCTCTCACTATTTTTGTTACAAAGCATATTCCAAAAATAAATATACAGTTAATAAGAGCATAGAATACTTTCTTCTGCTTTTAGGAATTTTGGAGTTCAGCTGACATTGTTCAGCAAATATTCTATAATTAATTTAATAAATCTCCCTCAGAATTGATTAGGTTAAATTGAGTCATATGTATATATCCCACTAAAAGCTTTATTATTTATTATTTCAATCTTGCTTTTGCATACATGCACATACACACACACATATATATGTGTATATATATAAATAAAATGGGGGGGTATACTTGAAAAAACATTCATAAGATGAAGCAACTACAGCAGAGTGTCAGAATGCAAGTAACCAATTTGTATAAAAAGTAAAATTATAATGCACACATACACTAAAAATCTAGGAATATGGTATTTTGGGGGTGTGTGTGTTTGGTTTTTTCTTTGGATAAGGTCAATTTTGTTAATGACAATAAGGCTTACTAGAGTTGTCAGAGACATTTTTACCTATTCAGATGAATACTACTGAGTCCTTATATACTGCAGTGTGTATGTGTACATATGTATATGTTTGTACTTTTACTTATCTTTTGTAATGGCTTTAATTTACCATTATCTTAGAAAATTCAGAGAGTCCACTAACACCAGATCTGCAATAGTGGAAAAAAGATCTGCTTTGTTTCATGTCTTGCAATGCCCTCAAGGTGTGACGTTATTTAAGAACAAATCAGGCAATGTCTTAACTTCTTAATTACTAAATGCACACTTTTGTCTTGAGAAGTCAAAGCAATTGATTTGTAAAGTCTGGAGTTTACAGTCTACTGTTTAAATCCATTGCTTTGCAATCTGTATCTCAAGTGAGACATTAAATTATCATGTACTGAACCTATTTTAGAACATGTATTAGAAAATAACAAATAGGGATAAGATAGCTTAAGTTTCCTTACTTTTGATGAGGCTATTGAACCTCTTCAAAATTAGAACACTATAGCCTACTTAAAAATCAGCAAATATTCCTGCATGTATGCCTTGATGCATTAGAAATAGGTCTGTGCGAATACTTTAAATTATCCTTGTGTGCACAGATTAGCTATTAGGGCTACTTAACCATATGAAGGCCATTGTCCTTTCCTTTAGGCCCTTCAGAGGATGGAGATTCAATGTTCTGCTTCTCCATTTCCAGCTTATCTCTACCCAGTAAGATGTGAATATATCCTACCGCTGATTTCTGAGCAAACATCTGCAACATCTTCATAAATCAAGACATGATAGTGAGAAAGTGGTGACATGAATGGTGAGATACTGGAACAGCCCCAGGTGTGGAAGTTGTGGATGCCCCATCATTGAAAGTGTTCAAGGCTGGGTTGGATGGGGCTTTGAGCAACCTGATCCAGTGAAATATGTCCCTGCCCACACGAGGGGGGTTGGCCTAGATGGTCTAGAGATCCTTTCCAACCCAAAACAGGCTATGGTTCTATAAGCAGAGACATGTGTCCGGTAAGACTCTCCTTCTACACCATTTTAGAAGCTAGACCATGTGCTACCTGCATAGCTTGCATAGCTCATGGGGCTTCCAAGTGTAAAGCCCCAATTATGAAATGTGCAGGTGATTTGATAACGGCTCACCTAAAACTGATTTCTTCTTGTCTTTGGAACTTTTGCTTTTGCACTTATTTCTGCGGTGTTTCATCTTAAAACAGAATGATAATGGTAAACTAATTGGGGGGGGGGGGGGGCGCGGGGAGAAGAAGGAGGCATAGGAGACAGTGGGTTGATACTGTTCACCTCATTCAGTTATTTGATGCTGCTTTTTGGAAGAATCCATATTACCTTACATTCCAATACATAACAGAATGATTGTCTACCCTATAATGAATGCACTGTCAAAGGGTGAAACTAGCCCAAAAGCATCTTTTAAAAGAGACTTTGGGTATGCCGGTTTCATTTATATTTTCTAGCATGTAGAAGGAAATGCAAAAAAGTACTACACATTTTAATTTCTTTAGGTTTTTTTCACCCATATAATATAATTCGTATGATCTAACTAGTAGTCATTTGGGCGCAATATTAATACAATCATTAGAAGTTATCTTAATATACAAGTTGGCATATGTTTGCTCCTAAAGTAATCTTTACTCAACGAAGATCAGTGTAACAATAGTAATGCACTTTTCCGTGAAGAATGATATAGAAATACCTACCTGACAATTAAACCTTAACTTGCCATTCAAATACAAATGCACTGTAACAGTAAATGTAAATCTGCTATGAAAGTTTAATTGTGATATTAATTTATATATTTGTCCTGGTTTTAGCTGAGATGGAGTTAATTTTCTTCTTAGTAGCTAGCACAGTGCTGTGTTTTGGCTTAGATGTGAGAACAAGGTTGATAACACACTGAAGTTTTTACTTGTTGCTGGGTAACATTTACATTCAGTCAAGGCCTTTTCAGTTCCTCAGGCCTTGCCAGTGAAAAGGCTGGAGGTCAGCAAGGAATGGGAAGGGGACAGAGCCAGGTCAGCTGACCCGAACTACCCGAAGAGGTATCCCATACCATTGGACATCATGCCCGGTATATATACCTGGGGGGTTGGCCAGGGCAGGCAGATCATTGCTTGCGGACTGGCTGGACATCGGTTGGTGGGCGGTAAGCAGCTGCATTGTGCACCATGCATTCCTTTCTTCCTTTCCCTCTGGATTTTACTTTTCCTCCCCCTTCTCATTGTAACTGTTATTGTCATTGTTGTTATTACTGTTCTTTCATTTTTATTGTTTCATTTACTAAATTGTTCTTATGTCAACCCTCGAGTATTACATTCCTTTCCAGCTCTTCTCCCCACCCCTCTGGGTGAGGGGGGAGTAAGCGAGTGGCTGTGTGGCACTTAATTACCAGCTGGGGTTAAACCACAACAATATTTAAAACACAAAAAATTTAAAATATGGCCAAGTTTTTGCCTTTTTATTCCAACAAACTTAACTCAGTTTGATAACAGTTTTAAATGAATGAAGGTTGAAGAGCTCAAACCTTAGGCATTATCATTTTAATAATCAGTTAAATGCTTTCAAAAACTGAGATGAAACTAAACACTCTCTACACAGGAAAGAAAACCCAGTTAATTTGTTTTACTAAAATGGCATAGAAACTGATTTTTTGGGTTTTTTTGGTTGTTGGTTTTTGGTTTTGTTTTTTTTTTTAATGGCAAATCATTAAAAAGCATACATGAATTTTTTTTCTTTTTTTTTCTCTCTCTTTTTTTTATTTTTTTATTTTTTTTAAGAAATTCTGCCAGGATATGCTGTATTTTAATAATGCATGATTCCTTCTAAATGATACAAAGATGCAACTTCTTGACACCTTCGTTCAGCTCTAAATTAATAGAACTGAAAATGTTGGGATGCCTAATAAAAATTCAGTATTTGCTTTTCACTGTCATATTCCTTACATGTTAATTGGAGGTCAAGGTAGGTGGATAAAAGGTTTAATATTTTCAGTTGAAGAAAGTTCCATTATGAATTAAGTAGTCAGCTGAGCCTTATTAGAAATATAGCACTGGAAAATTTTCAAAGAGGCTTTGGACTTGCACAAAGTTAAGATAGTAGAGGAGAGATTATTTTAAAGTCACAGATGTATTTCTTGTGTAATTCCTGGTTCATATGAGAAGGTTCGGATTTTATGGCTGGTTTTGTCCTTTAGGAATATATGTCTTGTGAACACACGCAATGGTGCTAATGAGTATACACATGGTGTTTCATTCTCTGCCATCTGTTTCACCAGATGAGAGTTGATCTCGAACATGGCAAAATGATGACTTTTGTGTATCCAGATCTCCACTGACTTTGAAACTGAACTATCCATTTGAACCAGTGAAGTTCAGATCCAGCCCCAGAATGAAAATTTCTATGACAAAATTTTGTGCATTGTGTTGTATTTTATGTTGTTGTTTTTCTTTTCTTTCTTCACCACCCTAAACCAAACACTTACAAAACAATACTGCTTTAAATGTTTTGAACACTTACCTGAGTTTTTATGGAGATGTTGCTAACAATTGCTTTTGACACAAAAGTGAGAGTTTGACTGAAATTATAACAAAAAGGAATTCAGAATGCACATGAAAGTCAAAGAATTTTTTTTTTGTTTCGGCTTTGTCCTTCTCAACAGTCAATGCACCGCTGCTTCACAGACATTTCATGACTATGTTGCCTGACCCATGAAATTGCCTTTTTCTACTTATGCATATGTTAACAAACATTGATATATTGTGTCCTCCCTGCACTAAATGGGTCAGTGGTAATGCACTATGGATTAAATGCTTGGGGGGAGTGTGAGGTCTGTTTTGTTCCTTTTTTCTAGATTTTTTTATTAATATAAAGATTATATTAATTCAAGATTTTTCTGTTTATAATCAAGTCTGACATAATTTGTTTATGAGTAGCATGAACATTTTTTCATATTAACTAATAATGCATGATACATTTTTTATAGAGCACACGGAGATAAAAATATCCTATACATCTAATGAAATTGATGTGAATTGAGGAGGTAATTATAGAGATAGGATTAGAAACTGCAGGCCAGTTTTACTTAAAAAGTTATTTCTTTCACATCATATGAAAAATCTTTGAATTCTCCAAGTTGTACATTATTCATAGTTTAGACAGTAAAAATGTTTGTGGTCTTACTCTTTGCAGTTATAACTGGCTTGTGTTAAAAAATCAATTGAGAAGGCAGATTTCAACAAATTCTGTATCTCCTAATATTATATGTTCTTTTATTAACAGAAGACTTGAGTGCTGTAATATTTTATATAAAAAAATCAGATTGTCTTTTCATGGTTTATTTTTTAAAGATACCAGATTTTCCTAACAGGTCTTTCTAAAGGCTTATCTTGTTTAGATCCTTTTTTGACAGCAAGTCATTTGATATATTGTTTTGGGGGGGGGGGTTGTTTTGTGTTGATTTAAATTTTGTTTTGGATTTCTAGAACATAAAATAAATAGGTTTCCTCAATGTGTAGTATTTTCCCCTGTCTGTTACTTTAGGCCTCTGAAAGTATGGGAGATCTCAGTACTATATACAGGTATCAGCATGTGGATGTTTTCTTTTCCTGTTACTCCAGCTCTGATTTTTGTTATTCTAGGTCTTCTCTGACAAGAGCATATAGAGGAAAATTAATCTCCACCAACATAAAAGTATCAGCAAAAAGCTTTTTTACTAAAAAAGATGTCAGAAAAATGCAGTGACTAAAATGGGGAATCTCTTTAGCCTTTTAAAATAAATATTCTTTAAAAATACAAAAATAAGATTGAGCTGGCAGGTGGCATGTAAGATTTAAAAGTGAAAAGCTGAGTTTGAAGCATAAAAGGAAGTGAGGAAAAAAATGGAACAATGAGTTGTTTCTACATTGAATATGTCAGGGTGTGGAAGGAAAGTATCATAAAAGTCAAATAGGTCATATAAGTAATTATTTCCATTGACTAGATAAGTTTATTGTATTGCAGTTAGAAGAGTTATTTCATTTTGCTGGACTCCATTGGTAATCAAACCTAAAGTGTACTTAGTTAGGCCCTGGGTTTCTTTTGGTGTATATTGTACTTTTAAGCTTTTTTATTTTATGTCATACAGAATGGAGAATTTGTATGTGTTCTGACAGGAAAGACAATTTGCTCAGGTATTGTGAAAAGGTGAATGCAGGGGCTGGAAATATCACAGAATCATAGGACCAGAGAAACGTTTAGGTTGGAAAAGACCCTTTGAGTCCAACTGTAAACCTAATATTACCAAATCCACCACTAAACCATGCCCCTAAGCACTGATCTAAGAATGTTTCCCATTCTTGGAGCTGTAGTTTATAATGCTAGGAGCTGTCATAGCAGATTTGAATTGTATGGGTATTTTTTTTTTATAATGCACAACTCATTAAATTCTTACAGACCATCTAAATGCCCAGCAACCTCTTAGCACTCAACTGGTCGGAGGTGGGGGTGGGGAGAGTAGGGAACTTACTGATGCCAGAGATAATTTTTCCTTGCAGAACTTATCTAGGTTCTGTCCAAAATGAAAATATGCATTACATAGTTCTCAATTTATTATATACTCATGTTATAAACATATGTATTAATTGAACAGTAGAATGAGTTAAAGCTTTTACAAGATTAAAAATTATGCTCCACATTTTAATCTCTCCTGTGTGTACATACACTCATGCTTTTGCATATGTATATATACACACTGACTATTATCTGTTGCTGTTCTTTCATGAGAGCACTGGTGATACAGCCAGGAGCAGTCAGAGCATCAAGAAGGTTTACAGAGTCCTGGGAGTGGTGGTAAGAGATGATGGAGCATGGGTGGGTTTTTCACCAATCCTCCCAGTCAAGGGGCCAGCCAAATCTGGCAAATCAACAAAGGTTATGGGACTGGTGCCACAGTCAGGGGTTCGCTTACTTAGGTTATGGGGCTCACTTTGAGAAACCTGGTCTACTGGGGGCTGATAGGGTCCATCTGTCAGAGAACGGGATGTATCCCAAGAGGATGTCTTAGGTACCTTAAGGCATCTGAAAGGGCATTATGGGTGATGGAACTGAGCCTACATTTCTGCTGACTATAATAAGAACTTGGACATCTAATCACCAATGTCGAAACTTAAATAGTGCAAGTGTTTTAACATTGAGCTAAATTCCATTTCTAAGTCTGATGCTGAATCCTATCACAACTGTATTTTCTCATGGTCACTAGTGAAAAGAATCACAACTTTTTTCCACTAGTTCTGGATGAGTTAATTTTCTTCATATTAGCTTGTATAGTTGTATGTCTTGGATTTGTGGTAACAGTGATAATAAAACACTGATATTTTAAGTTTTGCTGAGCAGTACTTACACAGCATGAAGGTCTGTTTATCACTGTGCCCCGCCAGCAAGTAGGCTGGGGGCACACAAGAAGTTAGGAAGGGACACAGCTGGGACAGGGTACACCAACTAACCAAATGGATACTTGATACCGTATGAAGTCACCATATAAGCTGGGGGAAGAAGGAAGGGATGGGATGGTGCTCAGAGTTACAACATTTGTCTTCCCAAGTAACCGTCATGGGTGATGGAGCTCTACTTTCCTGGAGGTGGCTAAATACCTGCCTGCTGATTGGAAGTAGTGAATGAATTCCTTGTTTTGCTTTGTTGCATACACAGATTTTGCTTACCTATTAAAGTGCCTTTATCTGAACTCACGAGTTTTCTCGCTTATCCTTCCAGTTGTCTCCACCATCCCACTGGGGGGCAGTGAGTGACAGCCTGTATGGGGCTTAGCTGCCTACCACGGTTAAATCACAACACCCATCATAATATGATTAACTAGTCTGGATAGTCAAAGATCTGACGGGGTATAATTATCTCAACACCAGTTTACAGAAGGCAGGTTATGCTGCCTAGTAATGCTTCCACTTTGAGACAAAGCGAGGAACAGTGGGTTTGTAGTTAGGCTGACAATGGTTTTACAATTTTTGTAGATGGAGTCTGCCTTAGTTTAAGGTATAGTGAAGCAGCCACCTCTGTAATATAAACAGATCATCATAGAGTATTTCTTATTTGCTGCTTGTTCTTATTTTCCTATTCTTTCAAATGGAACTCAGTAAAAGGGACTGCCTTGTTTTTAACTTCTAGTTTTTGACATCCTGATCATATGAAAAGCTTGCTTGATGAAAAATGTACTTTGTTGTCACTCTTGTTTTTCTTGTCTTTACAGACATTACCTCAAATAAACCTAGTTCTTTTCATTATTGCACAGTGATCACTGTCTGCTATTCGAATCATTCTTGGGAGTTGCTTGGGATGATGCTTACTGTTATAGACAAAGCACTGCCAAGACTGTGCTAACACTGTAATGTTGTAAACAGATAAGACCCAATACCTAACCTAGTGAAGTTCACTGTAAGTACCTAATCTATGAGTAAGGATTTTAGTTCCTTTATGTTTCATTTGTTTCATTAAAACAGACTACTAACAAACTAAAATTTTTCTTTCTATTTAAGTTAATGAATGTCCTTATATAAGCTAGTACAAGGGGACATTAATAGAAAAAAAGTCAATCTCATTTATGGTAAGGCTTTTTTATAATACACGAGTACGTTTAAGTAATGTTTGAATAATACTCAATTACATTGTTAAGTAATGTTCATACTGTTGGAGTTGTTTATTTCAGTGACCTACTAAAATACCAAATCTTCTACTCAGTGTTGAGAAAAGTAGCAAAATTCAAGTTCCTAAAAAATAGCAATGTATTAAGCATATTATTTTCTTTTTTCAGAATGTAAAATTTCATATTCAACATGTGAAGAATTGGTATCATTAATATTCTAATTTAAATATTCTAAAGCTTAACCCCTTAATCTGAAAAATGAATGACTAAATGTATCATAAGTGTAATAACCCTAGAAATGTGATCATAGACTATTTTATTCATGACTTAGTATGCAAGGAGCCATGAGGATATAACTAGACCTCATTGACTTTAGCTTGCTATAAGCCATTTCAGAGTTCTTTAATAATGTCAGTAAATCATATGATACAACTGAAGCATCACTTTGGTGTCATTTTTACCACCAACATTTTGTATGGTTTTGATCCTATATTTTTTTCAGCTTCTTTCTTGTAACTATACAGGCACTGGTTCCAAAAGTTTGGGTGAAGGAATATGTATTGCAGTAAAGTACAAGAAGTACCTTATTTAATTTGGTGACCTATTTCTAGACATATCAAACTGCAGTGTAACTGGGTGTTAGTACTTTTAAACACAAACTTCCTGGGACAAGGTTGTGTATCTCTTACACAGAAGATCCCCATCATCAAAGCAGTCTCCATGACCAGGGAGGAAACTATGACTTTGGGTGACTGTTCACAAATATATTTTTAAATACATGGACCTCTCTGATCAGAAAATTTGAAAAATTCTTACAGAAAGTGAATGTTTTCATTATAAAAATCTTTCCAAATAAACTTACTGAATTCTTTTCTGTCTAATGCTTGATGGGTGGGTGCGTGTGGGGGTGTGTGTGTGTATGTAAGGTATTGCTATTGCAAAGTTAAATAGTAACTATCTGTAGTAGTTTAAACCTAGCCAGCAACCAAGTACCACACAGCTGCTTGCTCACTCCCTCTCACCCAGAGGGACTGGGAGGACAATCAGAAAGGAAAGTAAAACTCAAGGGTTGACATAAGAAAAAATTAATAGATAAAGCAAAAGCCACACTCACAAGCAAAGCAAAACAAGGAATTCATTCACCGCTTCCCATGGGCAGGCAGGTGTTCAGCCATCCCCAGGAGAGCAGGGCTCCAGCATGCGTAACGGTTATTCAGGAAGACAAACGCCATAATGTCAAATGTCCCCCCTTCCTTTTTCTTCCCCCAGTTTATGTACTCAGCATGACGCCCCATGGTATGGAATGTCCCTTTGGCTAGTTTGGGCCAGCTGTCCCAGCTGTGTCCCCTCCCAATTCCCCATGCTCCTCCAGCCCTCTCGCTGGCAGGGCCCGAGAAACTGTAAAGTCCTTGACTTGGTATAAACATCACTCAGCAACAACTAAAACTATCAGTGTGCTATCAGCATTGTTCTCACACCAAATCTAAAACACAGCACTGCACCAGCTACTGAGAGGAAAATTAACTCTATCACAGCTGAAACCAGGACACTATCCTTTCCATGATTCCATTTTGATGTTACTTCTTAAATTATAAAACATATTAATTTGATTAGAATTTTAATCTTCTAGATCTGCTTCTAGATCCCTTCTGACTCCTTAGCTTTAAAGCTGACAATTCTGTCTTAAAGGCATTCTCTGGTGATTTCATTAAAAAAATATTTATTTATTTATTGAAAATTTAAATTAATTGATTTTTAAATAAAAAAGAACTTAAAGTTACCTATTATCTTCAAGGAGATATAAAAAAATATTAAGAATGTTTTAAAAATTTAAACTAATTAATTATATCTCACTATCAAGTTTAAAACATAGCTAATGAGCTTGGAATTCAATTACAAATGCTAATATTTTTACTATTATTACTACATTTTAATTTTTCTGTATAATCAATATGCCTAATAATGTGTATTATGGCATGTCTAAAGCAATCTAAAAAGCTCACGTCTTTTCAGCTGAACAGGTACATGCCAGTGCCAACAGTACTCAGGGGAAATGGGGATTTTATTATTAAGAAATTTTATTATGGAAGTAAAAACTCCACTACTGTCCAAGACCATAAAAATCCATAAAGTAAAACAGAATAAAACAAGAAATACCTTTAAAAGACTTTTTTTACTTGCTTTAGACATTCACTGAAATTATGTTCCTCATCTTGTTCTGTCTTCCATCAAAATAGACTAACAGCCCATTGCAAGTTGAAAAATCCATGGAACGGGAAACAGAGGCAGCATCTCTGGCTAATCAGGAATAACCACATGATCACAGAGTACATCAAGAATCTTCAAAGACAGCTGAACCAGACACAAACACAAGAGAAAATCCTGATCGACTCTGTCCAAACCAAATTATCTAATCATTAAACTATTAACCATTTCTCAGAAGGTAATTGCCACTGTTATTAGCAGTCTTTTAGCTACTCATTTAGGGATGCAATTCACAAGACATCAATTCAAACCTGGTCACATATGGCTGGAGGAGTCCTGGCCTCTGAGATGAGTGGTCAGTTGCAGCCCTGTGCTGAGCCTTTCTTAATGACTAGAAAGAGGCAATTTCCCCCCACCTGCTTCCACATTGCAAGAGAATTAACTCATTTCTTGACCTGTGAAACATGATCATACACTTACTAGCTGTTATAAATAATGAGTTAAAACCAAACTACCTGACTTCCAGGCAATATAACATCAAAGTGTAACCTATATCTAAACAATAAATAAAAGTCTGGCAGGGAATAAGCACAAACTCTGACCTCTGGTTATCACAGCCATTGGATAGACAATGTAAGAAGAAGAATGCATCAAAAGAATAATGCTCAAGGATTAGACATAATCTTTGAAGTATGACTGTTCAAGTATTTTTGGAAGTGCGGAACTAATATAAGGAATAGACAAAAGCCAGTACCTTGACATAGAAGATCCTCATAACACAGATTAAGGAAGTTAAGAGTCTTCAAGTTAGACCACTACAATTACATTTCTAGGAGCAAATATATAGGCCAGGGCACAGCCTCAAACTTAGAATGAAATCATTCATGCTGTTTAATTGTTACTGTGTTTCCTGGCTCAGTTTTAGCTAGTTAAAGTTCCCTCATATACAGACACAATTCCCCTGAATTCAGGCCTAAAATTGTTCCCTATGGGTAATTTAGTTGTAACCATCTGGGGCATAAGAGATTATAGGCATATGGATGTGAAAAATGAATGCCATTTAAACTCTTGGCCAGACATCACTGTTTGTTCTGGTTTATGTATCATTATAAAGAGTGGTACTCAACTCTTAAAGAGTGCACCCTCCCACCCACAAATTTACTCCAAAGTCAGAAGTTATGTATATAGTGATTTCATGACTTAATATCTCAGAATAACAAAAATACTAGTGGCAAAATTAATAAAATCATCAATAAAAATTAAAAAAATAATTATTTTTAATCCATTTAAACTTAGATCACGGGAATATATAAAGCAGTGGCATGACATTTAGTGTTCTGCATACAGGTGTCTTGGCCCACTGAGGATCCAGAGGAAAGTTCATTGCAGTGCTACAGGAAGCTAAAATCTTGATAAATATTTTATGAATGCTTAATTTTTTCATGATTTTGAGCAAATTTTTTAAAGTTCTTATAAACGTGAAACGTGAAACGTGGCACCCCTTCCTCTTTTCCCCTGCCTGTGCTTCCTAAAGAGCTTGTATACTTCCGTTCCAACACTTCAGTCATAAAAGTTGCCTCACACATCTCCACGACTCCAAGATCTTAGCCCCACAGGTGTGTGCATGCCTCTAACTCCTCTTTTTTCATTTCTCACATCATGTGCATTTGCATAGAGGCATTTAAGTTGGGCCCTCATGAATCTGACTTACTGGCTGGAGCAGCTGGAATTCCTTTGTGCTGCTCTTCAGGTGCTCTCCTGCTGGCCTGCTCTCTCTCTCCAGGCTCTGGGCTTCTCTTGCTGGCATTGGCATCGAACTTGATGCAGTGGGATGGACTGAGGTTCCTCTCCACTGGCAACTTTAGTTTAAAGCCCTCTTCACCAGCTTGGCAAGCCTATGTCCAAAGTTGTTTTTTTCCCTTCTCTGACAGATGGACCCTATCAGCCCCCAGTAGACCAGGTTTCTCAAAGTGAGCCCCATAACCTAAGCAAGCGAACCCCTGACTGTGACACCAGTCCCATAACCTTTGTTGATTTGCCAGATTTGGCTGGCCCCTTGACTGGGAGGATTGGTGAAAAACCCACACATGCTCCATCATCTCTTACCACCACTCCCAGGACTCTGTAAAACTTCTTGATGCTCCTCAGACTGCTCCTGGCTTTATCACCAGTGCCCACATGAAAAAACAGCAACATATAATATTCAGTGGACTGTACTAGGCTAGATAGTCTCTCAGTAACTTCTTTGATACAATACCCCAGTAAGCAGCACACATCTCTAGAGCGCATGAGGTCAGCAAATGGATGCCTCCATACCTCTCAGAAGAGACTTGCCTATCACTGTTACCTATCACCTTTTCTTAGTTGTGCTGGTTGTTATACAACAGGCAGATTGGGCTGTCATACTCAGCTTCCACATCTCTCCTGATGTGATCTCTCCTCTTCCATTGGCAGAGCAGCAAAGTGGTTTTGCAAGGGCATCTCAGGCTGCAGGGGAAGTTCCTTCTCCTGCAGAACTTTGCCATTTTAATCTTCCATTCTGCTGCATTATTGGTTCCCCTCTTTTCTGTGTGCACTGTTGGGGGCGTTTTTGGCTGGCTGGCTGCAGTCTGTGGGTCCATGGCAGACTGCACTTGGAACCAGCTTTCTGACTTCTAAGCCTCCCTGACGTTACAAAGCCTTCTCACTGTCTCCTGCAGCTCAGCCACCTATTGCAGGAGGTCCTCCACCTGGGCACACATTTTGCAGGCACGTCTGCTGCCTGTCCCTTCCTGCAGCCTGAGTCTATTGTTAGACTGTTATTTATACCTCACTCAAAAACAGTCATTCATAATTACTACCAGGTGTAAAAAATATTACATCAATCAAATAGTCACCCTACCAAGTATTGATCTGCTACAGGTCAATATTGGTAGAAGTCATCAACCACACAGAATAATGGAATAGTCATGTACATTAAAAAGCAGACATTGTTTTCCAAAGTGAAATTAAAAACTACAGTAAAATGACTATGTTCTGCAAATTTTATCATTTAATATTTTAGCTTATCTTCAGTTACTAAAGCAAAAATATAACCATTCCCAAAGGCAAACCATAAGAAGACAGAAAATTTCTGAAAACTTTCCAACATGTTACAACTCAAAACAAATGAAATAGAATGTACATTTTAATGTCAGAACATGGTAGTTCAAAATGTCTTTGATAGTATTTCCACCTGAATTCTTTCTCAGTATTTTTACTTCAGTGAGATTTATTTGCCTGAATACATCTAGATAGTTACAGGAGAACATCAGCCATGGAGACAAATACTTCCAGAGAGAAAAGGTGGCATTTAGATTCGTCTTGTGTAAATTGCTCTCTAGAGGTGCTTATTTCTTTCCATGTTTTTGGAAGGACTGGAGTGACTAGCTCAGGTGAAAGTACAGTCTGTGACTGAGATGTCTACGCACAGGCAATTAGTGCCATTTGAAAAACTGTCAAATAGCCAAAAAGACCATATAAGGATGACAAATATGACAAAGGAGACACATGAACCAGTGATCAGAGACCAGCCCATATACTCCATGGTATCTCAGTTGGCACTGCACATCTATGATTAGGAAAATGACTAGCACATAGAGTGTGATTCAGCTCTGGATTCAGATACCTCAATAAGGGTGTCTTCGCATAAGCAAACATGCACATTACCAAACAATAAATGGAGACTATTGAATACAGTAAAGAAAGACTGATTCTGCTGCATATACATAGGTATTTATTGCTATCCAAGGTGCATTCCGGTGATTTGTTTAATCTTTTCATACAGCTGATTGTTGTAGTTTAATCCCAGCCAGAAACTAAGCACCACACAACCATTTGTTCACCCCCTGATCCCCCTGCAATGCGATAAGGGAAAGAATCGGAAT
This sequence comes from Falco naumanni, assembly GCF_017639655.2. Classification (NCBI taxonomy): domain Eukaryota; kingdom Metazoa; phylum Chordata; class Aves; order Falconiformes; family Falconidae; genus Falco; species Falco naumanni. The sequence continues at coordinate 49,320,779 of NC_054055.1, forward strand.
GGTATCCCAGCTGAAACCAGGACACTGATACACATGTGTATATATAGCAGAGAATTAGAGATTAGTGTGATGGGAGTGTTTAAATGACTTGTAAATCAGGTGAGTTTTAAAGCTAAAAAAAAAAAAAAAGAAAGAAATCTTACTAGACTGATATTTATTAAAAATATATTAATAATTTTTACTTATTATCAGTCATTATCATTATGTATTCAAAGCTCTCAGTCCTTAGAACTTACATACTACATAAACTGTGAGTATATACTTCCATGGAGCTGATGGCCATACATTGGCACTGATGGCTACCATCCTTGAAGGTTTTTAGTTGCTCAAGTCGAAGTGACCAAACTCAAAACACTTTCAAACGGGAAACTGAACCAGAATGGGTATCTTATTTCCCCTTCCTCCCGCAGTCCGGGACTCCCTCCTTTAAAAAAGATTTAACTTAGACAATTACCAGTCCTTGACCTTCACAGCTTGACTACACATTGCATGATGTGGAGAGTTACTTCCCCAGGCTTCCTTACTTAGCTGATACTTATTTCCTTAAAGCAAAAGTTGTCTTCTGCCAGGCCATGAGGTAGCACTTCCTCAGTAACCATCACTTGACCATCACTTAGTTGCTCACTGCCCTGGGGCCTCTGTTTGCAAACTACCCAAATTTTCCAGATATTTTTCTGTTATCCCATAGTAAAACAGCACATTGTAACAAGAGACACTGGCTACCGAGCTCCAACTCACACATCCAGTTCCCACAGGGAGCTGATGATGACAGGCCAGCGCTGGGGCCTCACTCATTCAGCAGTCAGCTGAGATAGCACAAAGTCCGTGGCCTGTTTACTAGTAGTGGCAAAGCAATTTTTTATGTGGTGCTGGGTACAGAAATATTTTTACTGTGTTTCTGTATTAATGTTCTTATGGCTGGATCCCAAACAAGTCAATATTACAGCCTGATTCACCAGCTTCACTGCACTTCTCTGAACACACCTCAGTACCTCAATGTCTTTCTTGTGGTGAGGGACCCAAAACTGAACATAGTATTTGACTTGTGTATGTTCAGGTTCCTCAGGTGATCTTAAAACTGATCTCCTATGATGGGAAGGATATCCTTGGCCCAGTCCCTGTCTTGAATTTCAGAGGCTTGAGACATGTGGGAAGAGAGATTATCATTGAAAACACAGGCAAAAAAGGTGTTGAGGACCTCAGCTTTCTCCATGTCAGCAGTCACTAGTTGTCCTGTCTCATTTATCACAGAGGATACATTTTCTTTTATCTTCCCTTTCTGACCAGCATACCTGTAGAAGCCCTTCTTATTATTCCTCATCCCTTGCAAAATTCGGCTCCAGCTGTGCATTAGCTTTCCTAATCCAGTCCCTACACAGCATCCTTATATTCTTTCCAGGATATGTCTCTGGTTCCGTTGCCCATACACTTGCTTCCCACACCTTTTTCTTAACCAGGATGTCCTTACTAAGCCATACTGGTGTACTGCTTTCCTTGCCTGATTTCTTACACATGAGAATCGAGAACTCTGGCACTCTCTGGAAAATGTCCTTAAAGAGCTGTCAAGCACTTTCATTTAGTGGAACCCCTTCTAGATCTGCTCCTTTAGTTCAACTAAAAGAAACATCAAAAACTTGTTTCTTCAATATAATATCTTTGCAAGTTTTACACAAATATAAAGTATGAAACATTAGTCTGTGGGAGTTCAAGTCTACTTTTACTGACCCTTGCTATCACAGGGTATTTTCAGCTTGAAAACATGAATGAGCAAACTTAGTGGTCGTGTCCTTAATACCATATAGCCAAATCTATATTGAGAGTCACTCTTAATGCACATTGATTTGCATACGTTTCAGGATGAAATCTTTTCTTTTACATTCTAATAATTAAAGCTGAATTTCCGTTTTCACATTAACAATCTGCATCAAATTGTTTAATTATGCATAATGGTGTTTATATATGCATATGCAAAAGCATGAGTGTATGTACACACAGGAGAGATTAAAATGTGGAGCATAATTTCTAATCTTATAAAAGCTTTAACTCATTCTACTGTTCAATTAATACATATGTTTGTAACGTGTGAGCATATAATAAATTGAGAACTACCTAATGCATATTTTTATTTTGCAAAGAGCATAGATAAGCCCTGCAAGAAAAATGTTCTCTGGCATCATTAACTTCCACTGCCTTACCCCCACCTACCCCTGACCAGTTAAGAGTGCTAAGAGGTTACTGGGCATTTAAATGGTCTGTAAGAAGTTAATGGGAGTTGTGCATTATAACAAAAAAACGCCATACAATTCAAACCTGCTATGACAGCTCCTAGCATTATAAACCACAGGACCACGAATGGGAAGCACTGCACAGACAGAAGAGACATGCAGAGGATCTTGCATTGATTGAGATGATTTAAGCACAGTCAGCAAGCATAAGCTGGTGGAAGAAGCTTCCCTCTAAGGAGGAGATCTTGGGATGGGAGGTGGAAAGGACCTGTGACCATTTTCATACATGGCTGGTGTTTAAAGAGTGCCAGCGATCACAGATTGTAAAACAGGAACAAAGCAGTTATCACAGCAACTGAAACCTGATGCAGGTGCACAGGAGGCCTAGAACCACTGCTCCGGACTGCACAAGACTACCAGAGTCATTTCAATGAGGTGATGAATTACCATTGGACAGTGTTAGAGGGTAATATCAAACATTCTCAGACAGCTCAGGATGCTGCAGCTCCATGTCCCTCCAGGTCCTACCAGCTGCAATGCCGACAATGCATTCCCAGCAGGCAGACACATGGAACATGCATGCATACACCACATATGCACATATATACATGGCCAGACACACATACCACAGAGTACCCAGAGGAAGGCAGAGAGCACTGTCCTCACCCTGCTCCCCTGGCTCGCTGAGCACGATTGAGGTCCACTAGTGAGAATACATACACACAAGATGGATCCTTCCAGTGCCTCGGCTCAGTCTGTCCAATAGCTGCCCCTGGATCTGTCTCCCTGGTTGCTGGCTTCCTAGGTCCCAAAGACCAGACAAACATACTGATCAATAAAGTATTTGAAGGCAGAACTTCCCAAATCTTACACAAAACACATACACAAGTTGTGCTGTTATTTTTTGCTTTTGGTTGTTTGTTTTTTTTTTTGGTGGGGATGTCATTTTGGTTTTGCATACCTAACTCATTGGTTATATCTTTTTTTTTTTTTTGCCCCCCACTTATTTTTCAATACATTTCACTTTTGGAAGAAGTAGTTGGTTTGTCTGCTTTCTTTTTTGTACAAGAATATCAGAAAGCTAGATTCATAATTCCTTCAGGTATTTTGCCTGCTTTATTTTCAATGAAATGTACTCATCTATGCCTTTATTATGGTAACTATTATGACAGAAGTACATAGGTCTTTACCATATCTTTATCAAGCCTGAATACTATAATGTTTCTTGAGAAAATCATCTTTCACAATAAAATAAATTTTATGAAGTATATTTTAGTTAAAATTCAATAACATTAGTATATGTTAATTACTCCATTACAGGTTAATTGAGCAGAACATTACCAAAAGGGAAAGAAAAAAAAAAGATGTTCTAAAGGCTGCCAGCAACTGCTTGAAGGACATTTACAAAAATGGTAGACCCTTTCAAGCACTATTTATAAAATAATTATTTTCCTATACTTTAGAACATTTGATGTTTATTCTTTTACAGATACATTTACATCAACTTTGCAACCAACCTGTTTCTTTCTAAGCTTACCTGTTTTGGGTTTTTCCAGTTTGTATACTCTAAATAGTCATCAGGCAAGGAAGACACAGAGTCTAAACTGCTGTCCTAGGATATGAAAAACTCATGTTTACATAACTTTTATGTTTAAATAATAAACTGTAGTCCCCTATAGTCCTTTCCACAGGAATACTACTTGTCCAAGGATTTTCCCTTTGCTCTTCTATCACTGAGAATGACTGGTATTGTACTGTAAATCTTTGTTATCCATTTTCACCTTTACTATGCTGAAGGAAGTAACCTCATCAGAAAACACTTTTATTTTCACAGATCAGTTAAAAATATACTGAGTGGGACAAGTTTTACCCCAGCTTCCTGTAAGTGTAATGGTCACATCATTCTGAAGTGAGAATGGCTATTTATTGCTGCACTTTGTTTTCTGTCAGTCACTAGTTACGTATACAAGGCCTATACACAGAATATCCAGTGGAAAATTTAAGTGTTTGATTCTAGGAGGAATAGAATAGATCATCCTGTAACTAAAACCACAAGGCTAGTCTCATTAATTAAAATAATTTATGTGTAAAGTGGAAACTACTTTTATTTGGCCTTCCATAAATCTCTAATATTAGTGAATTAACATTACTCAAAAGAAATTTGGTGTTGCCATTATTTATTTTTATCTATACATTTCTAGATAAGAATTTTTCACTGATCTCTAACATAATCATGTGATCTAGAAAAGTGTTAACTCACTGAGTTTACCTTTGTCTTCTTGTGATTAAACAATTTTGAATTTTCAGCCTTGTTTATATTATCTTCATCTCAAGCTATGTGTCCCTAAGAATACACAATTCATAGGAAAGGATACAAGTAACAGCGAGAACTAAGGTTTCATTGAACCATGAAACAATGAAGAAAACATTTGTCATCTTACTGTAATTTTTTTAATATTTTTTTTAGTTAGAGGAAATTAACTAGTCTTCTCTGTTTATTTTACTGAAGCCTCTGTATGAAACATAGACAAGACTGAATATAACTTAAAGTTATACCACCTGGCTGAGTTCTCAATACCTTTGATTATAATATACTTAATTACACAACAGTGGAAATCAGTTCTTTCTAGTTAATTCACAGCTTCACTACATTTCAGTGAAAAGCTTCTAAATTACAGAATCCTTAAAATTCATCTGCATAATCCAGGAACATTTATGAAGCAATGAAACACAGAATACACTAATTTTTGGCAACAGAATGATTTTGTGTTTGTGTGTGTATGAAATGGATACAAATTAGATAATAATACCCTAAAATCAAATCACACTCATCTGGTTTTGACCCCCACCTAAGCCTGACTTGCAGAGACTATACATCACACTAATGAAATGCAGAAATGTCTATGAAATATAAATTCTCCATACCTGCATGCTCTACATAGCCTGGAATGACACAATGTCTGGGGAATGTTAGATGTCAATATAAAGATAAGGTGAGAAATGAGTAATCATGAAAACCTTCAGACTGTCTTGTCACAGAAGGTTTTATCAAAGCAGAAACTCCCCCCAGCTGAAACTTCCCAAGCCACAATTTTCCCAAGTCATTTGTAGGAACTTCATTACTTCTTTGTGCTCAACACTATCTGTAATACATGCTTTATCAAAATTATTTAAGGCAAACTGAAAGTCGACTGAATAGCTATCTGTATTGCCACTGAATTTGTCCCTGGAATGTCAGATTTTTTCATGTTTCAGAAATATTAGCTGTATTCTTCAAAACAAAACTACAAAACAAAACCCAAAACCTCAAACCCATGAAAAATGGAAAAAGAGTGACAAAGTCGCAACATTTATTCTATGTGCAGAAAGAATTACAGCTACAGTTCTCAGCTATCAATTCAAACTATCACAGATTTTAAGTATAAAATTCTAAAAAGCAGTGTTCAATTATAGTAACTGCTGTTGACCTGTTCTGAAACACTTCTGTTTTGAGTATGTTTAAGCCAAAATATAAGGTAATCTATGCAAAATTTCAGACTGTCAGGGGCACTGGCATTGTCCTGTATACTATCATGGGAAGAACTCAGGAATTAAAGAGAGAGCATAGTTGTGCTACAGATGTGAGATGATAGTCTTCATATTAAATGAAAATATACCACTATATTTCCTCCTTAGAAAAAGAGGTCTGCTTCAGACATTGGCAGTATTACTGTTCTACTGCAGGGGTTTTTGCCTGTGGGAAGACTGAATGAGATTAAAGGAAAAACCTTCTGCAGTGGTGGCTTGGAAAAAGAGCAAGGAGAAATATTTATGAAAAAGATATCAATAAAAAAGTAGCGTTCAGGTCAGCTAGACTTATTTCCCATTTTCTGTTGAAAAGATAAATTTTTATATTCTGAGAAAAAAATCCTCTAAAATGCAAACGTTTAAATTTCAATATTTGCATTTTTTCAAAAATGTACTTTTATTTTTCCTTAAATTTGGAAATTTTATAAAAGTTTAGTAAGAGGGAGTGTGTACATACATGGCTGGGTAAATTTAATCTTTGGTCATCATATTTTTTTTTGTTGCTTTTTACTTTAAAGGACAAACAGACAAATATTTTTATTTGGACTTAAAAATTCCCTTTGACGTTTCCTCCTACTTCCCAAGTATTTTTCTGTTAAAAAGGGATTGAATGGAAGTGATGACTCATTAAATTAACCAAAGATGATGAAACTCTAAACTCATTTCTAACAAATGCCATAGAATCAGAATATATTTTTACATCAGTTACTGAGCTGAATTTGTTGGTTTGCATTTGTCAAAGTACTAATGTACTGCTTTAGCATTTTACTCTTGGAATTAAGCTAATTGATAAAATACTGAAGGTTTGGAGTGGGGACTGATTTATTGGCTGATTTCTATTTTTAAATAGTATATCCCTTTGTGTATTCTATTTCACTACATATTTCAGCAAAAACATAAATACATATAATGAGGCTGCCTTGATCTTCCAAAGTAGCCAAGATATAATCTCAGCATTTGAAGGCAGTAAAACTCCATTTGTAACATTTTATGGTCTCCGGGTTCTGAATTTCAGTCCCACAGCTTCGCTTCTCAAAGGTGGACCACAGCTTAAACCATGTTGTTAGTCTAGCACTAATAATTACCTATCTATGACAAAGAACACACACACACCCCTAAAATGAACAAACAAACAAAAAAAAAAACCCCACAACAAAAGAAACCCAACCAACAAGTAAACAAATAAAGAAACAAAAGCACAAAACCAAACAAACCAACCTGAACACATTTTCTGGAAAAAGTATGTAAGAAATATATTAAGGTTTTCTAACATATGGCAGATTGTGAGTGTCTCTGTAGCTGTGTATAAAAGGAATTAGAGAAACATTGCCTGGTACTGTAAAAATTAATGTCTATGGCCCTAAATCTAGCCCAGTGTTTAAGAACACATTTATCTTTAAATATGTACATGATCTCATAGATTTTACTAGGATTATTCTTTATCTCAGATCTTTCACAGGTGATATTTTGATAGGTCATGGTGTTAGATACAGTGCAAGGCAATGTATCCTTTCAGTGTATAAGAAAATCTATTATCTTCTTATGTAAGCATTTTAATTGTCTTGATGACAATACATAGCAGTTTAATAGCAGTTCCAATATGTAACATATAGCCAATTTAGCTGTCTAGAAAATTCTGTAAATGGAAGTCCTTTTGATTTCTTTCTACCTTCTATTGCAAGCCACTTATTTTTCATAATTTCATTCAAAGTACTGGCTGCATTTTTAAAGTGAATCTTGATATAAAAAAGATTATTAAAAAAAAAGTTAAGGGAGGAAATAAAAGTTTTGTTAGTGGGTACCAAGGAGTACACCGAAATTGAGAATTCAGAAATAACGTATTAGAAAGAAAAAAAAAATAAAAAAGCTGATATGAAAAAAAATACCATAAAGGAAAAGTAAGCCTTTAATTAACTTCTAAAAAGTCCTAAATTAGAATAAAATAAGCACCAGTAATTGTTTGTGGTTTCTTTCTAAGCCAGTTCAATGGAATTCAGAAATTCCTTTTCAAAAACATGCATATAATTCTGTTTGTGAACTCAGAAGGAAGCAAGAGGAAAGCATGTTGATAGCGTAAAATGGGGCTATGATCCAAATTTCAGAGAACAGAAATCCAAAGCCTATTCAAGACACAAAGAATATTCATAATCTATAAAATAGAAAGGAATAGAAGCAGACTTTCAAACATACAAAGCTGACGCATTGGCAGTAAGTAGAAAGTACATATCAAAATGTAAAGTAAAGTAGCAAATAGAGGTCAAGCAACAGAACTTCAGTACTGAGCTGTCAATTGGAGAAACTATGATGTCTTAATGAGACATCCTCATCGGTATAGTAGACTGTGAGTGACAAAGTGAGAAAGCAATGAAGTCTTCCCTCAACAAAGGAATTTTAGAAAGAGTGAGAAGGGAATAGGAAAAAGAATGGGGAAGAAAAGCAGAATGAAATCTAGCCTCGTCGACAAACTAAATTCTGTCCTAAATGTCTAGGTTGTCTCTGGTGAAAACAAGACTACATACAACTCAATAAAATAACCAACAAAAAGCAATCGAAACACTCAAGGTAAATGACCGAACTGCAGAAACAATTGATCAAACACTTAAACATAACAAGATTTCTATATCACTGATTTCCACCTGTGCTTAGAGACACTCACACTGCAAACAGCATAAGTAAGAGTTTGTTGAGAAGGGGCAGTCAGCAGGAAAAAACATTCTTTATGGTGTACTACTTATTGAAGTACTGTAGTGTGCATCATTTAATGAACGCTCTGTATCAGATCAGTTCCAAGGACTGTGCATTGTGGCAAATGTTAAGACTGCAGTAAATGCCTTCTTTTATTTCTTTTGAAGAACTTGAAAAGTTTTTCAAATTACTTTGTTATAAACTTTCGTCTCATCATGCTATGGTAGTGAACTACAGGAGCAAGATTTTGAGCCTTGTAATACAACATGTACTGCTTGACATCACCTAGATTTTTCTTTTTAATAAATTTTACTGTCAAGTTAATGCTAGCTCTTTAGTACTAATGTGTTAGTAGTATTTAATCTACTAGGATAGGTAAGTCGATTACTCTGTGGATCACATGGATGGGCAGGAAACCCTATCTTAGATTCAGCTTGTAATCCAGAATAGAAAGGCTTTGGTTTTCTGACTATTACTAATGACACATTCTATTACTGTTTTCGTAACATTAGTCCAGAAAACCTCTATTTGGATTAATAATATATATGGTTCTGATGCCAAAACGGCACAGAGTAACTGCTCAGAGACCAATTTTGTCTTTAAGCAGCAAAGGTATTTATTTCATGGAATGTTGGGGAGCTAGCCGATTTGCACCAGACAAGCTAGCTCCAAAGTTTTCAGTGAAAAGTTAGGTATATTTTTGTGAGAGGTTACACATTTTTACATACATACTCGTTTGATTTTGACACCTCATAATTCCATTCACAATAGGGGGATCTAGGTGTAGTAGACCTTTCAATTTTCTTTGTTCAATGATGTCCTGACTTGATGGTCTCCTGATCTCCTTCAGGTGCCCACCTTGTCTTTTCTCATTATTCAGAGTACATTCCTTTAACATCATCAGTGGAACCTTTTCTAATTGTTCAGAGTACATTCCTTTCTCAACACAAACAGAGCAACACCCAGAGCATTGTACCAAACTCATCCTGACTGATCTTTTTTTTTTATTTAAGACCTTGTTCTGTTTCAGTTCACATTCTTTTTAACACACGTATTAATTAAAGTAGAATTGTATTCACAAGTAGTTGAATGATTGACTTTGAATGTCACAACAAGAGGACCTGAAATAAAGTTTTCTAGCAGCTAAATTTAAACAGCCCTTGAGATAACAGATATTAGGTAGAATAATTTAAATTCTTACATCTGATGATCAAAAATATGAAAGGAATTTTATTTTATTTTATTTTATTTTATTTTACAACTGCAGGCATGGATGTAACCCTATCAGTATGGAAGATGACTATTACTTTCCTCTCCACATTGAGTCACATGAAGGGAACACATTTCTTCCATCTTAATCACAAGGGTGGCAGCACTTCCAAGAGGATTTTGTGAGGATTAAGCCTGGCCAGAAGACATGAATATATGTATTATTAGAAGTTACACACCATCAAGTTACTATTTTGCCTTGGAAGAGTGCATAAATTGTCAACACCAAGGCACTGAAAGATAGCTAGGTCACTAGAATAAATGCTTAATTTCCATTACATAGTGAAATGGAATAAATGATAATGTGCTGGTATAGCTAATAAAGTAAGAGCATATGAAGCAGGTCAAGATTTTCCTATTTTAAATTTTCTGTACTGTGCAAATCTTGCTAGGACACCATCTACAAAAACCTTTTTATGTGACCTTTAATGCATTTGCCCTTTGTGAGTCTTTTCAGAATCCTGAGGTTTTCTACCATCAGTAGAAATTAAGCTAGCTTTTTTTTTTTTTTTTTATTTTCAAATTCTTAGACAAAATAATCTATAACAGTTGCTTGTCACTCGTGGATTGGTGGCTTATTCTATCACTATACATTCTTATATTCATCCAGCCTGTCCCCGTTTAGTGCTGGGGTTCCTGGGATATATTACAACTAACTGTTATCTAAAGTCATATTATTAGAGTAGATATGCAACATAAGTAACTGCAGTGAAGTAAAAGCAATTATCAAAGAAATATCTGTAAAAGTATTACTGCAAAAGTGATTTCATTTCTGGAAAATATTCAAGAAAAGCAGCTTAGCTACTGCAGAGATCAATTTGGTCCTAATTCTGTAAATAGGGAATTCATATTTCACTATTTCTTCTTTCTACTAACAGAGCAAGGAATTTTCATAGCTAACTTACTGATAAATCATAATGGCATAAGGTTTGTGTCTTCATCCAGAGTTGTATTCTATATGTATAGATAGGATATAATAATATATATAAAATATATTTTATATTTATATATATGTGTGTATAATAAAATGGTCTTGGGGAGCTTATTATAAATAAGATTAAATTAAAACACATTATTTTTCCTTGAGAAACTCCCCACCCCTTTTGTGTAGGTACTTCACATTACTCTCAAGCAGCTTAGGCACATCACAGTGCCTGTGTGCTCAGATTTTGTACTGAGGCCAGATGTTTTGTCTGCTAAATTTGCTGCTGTTCACACAACCCATAAGGCCTAAGAGCATTCGCAGTGCTATGTAAGCAAAAACATTAGCTCAATCAGCTTTCTCAGTCTGACCTCACCTTCCAGTCCCCTCTATAAAAACCAGGTTCACAACAGTATGCACAACATCTGTCTAGGAAAAAAACTTACCTGGCATTCAATAAATTTCTGTCTCTTAATTGATAGAATTTTTACTAAAATGTATTATCATTTTCCTTTAATTCTACATATATTTATATAGTTCTATTACTTTTCAAGAGCTATATTATTTTCTGTGTAGTGGTTGCAGGGTATAAGCAATATACAGCTGTACTCTCAGAAAGGCAAAACAGTGTGGTCTTTGTTTTCTTTTCAGGCAGAATCATGGACAAGACATGATTATTTGTGTAGTTACAAAATTGTGACATTTGTTTTTGAAGAGTTTTGAAGTTACTTGTAATGACTATATATATAATAGCATAGTGAGAGGAGAAGAAATAACTGGGAACTCACACACTGTGCTATTTTTAAGAGACTTTTGTAGTAAGAAGCTTTTCAGAGAGGACTTCCGCAGTCATCAAAACCAGTCACTTTGCTTCAGAAAATGCATCCAGATGTACCTGTGTTTGTACTTACTGCTACTAAAAATGGGCCAGCCTGGTCTTTCATATTCTCTCTCTTTAGGCATAGTGGATGTAGAATTGGAAACACTGCAGTAATTCTACCAGTCGTCTGCTTTCGTAAGTATATCCACTGTTAAAAGGCACTGACCATTGTGGAGGTCAACCACTGTTTATGCAATGATTACATGTTTTGAAACCCCTCCTGAACTGAAGTTGGTTGTGCTGACAGCATGAAAAGGATTTCTCTCAAAAATAAGAAGATTGTGTGCAGGTGGCTCTAGCAGATAGTTCAAACCTTTCAAGCATGAATAAGCCTTTTGAAGTCATGGCCTGAGTGGAAATTACATCAAGTGTGGTGTTACACTTGTGTAAATCTGCTTTGAGTCAAAGACAGAGGACTCTGCCTAGCTGCTTCTCTTTTAAGTTTTCTGCATTACAATGGCATCCAAAACAATGAAAAGGGACTCTTTACCAAACTCATTAATTGGCTGGCAGCATACAAGTCCAAGAAGAATAGAGATTAATGGGTTGAGCATTTTTCATTTTTTTAAAATTAATATTTTAATATAGCAAATCAGTTTGAAATTTTGCATTAATTATATATTTACTTGAGGAGGAAAAAAGGATGTAAGATGCTCAGCAGTGCTTTTCTTAAATTAAAAAACCCCAAAACCACAACTTAAATACATTTTTTACAAACAAATAAAATCAACTTTTAGACCAATTTTAGTATTTATTTTATATTATGGAATATGGGGTCAGCTACTATGAATGGAATTAATCATCTCGAAGTTGGGCATGTAACATAAAATTATTTATATATACGTATATAATGTAAACATAGACTTTCCTAATATCCAGTGAAATCAAACAGGCATTTCTAGAAAATGGTTCATCCTGAATTGTATGGGATGTATATCCTGAGAAATATGATGAATCATCCCTGGAAACAATTGTCCCTTGATTCTTGGGAGATCCTGAATAGATAGTTTAGATCAAATGTTAGATGTCTAACATTAGGTGAGATGAATTATATTCTGAATTTTGAACTCAAACACAGGAAAAGGTAACAGTCAAAGTAGGAATTAAATGTTGGAGTCTCCAGAGACACTTTGAGCCTTTGATGCTGATTTACCAGGACTTTCTTCAGCAAAACTCAAACATTTTATATTTAAATATAACAGTAGTTGCTGCTGTCTCCTGAAATACCATTTTCAAACTGCTTTTACAAACTGGTTTAGAGTTTCCAGGAACTGCCTTTGCCTAACAATTAAATTGGCTCAGTGCTTTACCACTTTAGTGACAGTGGTAGCTTTTGACTTGCTGCCAACACAGTTGTTTGCTTTTTATAAAGATTGCTGGGTGTTATGCTAATGACTAGCTATGAACAAGCATTGAACCAGCTTTTACATTGCCTTGAACTAAACCTGAAAGATACACTGAAGTGCATTCATATTATGAAAGCTTTAACATAGTTTGGTGGTCATAACAAGACAGAATTGTTGGTAAAATGCATAGATCTCTCAGTTGCCTTGCAAACTGCTTTTCAAGAAAATGTTTAGGGAAAGGAATGTTGAAATTTAGAGCCTCTTCAGAATATTACCACCTTAAATACAAAGAATCAAACTGATTGATGACTGATAAATAATTATACATATTAAGCCAAATCCATTATTAAAGATCAGTAAGAAAATTAGAATTTAGTTATTGTTTTCTGAATCTTACTTATAGCTTAATTGCTACACGATTGCTATCACCAAGAAAAGAAAATTTCCAGTAAAAATAATGAAACTGCTATTTATAGGAAAAACGAGTTCCCTCATAAAACATTTTAAATGTGAAAAATAATTAACAAGCAAAATGTCTATCTGTAAAATAAAAAGTTTTATATAAGACAATATAAATACCTACTATAACTAAAGGGCAGAGTTATTCCTAAATAGCTACTATAACTAAAGGGCAGAGTTATTCTTAATTGATTAAAATATGCATAAATAAATATACTAATCTTCTTGAAGAATTTCTCCTGTGTGAAGTTTCTTACCTTATTCATTGTAGATTAATTTTAATAGTTCAGAGGCCCTGTAAATCATGTTTAAATTTTTAATCTGAAATTAGCTAACATGAACAACTATATTTGTGATTTAAGATTTAGATATCTACTTTAGCCTCAGTTTCACAACACACTCTTATAGGCACCTAAGTTTGAAACTTAGTGTGAGAACCTCTTTCCATGTGACTTATGAACCAGTTTGCACCTAAATTTCAATTCACCAAACCCAGACTGTTGAAATCTGCAATATTTTACCAACAAGAATGTACTAGTGGAGCACCTTACTAAAAATGTATTGAAATGTATTCAAATCAAGATTAAACATTTCTCTATACTGTGCATTATGAATTACATGAATGATGAAGGAAAACTGAAATTCTGTGGCCATCTTTGATGGAATCCATATACAGCTCTTACAGTGGCTCTTCAAATTTTACATGATAAAGAAATCAGCAGTTTGTTTCAGAGGACAGTTATAACTCCACTGTAGTAGCATAGGGATGTAGTGATGCGGAAGATCACGTGTTGTGACGGAAACGTTGGAACTAAGTAGAAAACCGCCCATGAAGGGGCTGGCTCTGCTACTAGTATATAAGTGCCTGCCATTTTGCCTTCCTCTCCATGGGAGTCTGAGAGCTGATGGTCCCTCAGGTGCTGCGCTGAGGTTTGGATACGTCATAAGCTACAACACTCCACCTAACCAATAAGTTAGCTCTAAGAAAATTCCACATTTCCCATACAGAAAAGTTTCACACTTTGGTTGTGAAAAATCTGGAAGTCAAATATTATTTTTCTTCATTCAATGAGACATTTCAAATATCTAGTGAAATGCTGAGCTACATCCAATTTGCAAATAAGAAAATGAATTACCTTTTAAACTCATTTTTTTCAGAACTACATTTCACTCATTATGTAGTTATCTGATTATTAGAAAACAGAAAGTTTTGTTGTGCCCACTTTTCTGTACCATTTTATGTTACCAAAAAGTTAGAAATGTTTCTTCTTTTTTTGTCCAGTTTTAAGATTAACAACTCAAATTGCTTCAAGACATCAATTGATACTGATTTTATCAGAATATGTAGCTGAACAGCCCTATGAAATGGAGTGAATATTCATCCTTTCAGATTGTTGTAGTCCTCATCAATATATCTTCAGGGCAACTTCTGGCTATAAATATTTGTCATTTATATTATCTACAGATGATACTTTCCTTCATTGTTCTTTACATAAGGATACATTAATTCAATTTGATCACCATGGAAATACTGAAGTCAGAAATCATGAAGTTTTTAGTAAATCATCAGTAAGATTAATGAAACCAATCCTTTTCAGTTCTAATTTTCCTTTTTTTTTATTTATTTCTAATTGAAACCACAAAGGAAACACTTTACAATAATGAAAGTGGATTTTTTATTAGCATTTGAATGACTCCTCTGATACCAAGTAATATATTAAACTATTATTTTAAAAGTAGTATTTTTAAAAAGAGTTCTTAATAAAATTCTGCTGATTATCACAGTAAAATACTGCATGCAAAATACTGCTTTATCTGTAGTGTAAGTCAGCACAATGAAGTCAGTGCAGTACTGTATTGATAAAAACAATGAATGAATGAATGAAAAACACTAGTGTAAAATGTACACAAAATGAATAGGTTGGGTTGCGGTCACTTACTTTCAGTTCCACTTGATCTTTATTCCTTCACCATCACATGAAAACTGACAATCAGAACAATAGGGTATCAGTTTACTTTAGTTTACTGTAGCCATTTAATCCAGTCTTTCATCTCTACAAAATGCCTGTACATTTTGAACAGAGTGAAAACACAACTGTCACCAAATATTGCTTTACAATATTTGCTGAAATTTGTTTATAAGTACACCATCTAATCTATTAACAAACTCCCTCTGAAAGAAGGAACACAGCCAGCAGTTTGTACAACAAGGAATCTTTTTCTACAAAGCAAAGTGTAGTATTTCATTATGAATGCAAGTACATGGGAAAGAATCTAAAGAAACGCATTGTGATCTTTTTGGCTTTGGTTGTATACCCTGTGGGATCATATCAAAAGTACTCCGGACAATACTTCTTTACACAGTTTGGCATATTGGCAACTATATGGTTAATATTTGTATGCTGTTTATACTCTCCTTGCATCTTATTAATCTTTGGGTATGGTCTTTAATGCGTTATTATACTGTGCACTGAAAAATGCAATCATCCTCAAACAGTAACTGTTTGTCTAGTGGAACACTATAGCTGCAAGAGAGAAACTCTCACTCCTAGTCACAGTTTTTCATAAAGTAGTGATTTCTGCCAGCCGAAGAGAAATGTTCAGATCTATGACATGAGTCCATAGTAGTAGCAGAACTGACTACTAGTAGATAAAACCTGTAGCTGTTGAGCTAATCACTCCATCAGTCATGGTTTTTAAAAATTATTATTATTATTACTATTAGTTTTGTTGTTCTGAAGGAGTTATATGTTTATGAATACAAATGAGGTCTTCTTCAGGACACTGAGTGGCAGTTCAGTATATCTGCACACGAATAACGTTTGCAGTATATTTTCTATTGCTGGTGTTTAGAATATATTTCAACATCTTTCTTCAGAATTATATACAAAGATTAAAATAAAAACAATCTGAGACCATGGCAGACAAATAATGGTTAATGATCAGTAAAGGTCCTTTGTAAAGAAGCTAAAGTTTATGATTTTTGACATACAAATGTGCATCCATTAGACATTAAAATGCAAGAGTCTAGATTTATGTAATTGATAATATGACCTGTCAGGGAAAGAATTACATATGCTTCTGCATATACATAGGTACTGCATAGATAGTGATATTACTGATGACTGAAGTTTATTCACAGATTTTCCATGAATGTATTTTTGATATTTGATTTTGATATTAAACTTGATTTTTAAATGTATCCTATCTTCTTTAAATGTCAAACAGAAGGTGATATATCCCCTGAAATGAGAACTTACAAGCATGCAGCATAAGTAGATGAAAGAACTGTTCCACTATTGCAATTTTAATTGTTGCTATAATTCTCTTCTCACCATGAAAATGTTTAAAGGACATTTCAGACTTATTCATGTAAAGACAACAAAATGTACTGACATTTTTGACATGAAATTCTGAGATTTCCACAGGTTCTCTGTTTCAATTAAGAGATACAAAATCCAGTTAAATTGCTCCAAGAACCTTCTACTTTTTTCCTGAATTGTAAGCTCATACATATATGAAATTAATACCTAATATCTGAGCACATAGATACCTAGGTACTTAACCAAAAAATACTATGAAGTTTATTTCCTAAAGGTAATAAACATTTTATACTCTAGGATGGAAAGTTCTTGAGCAGATGAAGTATTAAATTTGTATGTTGATAACGGGTTCAGGGAAAAAAAGATACTTTCTGACTAACACCAGAACAGTTCTCAGAACATCTATTTCTGATGTGTTGTCCAGCTTGGGGGGAAAAAAAAAAAAAAAAAAAAAAAAGTCCTTTAGCTCAGTTGTGTTCTTTCCTTAGTCTACATTGTATTATAAATGAAAGATATCTATGTATCTTTTAATATTAAAAATAACCTTAATTCCACCACATTTGGGACTCTTACTATGACCATTAGTGAATTAAGCAAAATGGTTCTTATTCTTCCCACTGTGGTTGGTTTGAAAGGTCATTCATAGTAATGTAAAGGGATTTTTTTGTCCCTTAACTGATTATTCTGTTCACCAGAAATAGGAATGTAAGTCCAAGTCAACAGCGATCATATCATCATATAAAAGTAATGATATTACAAAAATAATATGTGAAGCAAAAACATAATTGAATGAAAATTTACTACACTTCATGTAACTTCATTGAGTAGAAATAGCTCTGTTAGTATGCATATCACAAAAAGATAAAAGAAAATAATAATTAGAACCATTAACATAAAAACACATTTTATCAAAGATAATATGAACTTTCTTATATCATGTGATATTTCATCAACACTTCTTTCAAACTGTTGGCAGCTATAATTCTCTGATTTTGTAATGGAAGCATTAAAAACCTATTTTGTTCTCAAAGAGGAGTAGGATTCCAGTATGCTAATACAAAAAGAAAGGAAAATAATTACTTCAGTTTCCATCTTCAGTGATCTTTTTTTAATAAGCCAGACTGTGTACAGATTCCTCAAAGAGCTATTCCTTTTCTGTTTCCCTGATTTCATCTCACAGATGTTTCTTTACACAAGCTGTTCTCTTTTGTGATAGCAATCTTTTCCTTCCTCAACTTGAGAGGTAAACCCTAGGCAATGTTAAAAGGCATTGCCTCTTATCTTTCAACATTTCATTCTGAATCTAGCAATGAAACTACTCCATCAAGCCAATGATGAATCCTTAGTGTGGTATACATATAAATTCTTACAACAGCAACAAAAAAATGCTTAGTCATTGCAGAAAGTCGATTAAATAACTATTTTCACAAAATTTCATTATTAATTGCTAACAGAGATTGTGATCCTGCAAACACTTAGTCTAGGATACTATAAATACATCTCTATATGTAGATAACACTAATTCTAGGCAAAATATGTAGTTTTCAATGAAAAGAGTTTCTTGAATTCAACAAAACAATTATCTCTCTTTTGCTAGGGATTCAGTCACAGAGCTTGCTCTGATTGCAATTGCTCAAAGAGGAGTTTGTGTGTGTGAAAATACATAGACACCTGCTGGGAACACGAAAGTAATATAATCAGTGCCTCCACCTCCCTGTTCTTACCAGAGGGACCCAGCAAGCCTCTCTCCAGAAATCTCTTGCCCTCTTCCTTTCTCAGCACTACATTTGCCTTCTTTAGTTATCACAGCATAACTCTCCTGTGTGTCACTATTAAGGAAACTTTTACCATTCACAAAGACACTCAGCAGGCAGAATAAACAGAACTTCAAAGTACAAGGTAATTCTTTATAGGCTGACACACACACAGAGACAACTGAGATTAACTATTTACTATACTAAGCATCAGTATGTCCACCATTTCCAGTAAGGTACCCCATGAATCTTTGTCTGCTAGGCAGTCATAGCTCAGGTGATAAAAAGTCAGTATCTGCTTCTCCTTGAAATGGAGATGATCTCTGATGCTGTTCTGTTGTTATAATGAAATTATTCCGTCCTCCATTAGATTTCTATACAATTTCACTTCAGTGTTTTTCCTCTTGAAACCTTGAATTTTTATTTCAAAAATCCTACCTTTACGGATGTGCTCCCCCACTCCCACCCCATCTATCTACTTTCTCAGAATTTAGCAATTTCCTCAGAAATTACAGGAACCTAGCATAACATTCCATCCTTAGAGGGCCTTCAGGAGTTTCTTATAAACATGGATTCCTAGGCAGAATAATTATTTTAAAAGATATATAATTTTTATGCATTATGGCAAGTAATATTTTATCTCTTTCCTTCTTTCATTTCCTCCCTTTGCAAAAAATAATGATAAAGCCATACCTTTCTGATATTGCAGGAATATGTTATTATACTTTCATTCTTCTTTTAGCAAGCTAAGCATGAAATGTTTGCTTGAAGTGCATTTTAAAAGATTGCTTAGTAAAATTACTGAAGGAAATGCAGCTGGAAAATGATAACAGAAAAGATCAGTGTCAGCAATACAATTACTTCTGGTATTTATCAACTTTTGCAAAAATGTGCTGGTATTTAAAATAACAAAATTGTTCTCTGTTGTCTCTTTAAAATTAGTGAAGTGTATGAAAAACTGAGCTACAAAAGTATGAGGTAGGGTGATTCTCCTTTAGCTGCACTGTATGTGGAAGACTAGTTGACCATTATTTCATGAACCAATAGCCAATGAAATTACTGAGAGCACCGATAGTACTAGCAAATAGTGATATATGGTAATATCAGTTCTTGTGTAAGGGCCAAATGCACAATTCTTTTAAATAGTTTACTTTAACTCAAAAGCATTGAAAAGCCTGATTAAAAAAAAAAAAAAAGAAAAAAAAAAAAAGGAAATAGAGTATATCTCTTGAGCAAAGAATAATTTAGATGAATACATTTTTAAGACTTCAGATCATCAAAGCACATGGATCAATCACTCTAAACCTATTCATGTGCTTAAATTTGTCCTGTAAAATTTGTAGATTGGGATCTAAACTTTATAGACATGGAGTTGCTTTCTGTTGCCTTCAACACACAGATGTGACCAAAACCCACAAGGCTGCTAAATAAATGTAGGGATGATTAAAAGTATTTATCTGAAATATTCACCTATATACTTTGCAAATTATGTCTATGATATTATGAAATTTGTCAATAGTAAGTGAAAATATACATTTTACTTGTTCTTTGTACAATATTGAGAAACAGTTTGCTACTGGTATTTTATTTTGAGGTCAGTCATTGTAACTGTGAGACCTAGGTTGTACATTGTTGTACATTGTACTTTGTTGATATTTGTTGAAAAATTACATGTCCTAATTTAGGGGTGAGTGGGGAGGATGTCCATCCTAAACCCACAGAAGTCAGTGAAACTCTGCTATGTCTTACCATGGGATGAGTCCTGATTTCTCCCAGGAGTCCTGGAAACCTGCAGGTTCTTTCCTTTGTTGTTGTTGTTGTTGTTGTTGTTAAGAACTGTAACACCATGAAGTATATCATGGGGAGAAAACAAGCCTGAGAGAAAAAATGTAATTTACTTTCAATGTAACCCAGTTGCCCGCTAAATTATAAAAATATAAAAAGTATATACTGTGCAATAATTGGGTTTGAAAAAAAAAACCACCAATATATTTTATATCTCCTGCTTCATTCCATACCAACAATTTGCAGTGTTGTCTCACAGAGCTCTTTACCCAATGTGCAACATGGACCTGAGATATCTATTTATTCATGTCTGCACAGAGACGGGTGCCAGGTGGCAAATCCACAAAGCTAGCAACTTAACACATAGTAAACCATTTTATACACTTTGAACAATTGTTCACAATTACATTTAGTCACACTTAATTCTCATTCATTCTTGTGAGCCTTGTCTCCATTTAAAGGTACAGTATTCTTTTTTCCCACCAGCCATGTTCTGTGGGGAGGGGACTTTGATAGTAAGGGGCTGTCTTTGCTCCAAGGTGGATCTTTTAATATGCTAATTGGGATACCCCACACATAGCTCCAGTAATTTTCTGTTTGAACTCAACCATTTGGTTTTCCTTGAGCTTATCTTGTTACTTAGCTTGAGGTATTTATGGTGTCTATTCCTTCTCTGAAGGTCATGTCTTGTTAACTATTTGCAAGGATTAACTAACATCCTGTTTTTCAAATTAGATCTTGTTTTTCTTTATAGATATTTACATATTTTGTCTAAATGTATAGTTAAAGAACATACTGACCTATTAACCACATATATGCATATGTCTGATCTAATACTAAGCTAGTTGACTACAATCCCCCTCTGAGACTATCTAAGAATACCTTTCTTTAGATAAAGTCTCACCTTATCTTCAGATTGCATTACCAACATCAAACAACGTTTATAGATACATCGGAATTCAAAGAAATTGCAAATTGTAAAAACTTCATGAACTCAAAGCTTGCTCTAGATTTCAGAATTTTAAGCATACTTTTAGAAAGGCTTCTTTAAGGATTTTTCTGTGAAAACACTGTCTTAGCTTTGACTTTGGGCCAACATAGTCAACAAATCAAGACAGTAGAGGACAAAACGTCACTACAGGAAGATAAATGAATGGCTGTGGGCAAATGTGTTAGCTAGAACTGGAGCCTTCTATCCTATGAACATTGAGGGAGACAAAAAATGTATTGCAAAATCTGTTTGAACAGTTCTGTCTCAAGATTATATGAAAATTTGGAAATTACCTTTCTGCTGATACAATCCGAGTGATAAAACTAAAAAAGGATTTGCCACTGTTACTAGGATTTAGACAAGTAGTAAGACCCATTGGTATGACTTGGAATCTGCCTGCCTTCAGTCTGTCTCTCTGGTCACACTTCTATTCAATCTATTCCTCTGTACTGCACCACCAGTTCCTCAGTGCCAAGTTTCACACTGTCTATTTTTTCTCTAATTATTACTGAGTTCTGTTCAGTGTGCAATATTACGGAGTGCTACAAATAGACGGCAGTCTCAGGATGAGTCTAGCAAAGAGCAGCATTTGAATTTTCTATTCCAGCAAATTATATTTGGTACAAAAGAAATTTTAGTACCCCTCTCTCCCTTGCTTATAGTTAGCATGTTGATTGGGAAACAAATGACAAAACAAAACAAAACAAAAAACAAACCTCAAACCAAAAAAACCCTAACCTACCTAAAACTTAAAAATTGGTTTTTGTAACCTTAGTTAAACAGGAAGCCAGACCAGAGGCATAACTGTCCTTTGGATCCTATACTTTTATGAATGAAAATACTTCAATTTCTATCAAAGCAAAAAATAATTAAAATTAGACCTTTAATGCTGAATTTCAACTGAAACACCAGTAGTTTTAAAAGAGACTATTTTGGTCATTTCGTCTTGTGCACATTACAGAGAAGTTCAATTTCTTCAGCCAGACCATAAATTCCATTCAGGCTAATACAATACAGATTCATTTCGTCTAACTTCATTCATTTGGGTCACTCCAAAAAGCTTTATTTCATTGCAAGAAGCGAGAAAAAAAAGTGTACCTGTTACCTTAAATTTAGATGATCTGATAGGAGCTCACAAAGCTGACATCTCTCTTTAAGTGATTTTGGCACTTACTGTTGTTATGGGAATGGCTCAGGAGTCTGTCTGGCAAGAATAGATGCAGCACATAAAATTGTTTTAAATCCACTGATTTGTTACACGTTTAGGTCCATTACATTTAAGCATGTTTTAAACCTATTAAAATTAAGGGGTAACAAATGCTTTTAAATGTTTTGCTGAAGGGGACAGATTGGTGAATTGGAACCTTGCATAGATAGGGTTTTTTTTTCTTGTCTATAGACAATGCTTATAATATTTTTTAATGTAGATTAAAATCACAATCCTTCAGAGTACAATAAATAGCAAATTGGATAAGTAGACTTGAACTGTTCTTATTTTATGGTATTTCCTTTTTTTAATAACCGTATTTATTGCAAAAGCATTCTACATTTAATATAAATGAAAACATTAATGAAGCAATAGTAATATGATTAACATAGAACTAGCTCTGTCCTCCCTGGCTTATTGTGAGCTGTGGGCAATGAAGTAAATCCATTCCCATCTGCTAATTAGAAGTTCAGTATGTTTAACAATGCCTCAAGATTTAGCAGTAAGATAAAGCGAACATGTAAACAGTTCTGCTTACCCAAACTTTGCTTTTAGACCGGGAACTGGAGCCAAGCCCTACTATGAACAATTTCTAACACCAATATGTGCTGTGTGTTTCTCCCAAAATGAGGAAAGCTGGATGCAGAAGAAGCAGAACTTGTTAATCCCTGTTCTGTAGATGTAGATCACAAGCACTGAGTATCTGTGTTCATTTATAAATTTATAGGTATGGAAGAAACAGGTAGTTTTTAGTAGTAGATTTTAGTTTAATCCCTCAAAAGCCAAACTGAAAGTTTAATGTATATTTCCTATGATTGTTGTGAGAACTGATCGTGAAGCTGACCTCAGCTTCTGGTTATATTCTCAGTCAGAAAGGTTTATTCCTGATTTCATTTGTGGAGTGAAATAACATGCTTTTAAACTCTCTTTTCTTTGATATTGAACAACATTATTTTAAAAAGAAAATGGTTGGGAGATTATTCTGCTTCCATGGGGTGCTGTAGATGTTAAGAAAAGGTTGAGCTTTCATGATAAGTTGCTTCACAACAGCCATTTATTTTGATTATGTAAATGAAGTTATCTGGTAGAATTTTTCTATTATGAGTGCTAGCTGAAAATACTTAATCAACCTGGAGGTAAGTAGGGGCTGAGGAATACCACTGTTTCAATATTCCTGTATTAAGCTCCTGTGAATAAGTGTTTACTAGAGAAAATCTGAAATGCAGCTACGTGGGTATATGTTTCACTACCTCTTTAGACTGCATCAAAGCCCTTGCAAATCTGTGTACCATATTCAGAATGCTGAATATTCAAAAAAACATTGTAAGTATCCTAAATTTATGCAGTACTAAAAGAAAAGAGATTGCGAGTGATGAGAAACTTATTAACTTACTTAGCAAGGTCTTAAAAAAGCATCATTGTATACTTTTCTCCCTACAGATGTATGTTTACACAGGAAAAAAAGCCCAAAACTAAACAAAACTTAGCGCATAAATGAGAATGGCCTTCTGAGTTCTGTTACAGCCCTTTTGGGAGCCATACATTGACTTTAGTTCAAATATCATTAGCATCTGTTGCCATCTGTGGATCATGTTTAGATCCCAGGACTTTTTCAAGTGCATGTAATAATTCTGATTTGAAGTGGAACAACTGAGAACCTCAGGAAGCATACCAAGCCTGATGTGGAGGCTGACACACATCACCATTATCAATAGGGAAGAGTAATCTATCTGGAATTTTTTGCACTATCAGAACATAATATTTTAATAATAATAAAAAAAGTCAAACAGTTTTGTGGCAAGTTTGCTGTTGATGGGATCTTGTTAGGCCTGCTCAGAGCACAGCTTTTGTCCAGGGGTTATCAGAAGCCCTAGGTTGTATCCAGTTTCAGAAGTCAGAGAGTTTTTCATGTTTGGGTACTGTGGGAGTCCAAGCTTTACCCCCATTTCACATGAAATGAAAAAATGTTTCCTCTACCTTTTACTTATTTTTTCCAAGTAAGCTAGACTTCAATTTATATGTTCTAGCTGAGCTAGGACTCTAATGAAATGCCTAGTCCAGATAATCCAGATAAACAAGGACATATACTACAAGCGAAGTGTAAATACCACTATAGTTCTTACTCAGCTTAGTTTCTCAGTTTCACTGAATTCCAGGAGTCATCAGTCACATCTTTGCTTGGGTGATAGGAAACTCTTGGACTGAGTTTTAAGGGAATATGTAACTTCTCAGTAAAAAGCCAACAACTCACTCTAGGTCTTTCTAGAATAAAAGAGCTGCTGAGGTTATTATATCACAGTTTTTATAGGGTGTGTCAAATTATACCAAAATCCCATTTTATGTACTTAATGCCTTTTTTTCTGTCAAGATTCCTGAAAGGATACTTTCTTTATCCAGAGTTTACTGGATAAATAAAGATCTTATTTTTTTTTCCTAAAAGTGATGGTTCTTTATCAAATTTACTGTTAAAATGCTTGTTCATTTAATGAGTAACATTATCTGGTATATTTATTTTAAAACTGTAATATTGTATAAAGCATGTCACAGGAAATTTCATAATCCATTAAAAACATTAAAAGGCAAGATTATCTTTAAAAACAGAGAATAACATAAGATTGTAGGAAGATTAACCTGAGCAAAATTCCTAAAACTTTCCATTTTTTTACAATAGAAAACTAGATCTTCAGGTAGTATGCAGTGAATTCTTGAAATTCACTACACTACAGAAATAGAAGATAGTAAAATATATGGCTTAAAAAATATCAGAGATATATTTGAAATTAAAAAAAAAAACTATTTGGGTTATTTTTCGATTTAACTTTTTAAAATTAAGTTAAAAATCACATACAAAGCATATTAATTGGACTCTATATAAGAGTCTAATACATATAAGAACAGTTTATTGTATTCAAAATTTGAAAGACACAAGAAATATTGACAAAATACTGCTATAGTTATACTTTTGTTTTATGCTTTGTAAAGTCTTCCCTGGAACTATTTTCTCACCAAAACCACATTGAACAGAAAAAAGGAAGAAAATTCATTGTACTCTTTTGTACTAGTGTATGACAGAGGTATCACTGTTGTTGTTTGTAGTTTTTTAGTGTAAAAGCATTTTGATCTCTTTTCCATATATGAAAAAAGAGATTTTTTATTTGAGCATGCTACAATCTTGTTAAATTAAAACATAAATGGGTTTGTATTTCATAATAGAGCTTTGAGGTTTTCACAGTTCAGGGATATTTGGATACTACGAGTTTGTAGGAAGGTCCATCAGTTTAAGCACTTTGTTAAAGTTGTTTTCTCAGTCTATACTTTTAGCTGAGTTTTTAAAAAGTGACCTGTGTTCATGAAGCCTTCTGTTTTGATGTTCAGCTTTGCACAGCTTTTGAACACCTATTAAGATAAGTTCAATAACCTGACACCTGGGCTTTCTTCAGCAGTCTAAACACAGGCATCAAGTAACTTCTGAGTTGACCACCTACAAACCAGTAACCTTTAGAAAAACTGGATGTTCATTTCTTTTCTTCTTCAAGACTAAAAGCTCAAGCTGTTGGGGTCAGCACAGATATATAAAAAAATGTATAGACTAGTAAATACATTAGTGACAACAAAATCGAAGTATGATACATACTTCATGAAGTGTTAAGGCAGTCTGATCATCAATAATTGGACAACATTTAAAGAATACAATTTCTAAAATTTCCTAGAACTTCCATGATTAATGTATCACTTCCTGGCCAAAGAGATAATGGGATAGTCGGGATGATGACAACACATTTCATACTTCAGCATGCACTCTTGGGTGTCATGTACAGCAATAGAGAGTACATATATGCACATAATTAAGCTTAAAACCAGAAGATCAGATTTGTTTATTTTCTTTGGTTGTCACAAGCTACTGGATTTTGGGTAAGCTTATTTCAGTATATTTTTCTCTATTTAACCCCCTTATTTGGATGGTTTTGGTAAATAAAAACATGGTCATTGGTCTTTGTATTCAAATAAATGAATGTTGTAATCGATGCAAATACCAGTACAGGAAACCTTTATATTAAGCTAGGGGTTTTGTTGCTTTTGTTTTTCAGTACACTAATACCGGAAGCTGTTTTCTTATTCCACAGTTGCATCTGAACTCTCCTTGTAACTTGAAAAGGAATCAAATTAAAAAGACATAGCAATAACAGTTCTATAATTAGAGACATGCTAGTAGCAAATGATTAAGAATGTACAATACATACATAAGTATATACAAACATATAGAATCATAGAATCATTTTGGTTGGAAAAGACCTTTAAGATCATTGAGTATATGTGCATACATTCACACGTGTGTATATTACTATGAATGAAATTTCTGGGGGCTCTGAGAATTAAGAATATACATGACAAAGAATGTATTAAGATTATTTTGAATTGTAGGTGGAAACACATCCTCCAGTATCCATTAAGATACTGCATCCTAATGCTACTTAAAAGATAATCAGCTATGCTGACATAGGTGGCCCGGCTAACTGAGAAAGTACACTTTGATGGATGGTCAACAGACTGGATGTTTTAACAAATTAAAGAAAAAATAACCTTCAGTGGGAAAACCAATTAGCAATTATATAAGAAGCAAAAAATTTAACCATGGAGAGAATGCATCAAGGTAGACCACAACTAATTGTACAAGTAGGTTGCCTGTGAATTATATTTATAAAACTGTAATTCACACAACTGAGTTGCTAAAGCACTTTTCTTCAGAATTAGGTATGCAAAATCAATCACCCTGGTTTTCTGTATTGATACAAAGTTTAATTAAAGAAAAGTACATATTGCGTATTCCATATGCCAGAAGTACATATCAGAATAAAAGTGTTTATTCTGATAGGCTGCCCTTAAGGTCTGGTTGCACTTTGGGTGCCACACTAGGACACGTGCTATGCAATTCCTCTGCACCCAAGCACTTTCCCCACCTCCCAGGTGGTGCCCTGGCCACAGCACACTGCAGTTTTCATCTGACCAGTGCCCCTGGGTTCACTGGGTGCTGTGTTCTTGGCAGGGGATCTGACCCTACTTCCCCTCACCAGGCCTGTTGCTCACCGTCACCCACAGGACACTGCCCTGGTCTGACCTTGGCCCATGCCCATCCCCAAGGAGGTGCCTGGTGCCTGGGCTGGGTGCCCTGGTGCCCCCAGCAGCCCTGCTCCTGCCCAGGGCAGTTGGATGGACCCTGTCCTGATGGTCACAGTGCAAGACCCCACGGTTCCCAGCACCTTGGTCTCACGGAGCCACAGACCAACACTGTGCCCATACATTGTCTTCCATTGTATCCTAGTCAGGTTTCTTTATCGTTTGAAAGTAACAACTACTCTGGAGGACACAGTCACAGCCTGTCACTTAGCTGGACCAAATAACAAATGAAGACATACAATAATAACAGTGTCTAAACCACAACTGTTAAGCCTTGTATATTTCTCCCTGTTTTCTTCAATAAATATAGATGTTTATCACAAAAACAGATGTAGGTGAAGCAAAAGATTCAAAGAAAAATAAAAATTAGAACAGACGCGTGGCTTGAGGCTGGCAATAGTGACTTTCATCATGTACTCTGGGATGAATGAGGTGCTTAGAAAGAAAAATTATTTATCAATATTTAATAATGGGAATTTATAAATAATATTCAATAAATATTAACAATATGTAACAAAGTCAACACATTGGTCTTAGTGATTCACCAGCTATATAGTTTACAAAATATATTTAATAAAAATATCTGTGTGGCAATAATTTAAAAAAAAATAAAACTAGTGGATGTGTTTTATGCATGATACCATTTGTTGGTGATGCCATGTTGTTTTTTTCATTAATCTTCAACAACTCACTTTTATTAAAAAAAAAAAAAAAAGAAATGCAGCATTTGTCTGTTATAGTTCACCTTAGAGTGTGATTTATCCTTTTTTTAAATTTGTGATGA
The DNA here is from genome assembly GCF_017639655.2 of Falco naumanni. Taxonomy (NCBI): domain Eukaryota; kingdom Metazoa; phylum Chordata; class Aves; order Falconiformes; family Falconidae; genus Falco; species Falco naumanni. The sequence continues at coordinate 49,349,151 of NC_054055.1, forward strand.
AGTAAAATATTATTTATTTGCAAAACTGTAGATTCTCTACAAGAAAATATAAGTGTAATCCACTAAATACACCAGGTTCAAAAAAAGAGACTCATACTCATAGTTGCAAGTGACTTTTTTCTTATGTTCTATTATTTAAATGAAAAATCCCTCTCTCATCTTTGTTTTTCACAATTATGCTGCCATGCTTTTTTTTTTTTTTTTTTTTTCATTCTTTGTTGTTCTCTATCTTCTTCTCTTAATACCCTGCTTCTCCAAAGTCTTACCCTGCTTAACAGTAATTTACCAAGGTGGTGTTTTTTGGGGTTTGGGTTTTTTTTTCCTAAGAAATACTAGTATTATCTGCTTTAACATTTTCTGTAGTATTTTTGCTTTGGGTAGCTACTTATATTAATGAAAATTTTAGGTTTCATGTGGAATACACCTCATATGCTTACTCTAAACGAGAGTTGCATTTTTTCCTGCTAGCTTTAAAATGCTTCAACCAGCCCCATCCGTAATTTTTTTTTTTACCAGCACAACAATATTAAAGAGACATGTAATTGTGCTGTATTTTGAAAGCATTGTAAATTATGCACAATCAACAAAGCTATTATGTGACACTGCAGAATATACCACTAATGAAAATGTAATCACCAGACCTTATAATTTTAGCTGAAGTTTTAATTTAATAATAGTTTCATATCCCCAAGAGCTTTCTAACATTTATTTATCATGCCAATTTCCATTATCTAATACAAAATAATTGTGTTGATTCTCCTAAATTATACTAATAGCATCTTGAAAAGGTCTACAGTTTCAAAAGGTTCATGTCAGTGTACACATATACATCACATTAATATGTACAGGCTGTAATATACCTCATTAAGAAAGGTTTTTAGAATTTATAATTTAACCTTGCATATGTACTCTTCTGTGACCAGGCCACAGATTCAATTGGTTTCTTAGCTCCATAAGACAAAGACTGTATCAAACACACTGTATTTTCATCTGCTATCTTCACTTCAGGTAGTTGCTTATTTGCAATAAGATTTTCACTCTTCATGCCCAACTTTTGAAGCTCATTTCAACTTGAAATTAAGGTTTTATTTTACACTCATAAAATCAATGTCAAGGATCCATAATTATTCTGAAAATATTTTTAAATATTGCAAGACCTGGCCTTAACTGCACAAATGGCTCCTCATGCGACTCCACTGCTGGTTAAAGCAGGAAAGGAGATAGAAGTGAGTTGTCAGTGAGAAGGACCAAATGCATTCTGTTCTGAAAACACAGAGAACTCTGGTTTGAGCCCCTTCACCCTCCATATGCATGTTGAACACCCAAAAATGTGAATATTTCTAAGCACTCTTGATATGACTTTCTATTCTGACATTAATGCATGAAACAAAAATGCATTTTGCTAAAGGAACTGGTGCAGAGAACAAACATGAAAAGTTCAATAGTAATAAATTCACAATATTTATTCAAGCACTTTATCATATTTTCACTTCCTTGCCTTCTACCTCCCTTTTCCCATGCTGCAAGATCTTCCTTATTCACTCTCTGTTTAATGGGGATGAAAAATCCAAACAATCCATTAGGTCCTTCTCCAGCTTCTAAGGGAACTTCTTCTCACCTACCTTTGTTTATAAACTGGTTAAAATCTTACTCAGTGTAGCATATGAAGATTTCCATAAATGTTCTCTGCAGCTTGAAGAGGATGTCTAACTGCCACCTCAAGCCACACCTCACTTCCACAGTATCTGCTAAGTCACCAGGATGACAAGAGCTTTATAGAGCTCTAGGCTAAGCAAAGCACCTAGCTTATTTTGCCCTTATTTCACTTCAAATCTCGACATAGGCTTCTCTAAGTGGTAGTTCAGTTACTCTGCACAGGACGTTCATGTCTCACTTTTATTACCCATCAGTGCTACTGCTATTTAAGGTGTCCAAAGCTTAAAACACAGATTAGCTTTGCTCAGATCTTTCTCCTAGTTAAACTTATTTAATAGTTGAAACGCAAATGATGATTTGCTTTCTGAGATAAGATGCCTGAAGGAATATTCCTTGTTAGTGACACATCTTCCTGTTCACCAGGCAAGTTGCCAAAGGTTTTACAGAATTTCAGTTTACATTTATAAAATGAGGTTCTTTTCAGCATGGTGAACTCTATCTCCAGACCAGTCTATTCACATAAATACTTTAAGTTGGTGACAGCATGGACATGAGCTTTAAGAACAGGTAAAAATGCCTTCCAGAAATGGGCAACAGTGATAACACTTTTCAGTACTGGGGTCATAAACAGAGTTCACCTAGTAATGACGAACAACTCCTTTAAAAATTGGGTCTTTTAAATGAGCAGGAGCTGAAGAATTTTATTTGTTTAATGTTATATCAATAATTACACTACCATTCTATCTTTTGTAATCATTATTCTGCCTTTGGCAATATATATTAATAAAACAAAGAAAAGTTTACCAAAATGTAGGCGACAATAATAAAAAAATTAAAAAAAGAAAGCTTTGCCTTCTGTTAACAGACATCAACTGCCTGAACCGCCTGTTTACTTGCATTTTGAGTAATCCAAAGAAATAAAATACTAGCAATCATATAATAGAAAGCATTTTAACATCTGTTCAATTTGTATTGTTTTGCTCATTATGCTGGTTTTGGCTGGGATAGAGTTAATCTTCTTCATGGTAGCTAGTATGGGTTATGTTTTGTATTTGTGCTGGAAACTGTTGCTAATACAGGGATGTTTTTGTTATTGCTGAGCAGCATTTACACAGCATCAAGGTCTTTTCTGTTTCTCACCCCACCCATCAGCAGCAGGCTAAGGGACAGAAGAAGTTAGGAGGGGGCACAGCTGGGACAGCTGACCCCAGCTGACCAGAGGGATGTCCCATATCATATGGTATCATGCTCAGCTAGGGGAAGAAGAAGGAAGGGGGGCACATTCAGAGTGATGGCATTTTTCTTCCCAAGTAACCATTTTACTTGACGGAGCCCTGCTTTCCTGGGGATGGCTGAACACCTGTCTGCCCATGGGAAGTGGTGAATGAATTCCTTGCTTTGCTTCACTTGTGCATGCAGCTTTTGCTTTACCTATTAAACTGTCTTTATCTCAACCCATGAGTCTTCTCACTGTTACTCTTCTGATTCTTTCCCTCATCCCACCAATTTGTTAGTGCCTGGGGTTAAACAACATTTATCTAGCACTGCATTGTTTTGCTGCATAAATCAGTTGTTATTTTTATTCTCTATAGCTCTAGCTGATACCAAGTTCAAGAGAAAAAGAATGAAAATACATGATGTTCAGACATTATTTCACCTAACTATTTTGTTTCTGCTTGTCAGGAATTCTACAGACTAAACCAAACATACTTAAGTATACAAGAACAGGTCATTGTCTGCCAAGTGGAGAATGACAGCAAATATGTACTGCTTTTATCTACTCTGGACGTAATCTTTCACATAAAAAGGTGCAACTTATCAGACACAGCAGGGGTCAATCTGGCTATTAGATTTTGAAAAGACTTCTCTTTAGATTTCTTTAGAAACAGGTCATTGTGGTATAAATATGTAATCAAATAAACTCATTTAAAGAATTGCTTGTGCGGAATTTTTTCTCCGCATCTCTTTCTACAAGTGCTTTTGTTGCCCACACAGGCACTGGTAGTGATCTATGCAAAATGCTTTTGTCAGTAATGATAGAAATTACTATACCTTGGCATTATTTTTGTGTACAGAAATTCACTAGAGCAGAATACATAATTGTATATTCCTGCTTCCCAAACACTACTTAACTATCATTTCTATAGAATAACCTAAAAAAAATGATACCTGAAGTTTTAAAATTATAAAAACTAAAAGCATATATAAATAAGCAAGAAAGATTTAAGGAAAATTAAGGAAAAAAAATATCTAGGAGAAAGTTTTGATTATGATGTACCAAGACTCCAAGAGCTAGATCTGAACTGAGCAGGTAAGTCCTGCTGAATGTAAGGGAAGTTCCTAAGTATGTAACACATGGCAATGCAAATACAGTGTATTATGTCTGCAACAGCTACTAAATACCTCTGCTACTGTTATAAAATGCACCTCCACCACTGCTAACCTACCTACCTGTACTTTCCCTGCAACCTGCGTAGAGGACTAGACCAGAGCAGACAACCATACTGTAGCCTCTGTATGACTCCATGCAGGAGCAGGTAGATGTTTCCTGAAGGACTTGTGGTCTGCAGAGACCCCACGCTGGAGCATATTTTTCTGACAAGCACTACAGCACGTGGAGGACCCACTCTGGAGCAGACTGAAAGGCTGGAGGTGGTGGGAAAGACTGACACTGGAGCAGGGGAACAGCGTGCAGAGGCAGGAGTGGCAGAGAGGAACTGTTATGGACTGACCACATACCTCTGTTCACCATTGTTCTGCACTGCTCAGGGATTGGGAAGGTAGAGGATTTGGGAATGAAAGGATGAAGTTGAGTCTGGGAAGAAGGAAGGGTGGGGAGGCAGTTTTTGTCTTTGTTTCTCACCATCCTACTCTATTTTAATTGGCAATAAATTAAATTAACTTTCCCCAAGTCGAATCTGTTTTGCCTGTGGCAGTAATTGGTAAGTGATCTCCCTGTCTTTATCTCAGCTCATGAGATTTTAAATCTTATTTTATCCTCCATGTCCTGTCAGGGAGGGGGAGTGAAAGAGTAGCTGGGTGGGGGTCTGCCAGCTGGCCAACCCACCATAGTAGCATACTGAATTTTGTGCTGGTAAAATTCATAACAATAACCAAGTATCTGTAGAATTCTTCAGTAATGAGTAACTCTACTGCTATTTGTTTTTTGAAATGGTTCATTTTCTGCAGTGACTTATCATATTCTGAGTCCTTGTTATTTTCCTGAGCTTTCTCTATATAGAAGTAGAGCCCCTCAAAGTGATAATTTGCTCAGACATTACCCCCAAAATACATCAATACAGAGAAAACTGAAAAAGTTAAAGGAATACAATGCATAGGTAAAATATACATCTTATAAATTTGACAAGATGTTTCTCTATAAGTAAAAGCAAACAAACAGAAACCAATTGTGGTAGCTCCTGAACAGTTTGTGGAGTTTGTTTAGGAGAATACTAGCTGGTACAGGCTGAAACCGTAAAGTTCACGCCAGTAAGTGAAAAGTAGGGACAGTTGTGAACCAGTTGTCAAGCTCGCATCTTGGCAGATTCTGATTTACTAATACAGGTACAGGATGCAATTCTCTCTGTAAGATCAACCTCTCTTCTCCATGCTGAACACAACCTGATCCCTCAGTCTCTCTTCACAGACCAAGAGCTGCAGCCCTTTAATTGATCTAGTCCTGAGAGTACTTCTACAGCTTTTGTTTGTATTGAGAAAAAAAAAAAAAAAAAAAAAAAAAAAAGAGCAGACGGATATTTGCAAGCATTCATAAAATTCTGTCTTAACTAGGATTAAGCCCCCTTGGGTTAACCATTTTAGTAGCTTTTCAGGAAATAAATAAATCTCTACATATTCATTACAGAGCCATAGCATGCTATGAGATAAAAAAGAAAGATGACTCTCTTCTGCTTCTCCCTCTTGTTTCTTGGAATAAACTTGTTTTGGGTGGGGTTTTTTTTTTTGTTTTTGTTTGGGTTTTTTTGTTTGTTTGGTTGGGTTTTTTTTGTGATTTGCTGAAAGATGTCCATGGACATAAAGTGTGTGGATGCAGATGTGAAAATATGAAAATCACTAGAAAATATGCTGCCTAAGACAGGATTCTTTAGTGTTCCTTCATGACACTATCCTAGATTAAGATGTTGAAATTGTAAATTAGAAATTTCTTAGCCCATAAACGAGCTTCTGGGCTGCTTTTCATCTGAGAAAATAACCTTGTTACACAAGGGGCCCAAATAATGGAAAAGCGGTATTTTTATTTTTTTTTATGACCACTGGTACTGGTTGAAATGTAAATGCTCTGTAGCCCTATAACACAGCATTATATCTAGATAGAGTTATTATGAACTAGAGAAATTAGATTAAGTTTTAGTGAATAAAACCAGATTTTGCATCCCTCTCATTTTTTTTTTTATTTTATTTCCATTTTGACCCACTTGACCTGGCAGCCTCCGAGTCAGATACATTCCTGTTGTTGTCTTTTATATTTCCCATACTCCTTGCACTCCAGTTCTTTAGAATCTGAAGCCATTTCTGAACTGAAAGACTCAAAGGAATTAATTATCATACCAATCACACAAGCCTAGGTTTTATCATGATTTTGCCAATGGAATGTTTGATCTGTTAAACTGTCTGAGAAAGAGGAGAAAATTCTTGTCTTCATAAAACACCTGTGGTTGTTTTGTGTTTTTTTTGTTGTTTTTTTTTGTTTGTTTGTTTGTTTGTTTGTTTGGTTTTTTTTTTATAGCATAAGGGTTTTTTTTCTATGCTTGCATCTCCACTCTCCCTAATTTTTGATAAATTTTTCAGTTTTCTTTCTTCTAAGCCAGTATTTCAGTATTTCAAAACTTCTTGCCTATCTTATGTGTCCTTTAGTTAGCTAATAGATGTAGGTCGCAGTATTTTGACTGAAGATAATGATTTAAATCAATCTACCTATGTTAAAAGCAATGAATACCAAATTTCTTGAATTGCTTTTTTTTTTTTTACCACTATATAATGGACATAAATTACCATAATCTGGCTACTGCTGTAAAAGACAATTGAAATGTTTCTATAAATACATTAGCAACAAAAGGAGAGGTAATAAAAATGTCCATCCTTTATTGAATATGGGGGAAACATAATGACAAAGTATGAGGAAAAGCCTGAGGTACTTAATGGCTTCTTTGCCTCAATCTCTAATTGTAAGACCAGTTAGTAAGACTGTAAGACAGTTGCAGTGTACCCAGACCCCTGAGCTGAAAGACAGGACTGGGGAGCAGAATGAAGCTCCCATAAACCAAGGGAAAATGGTCAGTGACCTGCTACATCACTCAGACACACACACAGGTCTATGGGGCTGGATGGGACCCACCCAAGGGTACAGAGGGAGCTGGCAGAAGTGCTCCCCGAGCCACTTTCATTTATCAGTGGTCCTGGCTAACTGGAGAGGTCCCGGTTGGCTGGCAGGACACACATCTACAAGGAGGGCAGGAAACAGGATCTGGGGAACTACAGGCCTGTCTGTCTGGTCTGAGCTCAGTGCCGAGGAAGGTTATAGAGCAGAACATCTTGAGTGCCATCATGCAGCATGTACAGGACAACCAGGGGATCAGGCCCAGTCATCATGGGTTCATGAAATGCAGGTCCTGCTTGAAGAACTCGATCTCCTGCTATGACAAGCTGAAGCCCTTAGTGAATGAGGGAAAGCCTGTGGATGTTGTCTAACTAGATTTTGGTAAAGCCTTTGAGATTGTTTCCCACAACATGCTTCTGGATAAACTGGCTGCTCATGGCTTGGATAGGCACACTCTTTCCTCGGTGAAAAGCTGTCTGGATGGCCAAAGAGTGGTGGTGAATGGAGTTAAATCCAGTTGGTGGCTGATCACAATTGGTGTTCCCATTGGGGAACTTTTAAAGATGTATAGGTGTGGTGCTTGGGGACATGGTTTGGTGGTGGACTCAGCAGTGTTAGGTTTATGGTTGTACTTGATGAGCTTAAAGGTCTTTTCCAACCAACCCAAATGATTCTGTATATTTGATTTTACTCTATGACTATAACGCTTACATTTCTCTGCAAGAAGTTAATAGGAACAACTTTAAAATTTTAGAAATTTTCTGATCTTTCATGAGACAAAATCTTCTTTTTTTTTTCCTCTATTTCCTTTCAATTTGCAAAAGAACGACAGCAAGAAAAGGGGCATCTCAAAGTGTGAATATTTTTATTTCACTCTCTTTTTGTCTTTGTACTTTTGTAAGCTTAATTACGCAACTGAGAAATATCTCTCAAGAGAAAGTTGTGCAAACCAGAATGTTCCCCCTACATATTTAAATTTGAAAAACATTATATTTTCTTTAAGAAAATTTTGCACCTTTTCTACAAGGCAGAAGTATAAAAACGAGAATCCCAGCACTGAAGATCTATAAGCTGTAGATATAAACAAGAAGGTGAGTTTATGTAATAAGGAAATGTTTTCTCTTATATTTAGAAGGGTGAAAAAAATAATGCTTTTGTTAAAGACACAAAATAACTTTTAGTGGGGAATGATCTTAAGTGATTATTATCTCTAGACTTTCCTAAAAATTTTGTGGGGAAATGTACTTATCAGTAAGCATCCACTCAAATGATGCTCAGCAGCCCTTACCTGCTTCCCAAAGAGTGAACTCTGGAGTTTTTAACTAATGCATTTACCTTTTATTGGGTCTGAACTCCTCCACTGTCTTTTATTTCTAGAAAAAAAACAAATTCTTGACTCTAATATTCAAAGTCTGTATTTGTTCGAGTCACTAGACTCCATGCTGTCCTCTACAGAGGACTGAAAGGAAAAGAAACACATGCATGAATTGGATGACTGTGGTTACCCAGAGTCATGCTACTTGTACATAAAACAGTTGTAGAGAGAAGGTCATAGTAATATGAATTGGAAAAAGCTTTGCTTTGACATATAACCAGGAGGACTATTGTGCTTTCAGAAATGAAACAAACTCTTGGTGACTGTTTATTTTTCTGCAATATGTATTTTGAAAATTCATACCTTTAGAGTCATCTTCCCAAAGCTGGAAATTGTTGTTGCAACAAACTAAAATTACACAATTTGGCAGTAACAGCCAAAAACGTTATCTGTGAAAAATCTTAAAAGTTCACTATTGTTAGATACACTCTAAGAAAAAAAAAAAAATAAAGCAAAAGGAAAAAAAGCCAGGAGTGCAGATTCGGAGGGGTGAATAATTTTTTTTCTGAAGTTATTCTAAGTCACAGTTAAAGTGGTTAAACCACTATATGCTAAGAGTGGATGTTAATTCTTAATTAACTACTAGAACAATAAAGGATTTAGTAATGACATTTTCACTGAAGAACATATTGCACCATTCATCCAATTTTGTTGTCACTGTGTGGTAAATTAAAAATAACTCCATCCTTCTTTCAGAACATGCTCCTGTCTCATTCATCTTATCTCATGTATTCTAATCTAAGTCGTCTTTATTCAAAAGACCACTGATTACATATAATACTTCAGGTTGAATGGGACCTCAGGAGATCTGTAGTACTTCCACTCAAAGCACCATTGACTATTAATAAAATCCAGATTGTTCAAAGCTTTATGATTTTGGGTTTTCATAGTGAATATATCTTTTTCCTAGTATCAGGTCATAACCTCTCTTGTTTCACCTTATGACAATTTTTCCTAATCTCTATGCACCTCCTTCAACAGCCTGCCTCTCTATCTTCAGTAATAACCTCTTAAGTATTGGAGGCTGCTATGAGTTTTAACACATCAACCAGAGTTTATCTGTGCTGAACAAGCCTGGCTTTCTCAACATTTTCTCATGTGGGGTGTGCTCCAGACCCTGACAATGCTTTTGACCCGGTGAGGGAATTTCTTCAAGACTATCAACATCTTCCTTTTACTTAGGAACCCCAAGCTGGATGTATTCCAGCTGTTGACTAATGAGTGCTGAATGAAGAGCAATAAGGCATCAGTAGAACAATTCTCTTAGTCTAGTGAGCATGTTTATGCTGACATATGTAAGTATGCTTTATCTTTTCTTGCTGCCCAGGTGCATTGCTAACTCAAATCTAGCTTGCTGTCTTCTAGGTCCTTATCAAAAGAACTGTTCACCAGCCAGTCAGTGCCCAGCTTGTACCACTCCAAAAGCTAAGCCAGCAGAAAAAACTGATTTCCATAGTCTCACTTTTGTACAAAAAAGTAAGCATAAATAGTTTTAAAGCTACACTTCCCTCCCCCCCTCCCCCCCCCCCCCCCCCCCCCGGATATGATTTCATTTTCCGATAAAATAATTTTTATAGATGTAAGCAGTTTAAAACTATGACTGAGGTTAGACTATATGCTTTGTTCAAAGAATCACAGGATGGTTGAGACTGGAAGAGACATTTGGAGGTCATCTGGACCAGCTTCCTCAATAGGTTCACCCAGAGCAGGTTGCCCAGGACTTTGTGCAGATGAAGTTTTAAGATCTTCAAGGGAGGTGACTCCACAACCTCCTGGGCAGCCTGTTCCAATGCTCAGTCATCATTACAGAAAAATAAGCTTTTGTTTTTGTTCAGATGGAACCTCCTGTGTTTCAGTTTGTGCCCTGTCTGGGAACGACTGAAAAGAGCCTGGCTCCATCTGCTTTTTACCATTCCTTCAGATATTTATACACATATTGGTAAGATCTTGCCTGAGACTTCTCCAGGCCAAAAGTCCCAGCTCTCTCAGCCTTTCCTCACAAGAAAGATGCTCCAGGACCTTAATCATCTTCATGGACCTTTGTTGGACTTAACAGAAAATGATAACACTTATTGCTGTTTATACAACAGAAACACAAACTATATCAACATTGTATGACTATAATAGTTACCTTCACCAAGCATAAGTACAGCTGTTCAAGAACTTGTGACAACAGTTTTACTATTCTAAGAATCTTCCAAACCTAATATTTTTTTTAAAAGCTGGTATTCTACATTGATGGAAGTTATAGGGAGTTACAAACGCCTGTGGTAACTGAGAAAGGACTTACATACTTACAAATATGGAAACCATTATCAGAGGTGAGCTAATGAACCTAATGATCTACAGGTAACCATGTCCCCTGCACTCTTTTTATGCTAAAGATTTGCAATTAAGTCATGAAGTAGTTTAACTGTGTAAGAATAAAACCTTGTGACATCTACAGAATGCTACTACATCTACAGCATCTACAATGCTACTGAGCAGTAGCCATGGTGTATTGAATCTATGGCAGATCACACACTTTTAATCAATGGAGTTTATTAAAATTCCTGTAAAACAAATCATTAGGTTATTATTAATTAATGATTAATAAAAAAAAAATTAGCCCAGTAGGTGACCAGTTTATCTGCTTGAGGTGAATACCAGCTTAATTGCTGCCTCAAGTCTTTTGTGCTATTAGATTATAAATAGAACTTTAACCAAATATAACAATATTCTTAAGATTCATTATTGCATATTAATAGATTAGCCTATATTTGGTCTCCAAACAAAATAAATGGAAATCTATGCATAGAATTGTAATGGATTGGGCTGGCTGTAAATATAATAAAGCATGAGTTCTGGTTTCATATTTAGGAGAGAAGAACAAAATTAAATGAAACAAAATGCATCTACAAAGCCTTACTGGAGAATATAAAGTAATCAGAAAAGTAATTTAAATATTGATTTAAAGGAAGAGGAGAGAACAAATAACCTTCCTCAAATTGCTGTACTTCTAGCAGAAAACTTCTCCCCACCCCTCTGCAAAAAGAACATTAAAAACCTGTGGAACACAATCAAGAACTTTGTGCACAACTCGTAAGCTTTGTATTAGCACGATACCTTTTCTCAGTAGTCCTGAAAACTGAGTTCATCAGAAAACTAGGTAGGGAAAAGTTTCAAAGCTATCAAGGGCATCTCTGCTCCTGCTTGTTACTGTCATTAATATCTGTTGCAGGTTTTAGATGTTGATAGTTGCTGTTCCAGGAAAGACTCTTCAGAGCTAATGTTGTTTCATTGCAGAGTATAGACCATATTGCTATGGTCTTTTTTTTTTTTTTTTTTTTTTTTTTTTTCCCAGAGAAATTAGAACTGTTTTGTCCTTAGACATTTAGGAAGCTTTAATAGATACTAGCTAGGCTTTTATCTAAAAAAATATGCCATACATTTGTGCCATTTTCTGATAATTTTGAGCAAATAAGATTTTGGTTTACATATCAAGCAGAGAGTTACGCCATGATGCACAAAAAAAAAAAAAAAAAAAAAAAAAAAAAAAGAGACCAACAGTCACTTGTAACAGTTTTAGGATTACCTACCCTTGAAAAATAGGTTTATAGCAAACGTGATAACATATGAAGTTCTGAGTGCCATGGATTGCTCACTTATTTAGCAAGCTTGATTTCTACGTAGTCGAAGCCATAGTTCTGAATTTTTGCCTGTGATGAAAACAGAGCAAATTAAAATTTACTTAGATATTTACAGTATCTTCATGGAATGCTGAAATACCTGTAACTCAGAGGCAAAAGTGATACCTTCTCTACACAATAACAAAACTATAGGGCTGTATATTTTCCTTACATGGTATTCTGTGAACCGCTCTTAGGCTTCAATAACATTAAAATTCTTATGGAAGAAAAATAAGAAGTGATAGCATAAAGGAAAAATCAAGGCTGAGGCTTGGAACAAAGAGCGTGTAAACATCTGTACTTTGTTGACTGGAATTTTTGAAATTCAAACCTAAAATATAAATTAGAGGCAGGCCTGAAGATACAGTGAAGACAGGAAAAAAGCACTGAGTCCCTTGTCCGTGGCATTTTCATGTAAGAGTCATATAAAGACTCATATTTGTATTTTAAATCTGGTGAGGTAATTGCTACTGATCTTCTGTAGAGCAAAAGCCTAGGACTTCCAGAACCTGTAATCTATTTGCTAATGTAATTTCAGAGTAAGGTATCTTATGTGTAAATAGCTTGTTTCTGACAGTTCTACATAAATATAATATGAGAATAGCCAGTGATCCTCAGCTGTAGCTAATATCATTGGTTTGAGGGTTTTTTTGTTGTTGTTTTTGGCTTCTTGTGAGTGTGTGTGTGTGTGTTTCTCAGCATGGGAGCTGATTGTTTAATTCCTGTAACTGTCTTCTAGGTGTCCATTTCTTTGCTGTTCACACATCCTGGAGAAAGTTATTTATCTTGCATCAGTCAGATGTAGCAGTACTTTCAAATTCATAAATGTGTTCATGCCAGGAAATCAATTCCAAATTGTCAGTAAGAAGTAGAATCAGGATTACTTGTAGTTTTTAGAGTGTCCCTGTTTTCTGTATTTGTACAATAAATATCTAGATAGTAAAAATTCCCTACAATTAGTTCATATTTTTTTTCCCTTTGCTCTCCTCTTGCCTTTATGATCTACCAATGATCAGGATTAATTTGGTTTGATTTCTTGGAGGTCTTTTATCCACTTTAATCTTAGTAAGGGATGTGGGTCTTAAATCACTGAGTTTTGACCCAGTAGCACCATATACCATTTTGACTGTACTACTGCTTTTCCCTTTTTCACTCTTTCCAAAAATCATGACAGAATTCATTACTCATTTATTTATGCTTGCTGGTAGACTAAAAGCAGTATTAACAGATATTATTCAATCTTTAATAAACATTTTTCATATAATGTTTTGCTAAAAAATGTCTTACTGATTTGTACATTTAAAGGGTAGGAACAAAATGTTATTGTGAATTGGTGAATATCATATGGAATTTTTACCTGAAAGCGGTTCCTCAGGCTAGTATTTTTCTTCTGTAACTACAGAAGCTTTTTCCGTGTTGTGTGTACTCTTGTGCACCCGCTGTTTGTCCAAAAGTCAATGTACTTACAAATTATTCTGTGTTTAATTCTTTTGTGTGCACAGTTATCTTTAGCAGCCAGTTCTTGTTATGAAGACTTGCTGTTCCACTGCCAGTAGAGGGAGCACAAATCATTGGATTTTACCAGATAAAATAAATGAAAGTATCAGGAGATTTTTTATATTCTGAAAGCCTTTCTATTTAGTTTATTAACAAAGAGTTGTTAATTTTTAATTAAATAATCAAGCCTTTACAGCTGTTTAGTTATTATGGTCATTCTAAAATCACTAGTGTGTCACCTTTATGGATTTTTAGGGTGAGGTGCCTGCACATAATTTTCTTTCAACGGTAGAATTACTGCCTGAAATTAGCTATCTGCTGGAGTTCTCATAAGCAGTCCTTTAAAATCCAATTGTACATAATCCAGAATCAGCCTTTAAACTTTAAAATCCGCAATAAACTCAAAGGGTATCATCACAACAAAGGTAAAATTAGTATGGTAAATAGTATTTCACACAGTGGTTTTCCTTTAAAAAAATTTCCAGTAAAAATGTGGGGTTTTAACATGTTTTCACTTTTATGGGAACAAGTATTTTTGAATAACTTAGAAATTAGTTCTTAAATTACAATATGCTGGAAAATAACATTGTTTATCTGGTTTCTCTTTATTTTCATAGCTTGCATTGGAATGAACTTTTATCACTGTTTGCATTACAAGATGTCAAGCTGCAGGGAGTCTTACTGCATGGAGTCTTCTAGAGCTGCATTTTATGTTTTTATTTTTTGGTACATTCTTGCTTTATCAAGCTACAATCTTGAAATGAGATGAACACCCCAAACACAATAGTCTCTCTAGGAGCTAAAGCTACTTGGCACACAGTTTTTGTAATATTTAATATATTTCATAGCATTACAGCAATAGGCCAATTAAGATTATTTGATTGCAGGTGGTTCTTTTTTTGACTAGTAATTAATCACTGCCCAAACCCTGACTAGTCAGTAAAAGCTATGCTAGGTATGGTTCCAACTTCCAAGTCAACATTACCCTGTTAAAGTTAATGGCAATCAATCATAGGTTACAGTTATCACATAAAGGAGCTGTATTTTCTGTTGCTTGTATGTTTGTGAACACGGGCTATAAAGCATACACATACCATACTAATTTCAAGGTAAATTTCTTATTGATATGGATTTAATGAGCAATACTTCTATGATTTTGAATGGAAATAATTTGAAAATTAGTCTTCTGGGGGATTCTGAGCATACCTTAATGATCTTTGCTCCTGCTCTTTTTGTTTTAAAGAAACTCTGCTATTACTCTTTATTTGTTAGGAAAAAAAACAACCAAACACCACCACCACTACACCCCACCCCCGATTTAGTCTTAGTATCTATTGATATATGCATATATATACATATATATATATATACACACACTATTATATATGCCTCTTTCTTTCCATATCTTCACAGCACACAAGAAAGTACCACACTGTGACTTCTAGGTCAAACTTCAAATTAGGACACAAAGCTAAACCTCTTGCAGGTACTTGTTTAAAACTGAAGGAAGATGTTACAGCTGAATCTTTTAACTCTCAACATTGTTATGGCTCTTGCTGCCCAAGAACGCACCTAACTCTCTCCTTATGTCTAGCTACTATCCTTTGATTTGTGTCTTGTAGCTTTTGACTACAAGATGAGGAAACAGTCTCTAAGCAGGCAACAAAAAAAATTTCAACTTTTCCTGTTTCTGTCCCAGCTAATTTTTCTAGGAAAAGGCAATTAAAGCCTTTTTTTGTCCAGAAATTATTTATTAAACTAGAAAACATACCTCCTAAATAATTTTAAATGCATTTGCATTCATTTCTAAGAGAACTTTCTCTAGTGTTTCCTGGTGTCTGGGGATTTCTGCTCTGTGGATACCCTTTGCATTGTGAGTCTGAGCACTCATGGAGTGCATATTGTAATTAAAATAGTATCTTTGAATTTTTTATCAGTGTGGGAAAATGACGTTTACCTGCTAGAGCCAAACTCTTATGTGTTGATGCGTTGTCTGATTATAATTTCAGTATTTTCCACTGGTTTTAAGCTGTGTTTTGAAATCTCACTGAGTATTAAGACTGTGTATATTCATGTATATCTATGAAGATGCGTGTGCATTTATAAGTTTTAAAAACTAGATGCTAAAAATGTTATTTTAGATGTTCTTCTATTTGCTTTGAAATTATTCTGATGTATGTGCAAGTAAAAGCAACAGGGAACATTGTTTCTAGATAACTTTCATTAATGATACTTCAACAACAAAAGTCACTAATGAGAAAAAAATAAATATAATGAGATCTAAATAGATTTACTTAAAAGTGTTTCATTTAAAGCAGCCACAAATTTTGGTGCATAATTTAGCAAACTGCTCTACTAAAAATTATTTAAATTTAGTGTTTCATTTTTATATTCCTGACAAAATGTTTTGATAACTCTCATTTTGATCCAATTTGTTATTTTTTATTTATTTTAGAAGACTGAAGATGTCTGCATGAAAGTATTTATTTCTATGCAAAGTAAAATATAAACAATTGTTAGAAAAGCCAAAACTCCTTAGTTTACATACATGTAATGCTAAGAGACAATCCTTTCCACCCCAAAGCTGAAGATTGGAGGGGGGAGGGACAGTTTGAGTGGAAAAAAATTATCCCCATTTTCCAGATGAAGAACTGGAGCATGGTTTTCAATTGATTTGTCTAGTGAGAGGTCTAGAGGGTGAAATGAACTTGACATTTGAAGAGACTGAAAGAAATTTCTTTCTGTACTATTCTGAAGGGGAAGTAATACTCTCAGGATACAGACTAATACTTCTGAAAATGAAGCAGTGGATTTCTCACTCTGTTTTCCTGTAAGGAAAACAGGGGGAGAAAAAAAAAATATCAAATATCTCTTTTAAAAGGGACTCATTAAACAACCATGGATGCAATTCTTAAGAAATCTGAAAAAAAACCCACCACTGTTCCTTAGCAGAAATAATAATTTATAGTTGGTAGCATATTTTACAGGGGTTTTGATTAACACTGTAAAAAATTGTTTTACCACAATATTCCCTTTACTTTTTCTGCTCCAACATGCATGCTTCATGCAACTCTTCTCAAACTATGATTTTGCCATCCTAAGATTTCCTGTCAAATAATTGTCTTCTAGTTCTGCATTTCTGTTGTTTTAATCTACCCATGCTTATTTTTTTTCTTATTTTCTCTATTTTCATTGCTTTTACCTCAGTAATTTTAGTGTATCCCAACTGACAAGTCTCTTTCCCACATACCGCCCTAATATCTCCATATGAACAAGTAATTACCACCCATTCTGAAACAATTTTTTTGTTCCAGTGTTTTCTGTTAATAAAAAAAACCCATCCTTTCCTGGGAGGATTAAAATGAACTCTGGTGGATGATCCCTTATTATCAGAGACAAAGTATGAGAGTCAGAACCACCTCAGTATCATTATAAGGAATTATGTATATCTCTTAAGATGGCTGATAAGCACATAACTCATTAATTCACATTTTTTCCTACTTTTTGCTACCTTTGTTTTTCTGGAATGACAGATATAAATCTTGGAAGTCATAATGAACCTGAGGCCTGTGAAAGTCCAACTATTTTGAAGTAATTTCAGTTAAATTTCCTCAGAGAAAAACAATCAATAGAGCTCTAAAAGTAATTTAATATAGAAAGAAACTGGTAACTCCAGTTCCTACTTTAAACTTCCTTATGAATGAGTTTTAAAATGCTTATCCTGCTCTTGCCTCTGACTGAGAGTTTGACTATTAATCTTAGTAAACATGACTGGGCTTTTTCTGTGTTTGTTCTGTACCTGTCGGGAGGATAATTAAAGAGTTGCTGCATGTCTTGACAGTTCTTTTTATTTTAAGAATCAGAGAATAACTGAGCAAGAGCCACTCTGCTCATAGATCTCTCTCTCTCCCCCATCTTTGTTTTAAAATATAGCATGATTTTTGCAAGTTGGGTTTGATACAAAGCTTACTGAAATCAAAACAACCTGTTTCCACCACCTCATTAACATCAGCATACTTTGCTTTTGACTCTAAATTTCAGTTTCGTTCTAATTGAGATTTAAACTGTACAGACAGAAAAACCTCTATTTCCTCTAGGATACTGAAGTCTAATTAGAGATTTCACTGCTATTACTATTTTTTACTAAAATCCTTTGGTATTCTCTTGTAGCTCCATAAAGCCTACTATGTAATTGCAAGTAGTTCAGCAAGTTCATTAACTAATTCCCTTAACACAAAGGGTTTCATATCATACTGACCTGCTGACTTATATATGATAAAATTTTCCAAATATTTTCTTATCTGTTTTTATCAACAGCTATATTGACTTGGTCTTCATTAATTTTTAATTATACAGACGATTTTCATCTGTTCTTAAGAGCACTTTTTTTTTAAAAAATGAATGTAGAAGCTCAGTTATTTTAGAACTATCATTGATTTGCTTGCATACTTCATTACTACACTGAAGTGATCTGTACTGTCTACCTAGCTCCCCAAATCTCATCTTATGCTGGTGTACATTACCTTGCTTTTTTTCTAATTTTCCTGGCAAGCAGTAATTTCAGGAATAGTGTTATCATGGAATATGATCTCCTGAAAGGGGAGCATGAAGTTAGTAAAGATCATTAAAAAATCCTTGATAAAACATGTATTTTGCAAAAATGGGCAGTTACATGTAAAACAATGAAACAACTTCAGCATCCAGCTGTGTCTATAATTTAATGGGATTGTATGCAGCATCCTGTTCATATTTTCTGGATTAGATTTTGCCAGCCTTAATGAGTGTAACTGTTCAATGTGAATAAAGTTTGCAAAATAAGTCTCCAATATAACTCTACCTAAGGTATGATCATTTTTTCCCCACCTCCTGTACTTTTCCCTTTCTTGCCTCTTCTTACATTTCTTTATAAAAATCTAGTCAGGCTACTTAAAAGTCTACTGCACATCTCAGTTGCTCTGCATTGCAATTTTTGGGAAAAAAATGCCAGACCCATGCTCACCTTGCCTGATACGCTTGGCTCTGCTGGTGTTTTTCAGGAAGGATTTTTTTTTATTTGGTTCTCATCCACCCTTTTACCCTTGCAGTGACAAGACACAGTGGCTTTATTTTGATTGCTTCCTGTGCAACCATCTGTGGCTGTAGCTAACATTCTTTTTTTCAGTCTGCTCTATGGGCTGCAGTCTGGTCAACATGGAAGAAAAATATGATTGCTCCAAGAGTTTTTTCTATCAGTGAAAAGGTGATGCAGTTGTCTCTTCTATATCTTACTGTGTATGTAACACACACAAGAATCGTAATGAACTTTCATTTTTGCCTCCTAATACCCTTTGGATTCTGTTCCAAAATGAAAATCCTTATCAGCCTTAGGAAATTACACTCCCTTTGTAAGATAATTCTCACAATCAGCAAATGGAGACTTGAAACTTTCAGGAACATATTTGTCTATGTATACATTCATCCCCTACCAAGCAAACATTGTTAACAGATCTGACAGCACTTTCTGCAAGATGTAGTAGTAGTAAAAAAAGGTGGCTGGGACTTACACATTATAGATCAGTTATTTATTGTGGTTCTGATGTATAATTATCATAATAAAGTATGTCTCTATTTTTATATAATTTGAACCACTTCAATGAAACAATGAGTTTCTAAGTAAGTAAGTACTTACTAAGTAAATGCTCTTAGTATTTAGACGCAGCACTAGAAAACTAAACAGGGTTCTCTAAAACTAAAAGAATTTTGGTTTATGAGGTCTGCTCATGTTACTCATTGTATTTGCTCTTTAAGTTTCAACTAGTAATAAAACTTGAGATGCTTTTAAGATACCATTCACAGATAAATAATGTCTTCTCAGGCAATAATTTTAGTCCATTCACAAAACAAGGGCAAAAGTATAATACTTAAAGAGAAGGCACTGACTGTAATTGTTTTATAGATTTATTGACATCTGAAGTCCCTGAAATAAGTCGTTTGATCAATGAAAATGTTTTTGCATTATTATATCAAGAAACTTTGCCAATTGAGAAAAGATAAAAGAGTTTTAGGAGGCTAAATATACTTAATAAGAAAAAAAGAATCCCACAAACCTATTGAGGCTTATGATTTAGCCACATTTTAAACTTGTATCCCATCTATCAAGCAAAATGATCCAGTCTATGATTATTTTTTCCATACTAAAAATAGACTTTCTGAGCCTTTGAGTCCTTACTGTTGTGAAGACTGGGACCTATAAATGGTCAACTAAAAGAACAACAAAAAAAAGCACTATATCTCTACATGTAAGAGCTTGAAACATACATTTAATTGTCTGTTATATTCTTGAAAGGCTGCAAAATTTTTTGTTCTTACCTTCAAACCACACCTATTGAAAACTGAAATATTTTAATTATTATTGCATATTTGGGAGTGCAAGCTCTTCAAAACTTTAATGACTTTTTGATACTGAAATCCCAGCAAAGTACTTATTTATTTTGGTCTACCCAAATAATTGCCTAGTAACTGAAGGCAACTTAAACATGAGAACTAAACAAGTTACTTAAATCTTAGAGTGGAAATCAGGCCTGTTGGGGGACTCATAGAATCATAGAATGGTTTGGGTTGCAAAGGACCCTTAAAGATCAGCTAGTCCCATGCCACTGTGGGAAGGGACAGCTGTCACTAGATCAGGTTGCTCAAAGCCCCATCCAGCCTGACTTGAACACTTTTAGGGATGGGCCACCCACAACATCTCTGGGCAAGCTGTTCCAGAGTATCACCACCATCACCACAATAAAATGGCTTCCTTATATCCAGTCTAAATATACCCTTTTGGGGTTTAAAACTGTTGCCCCTTGTCCTGCCAACACAGGCCCTGGTAGAAAGCCTTTCTCCATCTTATAAGCTGTCTTCAGGTATTGAGAGGCTTCAATAAGGTTTCCCCAGAGCCTTCTCTTCTCCAGGATGAACAATCCAGACTCTCAGTCTGTCTCCATAGCTGAGGCATTCCATCCCCCGATCATTTGTGTGGCCCTCTCTGGATCTGCTCCAACAGGTTCATGTTTTTCTTGTGCTGGGGGCTCCAGAGCTGGATGCAGTACTCCAGGTGGGGTCTTGTGACATTGGAATAAAGGGGGTGAATTGCCCCCCTCAGCTGCTGGGCACACTAGTCTTGATGCAGCCCAGGATATGACTGGCTTCTTGGACTGCAAGTGCACATTGCTAGTGCATGTTCAGTTTTTCATCCACCAGTTTCCCTAAGTGCTTCTGTATGGCATTGCTCTCCCATTCATCCTACAGCCTGTATTGATACTTGGGATTGCCCTGACCTAGGTGCAGGACCTTGCATTTGGCCTTGTTTAACTTCATGAGATTCACATCAAGCTACTCCTCAAGCCTGTTAAAGTCCCTCTGGATGACATCCCTTCCCTCAAGCAAATCTACTGCACCACTCAGCTTGGTGTCATCTGTAAACTTGCTGTGGGTCTACTCAGTCTCACTGTGTATATGTCATTGATGAAGATATTAAATACTATTGGTCCTAGTACATACCCTTGAGGTATATAATAATAATAATAACAACAATAATAATAATAATAATACCCATAAAGCATGCAGAAAGCTACTTAAGATGTAACACAATAACAGTAAGACATTATTTCATACACAGAAAACTAAATCAAATGTTGGACAGTGAGACAGAAAACTAGTGGTTCACTCAACACTGAATCATAGAATTTAAAAAGCATCTGAAAAGAGAAAATGAAAATAAGAAAAAAAAAATAATGACAACTACTGTTTGCTCTTTTTCCTGACATAAAGGAAAAAAGAAAAAAGAAAAAGAAACCAAACCTAAACACAGGCACAGACACGTAAGGAGATTTAATACAAATTTTACCAAAGCATCCCACAGTAAAAGAGTGAAAAGAATGTGACATTAAATTGTAGGTAGTGATACATTTCAGTGTCATGGAATAGAAAAGTGATCACAGCTGCCAAAAGGAGATAGTCATAAGTACAGAAGAGAATCTCTAAGGATGTGGTCTCCCTTCTTTTCGTATGTATGGGATACTTTCTCTTTTCATTGGACCTGAAGAGTTGTGAAAATTTTGCAATAGCGATTGGCTGTAGGAATAAATGAATCAGCCACATTTCTAAAATTAATTATATATAACTTCATTTTTCCCTCCTTACATCAACTCAGACAGTATCTTGTTATTATTTTCTTGTCTAATATACTGTAAAAGTTTATTCTTGAGACTTGTAGACTAAGCTACTGAGTCTTATATCATAATTTGTAATCTCTCTGTCTCAAAAAAAAGAAATAAATAAAAATTCCTCTGTCTAAAATGAACAACTTCAAGACTGGCTTCTCAGCAGACGCAGTTGATATGACTTGTTTTGAAAACTCAATGTAAGTATATCACAGGTCTCTTAAATATTCTTTGTGTGCTACCTCTAACATTTCATAAAGTGAAAGTGGCCTTTGCATTCAGAATGGAGTTGCTTAAACCTATCAGTGTGCCCAACAACAAGGAAAGAATGACATCATTTCAGCTTTTTTGCTTTCCTGAAAGAGAAATCTTTTGAACTCTTTCCTAATTTTATTTCTTTAGAATAGTAGTGTTATAGATGTCCCACAAATATATTTTGTATGACAGAAGACAGAAAAATAGAAACGGCAAAATGGAAAACTCCTCTTCAAGAGAGAGTCTTACGAGATGAATAAATCTGTAGTGCTTTGATTGAGCTTGATTATGCTGGTATATTTATTACACATTACGTAATAAATTATTATGAAACCATGCAAACATAGTTTCAACTAACAGACACTGCAGTGGGGTTACTCAAAAGATTAGTTTTCAGTTTGATTGTTTAAGTCAAGTCTACCTCATATATATAAAATGGAATTTTATACTAAACAAATGCCAAAGTCAAAAGAAGGATGAGGGAATTAAATCCCATTTTTTTCACTTCAGACAATATGTTGTGGAGATTATTAAATTTAATCACTTATTAAATTGGATAACAGAGTTACTATCAAGTCCTGCAATTTGGCAGCAATAATGTTTGGTGATTTGTAGTTACATAAGTATGTAAATATGCACAGAAACATGAATTAATGCACACACACAAATCTGTATTAAAACAAAACAAAACAAAACAAAACAACCCCCCAAAAATGTAGGTGTTTAGTTGTCCCTAGCCAGCTGATAAGTCCCCACCTGTTTACCCCCTCCCTCCCATCCAGTGGGAGAGGGGACAGAATCAGAAGGGCAAAAGTGAGAATAACTTACGTGTTGAAAGACAGTTTATTAAGTGAAGAGGAACAATAGAAAAGACAAGTGATGCAAAGATAGCCATTCACGACCTCCCACCAGCAGACTGATGCCCAGCCAGTCTCCAAGCAACAGCTACCATGGATAACAACACCCCATATACATCCATTTTATTGCTTATCATGATGTCATATGGTATGGAATATCTCTTTGATCGGTTGGGGTCAGCTGTCCTGGCTGTGTCTCCTCCCAACCTCCTTCACAACCACAGCCCACTCACTGTGGGACAGAATGGGAAAAAGAAGACCTTGATGCTGTATAAGCACTGCTCAGCAACAATCAAAACACTAGTCTATCAACACTTTTTTAATCACAAATCCAACACACACACCCAATATGGGCTGCTATGGAGAAAATTAACTTAATCCCACTCAGACCCAGTACAAAGTGTCTGCTGTTAACACTGGGTGGTCGACTTTAGCTGATTAACATTTCAGAATATGTGGTTTTCAGTACTTGTTGGGTGAAGAGGAGCAGAATATTTAATCACGGTTATGATTACTCAAAATTGTGTGTCCAATTTTCTTGTTGGGTAAATGACATCTACTCATCTTATGGCTTTCTCCAAACAGTTTGGTATGGACTGTGTGCGTAAAATTGGTAGACAAATCATCCGTAGTAGAAGGACACAGGTTTTGCACTGACTTGACAGTGCAGGGTCAGGATTGTCAAAACCTGTCCCAACCTGAGCTGGTTTGAGCCTGTTTAGCTGTAAATAGAGTTGTCTAGCAGTCAGGTAATTATTTTCTAAGTTTGTTTTAGTTTAATTTCAGTTTATGAAGAAAACAAGTAGTTACTCTGTGTTGGCTGAGCTGTCTATGACTCCAGAATAAAATGTGGCATAGACACATGTAAATGTAGGATGATATCAGAGGTCCCAGGCTACAGAAGTGGAGCCTTGTATTGTTCAGGTAAAGCCAGTTTTAGAGATGAAAGAGAGTAGAAAAGCAGAATGGTTGGGAACCCATGAAAAGACAGAGCAGAGCATGTTTGTGTACTGTTTTCAGGTAACATTAAAATAAAACCATGTAGTCTCAAGGCTGAGGAAAAAGAAACCATCAACATCTGTCTCTTCCTGCTAGAGAGGAGGAAGAAACTCCTACCATATACATCACCTGGCAAAGATTACAGGATGCTGATGACTGGCTTTAGCCCTCTCTGACTTAAATCAACAGCCTTATGACTCAAAGGAACACTGGAAATTTAAGCGTAACACGAAAAAAGGGGTAGACAGCATGAAAGTTGTCTTATATATAAGATTTTTAACTGCATTAGTATAGTAAACTGCTTTTTTTTTGTATAAAATGGGGTTTGAGTGTAAGTTATTGACACTGGACTAATTTGGACAATTAGACTTAAAATTTTAAATAAATAAATAATAAACTTTTGGCTTTCTGTATCAAATGTGTTCCACTTTTGTCCATGAAAAGATTTTGAGCATAACAAATTGCATAAAGGTCCATAGTAAAGACACAGCTAAAATTCAGCTTTTTGCTGCAGCATTCAGTTGCTTAAATTCAAATTCTGTCCTGTATTTCTTGACATTTATTTTCTGTCATCTTATTTATTGAATATTTTTTATGTAACTTTTTTTTTAAGTAACTTTTAAGAAGCAATGTCATTTAATCAGCTCCTAGAAACTCAACAGCAATTTGTTTTCTTAGGAAGAGCATTTTCTGAGCACTAAATTAAAGAAAAGGTCTGGCAGATAAGTCATTCCATGAATATCACAACTGACAACGACTAGTTTCTTTTGGATTAGATTTTTTTCTTGAACTGATTGAATTAGCAGGATTATACTGAGAAGTAATGCTATCAGCATGAAGAAAACATCTCCTCACACTAAGAATTTTGGTGACAACAGGCAAACCTTGCATCTTTGACATAATAAATCCATCAATGATAATGTCTGTTCTCTGCCAGGTCATTACTTGAATGAAATACATAGCAATCTTTTTATCTTTGAGGCCTCTATATGTCTATCAATTATTCTTGGAATATTAACATGTTTACTAGGGAGTGGCCTTACTGACATATGGTGTTCAGATGTAAACATATATATCCAAGCTAGTTCTCCCAAGTTTCTGTAAAGCTGTAGAGAAATAGGCATGATTAGTTTTGTACAATTCAACTTACCCTAATGCAATCATCTAAAAAGGTGAGAGGATTTGTGTTCTAAACCAATTTATTCTCTCCACTGAAAAAGAAACATGAGAAGATATAGACTTCTACTACCCAAACTACTAGTTTAACTGCTAAAGGTGACATCATTCTCCACACATCAGACACTGGCAAAAGATTTAAAATCATCCTGTGGCTTTCACAGAAATTTGTCAAGGAACTTCAGTTCTCTGGAATCATAGGACTGTGAGAAGGGACCTCAGAACTTTTCTAATTCTGCTTAAAACAGGAGCAGCTGTGAGGTCAGACCAGCTTGTTCAGGGCTTTGTCCCATCAGGCCATGAAAATCTGCATGGACAGAGACTGCACAACCTCTCCAGGCAACATCTTCCACCACTTGACCCTCCTTACAGGGAAAAAGCTTTTCTTTAAATTGAGTCCAAGTCTGGTTTGTGCCTACTTAAGCCCATTATCTCTTGTCCTCCAACCACACACTGCTCTGAAGTCTGCCTCCTTGATGAGACACTCATAGGCACTGAGAAGCTGCTAAGACCCCCCAGAATTCCCTTCTTCAGTCTAAGCAAGCCCTGGTCTTTCAGGTTTTCCCAACACAGCAAGTGCTATAGTCCCAACCATCCCAGCAGACCTCTGCTGAACTTGCTTTGGTGTGTATCAGTGTCTTTCTTGTATTGGGGGTACATTAAGATCCAACAAAACTCTAAAGTATATCTTTATTTATCTACTTTCACAGAACTATTAACAACTCAGGAGTGCTTTGTGACTTCTAAATTTTAAACAGTTTTACCTGTTTTTTCTATGTAAAAATTCATTAACTCAGGCTCACAGGTCTTGCATTAATTTTGAGATTTCTTTTCACATCTGAATCTCAAAGTAAAATTTAGGGAGATGTAAGCCCTATCAGATTAAACCTCTCTGCATAACAAATCCTCTGATTTTTCAACAGCTGTAGACAGAAATAGAGATTTTTTTTTCATTCCTTCATTAAAGCCTACCAGCTGTATTTCCAATATTTGACTTTTAAATTTCCAAATGCCACCTTTTTCTTCCCCAAATTTCCTTTGATAATTACAGACACGGGATAAATTTTCTAATTATACATGACAACTTCTGTTGGAATATTTACCAACATAGAGAGCTTCTTTTAACACATAGTTCATTTATTTGGTGTTATTAGCACATTTAAAATTTATTAAATACCCATGATTAATAGTAATTTGAATCACTCAGACTTCATTTACTCAGCCACATTTTAGTCACATATTGCTGAGACTGTTCTTTAAACAGAAATCCCACCTCCAGCCCCCCTTGCATGGAGTATGCAGTGTGTGTGTGTCATGCTGTTACAAAACAGATAGTATCATAGATGTAGGGAAAATATGTGTCTACATGTGCATCCTTTGGAAAGATCAGTGCTTGCAAATGTCTTTGATAGGATCATACAGTACTGTAAATGGACATTTCACAGAACTTTTATTTTTCAGAGAGAATCCAGATAAATCAGATGTATTGCCTCCAGAACATTGCTGTCATGGTTAAATAAAAAAGATGAGTTAGAGGGGGAAAAGTCACTTAAGCGCATATATATATATATATATATATATATATATATGCTCCATCTCTTTATGGCAACAACAAAATTCATTTAGAAATGGAATGAATAGTCAGCCATGTAATGGTTGATAAGTATGGACCTATGCCTTTAAATGTATCATGTCTTCAAATTTTTTATTAGATCTGGGCTTAAGAAAGATATTTATTTGGAAGACTTTACTCTCTCTGGGCATTTTCATCTGTTTTTAACAGAAAAAAAAGTTATAAACTTTTATCTTCCATTTAAATTAATTCCTATCTTTGTAAAATTAGTGGTATATGTATCCTATAATGTTTTATATCTCCTACCAGAATAAATTCTAGAGCAGGGTTATAACTCTTGTTATTTACAGTTACAGACTTGTAGGTCAAGGACTTCGAGAAGTTGTGAAGCAGAGCACATAAACAGCTTTACTGAAAATATTTTTCAGTGAATTATTGCTAACAGTTATGTAGTAAAATTATGTAATCCTCTAGGGCTATGTAATACAGCAAGCAGTTTACTGCTAGTGCCAGTTTGGCTTGATTTCTTCAGAGAAATGAGCCTTGCTGTCCACTTTGATCCCTGGATACTCAACACAGATTATGACTTTCATGGTCTGTTCTTACTTTTGAGATAACGTGCAGCGCTTAGCTTAATATAATTGCAGTGGAGGTCTTTCACAGATCAACAATCTGTTTTTTCAAGCACAAGTTACACATATGCAAACGTTACCAATCTTTAAATCTGTTACTTAATATTAGACAATCAACTTATTTACACAGATTATTGTTCAGGGCTTTCTGTTTATATAGAATGAATAGTCACATTAAAACACAAACTTTGCTCATTTGTTGCATATGGAACACAGCGCTGATCACTGAGATAACACAAATTATCGCATTGACAATATTTTAGTGTAGAAAACTAAAATGTGAATTATTCTGGTTTTAGATAAGACTTGAACATAAATTTCTCTGGAAATCCTATAGCTAAATAGGACTTCTTCACATAACTTCTGCTGAAGACCAAGTGAGATTTCCTCGGTACTCTAGGAGTTAAATGTTCTAGATAAGCACATTGTGTATTTGTTGTGCAGTGTAGGACAGACTCAAGATGAGCAGAGAGTGTAGCTCTGAGCCTTGGTAATGATGCAGACATCCAACATACAGAAGAAGATGGGAATAATGAGGTAACCTGAGAATCAGGTGAATGATTAAAAAAAAAAATCCTCTTCCTGGAGAAATATATTTGTGCTGAAGTATTCTGCAACTAAAATAATGGCAACTGTAGGGAAATTAGGTATGCAAGAAATCGTAGAATTAAATTTTAATTAGTTTCTTGAGGCTAAATTTTTCTGAACTGATTAAATCAAAACAAATCAAAAAGTAGATTTACTCTTATGTTTGTCTAAGGAACTACACTCTTATGTTTGTCTAAGGATCTACTTGAAGCAACATTGAGGAAAAATACATAACCTTTTGTTATTTGGATAATAAAAAACTTATCCGTCAGAGTCCTGAGAGTGCACCAAGATGCTCTAGCTGACCTGACCAGACTATAACTGTCTTTTTCCATAATTCTTTGCAACCTCTTCCCCAGGGTTGGGCTGCTTGTGTTGAAAGTCAGCTATGATATAGTGCAGCTGTGAGACCTTGAATCAGACCTTTATAAATACAGATAAATTTCAAGAAAGATCAGTGAGAAGCAGAAAGTTGTATAGTATAGGAGAGCTGTCAGATGCCTTCCCTGTGCCCCTATCTGTGCAACTTCTGCCTATTGACCTATGCGTTGCATTTAAGCTCAGGCCCTTAGTCCTTGTGTGAACTACATCAGAAGTATGCTGTGCTGAGTCTTATTTCTTGCTAAATTCAGCCTTGCCATGATGACTTGAGTTCCCAGCTTGATCTCAGATCTGCCTGGCCACTGTGGTTTTATGCAGTGATCGATGGATATTCAGCTAACCCTGGTCACCATTACCATCCTCGTCCTAGCATTAAGGATTTTTAACCATTGATGAGTAACCATCAGCCTCCTACCACCCTCAGCTAGCTCCCAGGTCCCTTGCCCTCATGGAGCAGCCCGTGCTTGCTGCTCCTCACAGGTAGATCAAAACATCTTGAGTTGTAAACTGAGCACTATGAAATATGTCCTTCAGTCTGTGCAGGAAATACCGTGGGGTTTTGGTAGGAGGTGGTTTTTTTTTTGTTGTTGGTGGTTTTGTTTTGGTTTTGTTTTTTTTTTAATATTTCATTTATAAAGATGAACAAAATAAAATCAGCAGGCATGAGCCACCAAAATACAATGCACAAAAATGCATATCATCTTAATTCTGCTGCTTCCATTGGTTATTATCTGCATTTTTAGGAAAAAAAAAAAATTACATTCAATATTGTATCACGAGAGATGCTGTAATGATGTTTTCAATTTGGCCCTGAAATGCCAGTTCCATTTAGTCTTTTAAATCTTGATTTCATAAGGAATTTGATCTAGCCCTTTACACAATTTTTCTATCAGGTGTATTTATTTTAGCTCCACTTTTACTTTTTTTTCCACCTGACTGGTGATAAGAGGTCTTAGGCTTGTAATACTGAACTCATTTCCAAAACATGTTTTTCTAGGTTTCCTTCTGCCCTCAAGAAAATATTGCTTCCAAAATTTGCATTTTCATACCTCAGCTCACTAATCTTAAATAGGTCATGAATACATGCAGGGACTTGACAGATGTAAAATTGGGCTGCGCAGCATGTAGGAATGCTGATGTCCTATTAATTATTAAGTGAACACCCAGAGAATAAAATCTAGAATTATAGGATATTGCTGTTTGAACCTCTATTTTCTGTTTCAGATTCT
Source organism: Falco naumanni (assembly GCF_017639655.2). NCBI lineage: Eukaryota > Metazoa > Chordata > Aves > Falconiformes > Falconidae > Falco > Falco naumanni. The sequence continues at coordinate 49,378,561 of NC_054055.1, forward strand.
TCTTAGAATCCAGTCCAGTCTAGAATAAATTCTGGTAACAATTACTAGTTATAGTTTTTGGCTTCTGACCTACATTGATATTATTGTTCAATTGGTTTCAGCAGATGTTCTTTAGTTGATAGAGTATAAAAAATTAGACTGAATTGTTTTCATTTTCTCATTTTTCCTTAGCTCAGCCATACAGAACCATAGTTTATACCAGCTAGATGTACTTTCTATTCTCTAGTTTACCATTTATGAAATATGAGAACTGAGTGAAGGCAGCCAAATCTCACAGATTTATAGCCTTTATTTCTCACGCTGAAAGGGCATAAATCTATAACTTTTTTTATAACTGTTTTACAGTGTTCTCATTCTTGGAAATAGAGGACAATTAGAGATACATGAATTTGCCAAGAATGCAACTGTGCTGCCAACATTTAAACAAACAAAAAGAGGGACACAGACAAGACTGATTTACTTTTGAAACTGTTTCCTAAGTCTATCAGCCTTCTGCTGGTCTTCTCTATTGCCATGTGACACTTAAAAAATGTATGAGTCTTTCAAATTACTCTATGCCAATTGTAAACGACAGTACTGCAGTATGATTTCAGGTTCTCTGTATTATATGTTTTCCTGCATAGGAAAGATGAAGAGAGTTACTGTCAAGAAATCAGTGATGTGATACAAAAATGGAAAGTCAATGAGGCAACGATTGAATTAATTCAAAAATCACTTTTTTTTTTTAATTTCTAATACCTTAATATTAAAAATAATTTTTTATTTGTTCTTAAACTCTGTGGAGAAAAAGATTTTTTTTTTTTTTTTTTCATTGCAAGAATCACAGCCTAAATACTGATGTTTGACTAAATGGAAATTGCTGAAACAGCAACTGCAGAAGGAATATACCAAAAGCTGAAAATGATAGCTAGGAAGTAAATAGAAGAATAGGGAAAAAATGTTGTTAATTAGATCTAAGTCAGTATCTCAGAAGTTTTTCATCATTTCTCACCTTGATTTATAGTGTCTTCAAATACTGTTCGACACTGTTTTAGAGGTGATAAACCTTTAAGTGCAGGTTTATCACCTCTGGAAAGCACATTCTGAGTGAATCATCTTGGGAGACAGGAAGGGAGTGTAACAGTGGGAACATGATTCCACGATAGGTAATTCCAGTCGTGGACAATAAAATTCATTGTTAAAAGGTCTCATGTCTTTTACTTTTTAGTTCTGTAGATGGACATATATATCTTTGGCCAGTCTCAAAACGAGACTGTTAATATATCTTCTCCTGGTTAAGGTATCTGATGGTTAACTACTGGATAGCAAGCTAATTTAATTTGACTTTTCATCTCTAAAGGATTTTTTATATCTCCCCAGAACATTCTTTATTGCTTATGTGAATCTTCACTCAATATGCATGCAAATGTGTGGCTGTATTACAATTACAGAAATGTTCAAGGATAAACATTATAGCAATCAAGGACCACAAACCTGTTTTAATCTCTTTTTCTTAATCCCTTTTTTTCGCCTGTCTTTTTCCTCAAATGAAGTAGTTGAATTTGTATGCTAGAAACATGAGGTGCACACTGAAATTAATGCATATAACCCAGAAAGACATGTTTTGAAAAGAAAGTAATGTTCTGAAGAGAAACCTTCTGGCTAGGGATCAAGAAGCAATTTTCTTTTGATCAAGGAAGAAGAGACTGTATTTCACAAGTCAGCACATGAGGGAACAAAACCCACTAAAAACTAGCTTCGAATATATTACTAGGAAATGGTATCAAGACTATTCAGATAGTTTACCTCATATAGGACTGTTTTAAAATGATAGAAGAACCAGCTTTCAGAGAGATAACGATGTTAAGTTATATGTAAGACACCTGTTCTACTGACTGAGATGACATCTATGTTATGCTGTACTAAACTCATATTGGTTGTGACACATGGACTTGAAACAGAGATTATGATAAAGGGGTTTATTGTTGCTGTTTGGATATAAGTAGGAAAACTTACAACAGCTTATGAATAAACTAGCTCTTCCAGTTTGCTCTAGGTTCAGTTTAGGTATATGAATTTCAGATCCATAGACAGGCATGTAAAAGGTAACTGTGATGATGCTGAGACTCAAGAGGACCAAGTTCTGTGCAACTAGGCACAAGTTATTTTGGGGCACAAGCACAGATACTTAGGTTATGATGCTTAAAGATGTTGTTAACTTTCTTTTCAATACAGTCATTCCCAACAATTTAGGACTGAAAGCAAATATTTTTTCTTCATGCTGAAACTAGACAAAAGTGTTGCATTAAAACAAACAAAAAACCAAAAATCCCCCAAACCCACAACACAAAACACCATCCAAAAATATGTAATTTATATCTATTGATTAAAAAGGGCTAACTCATAACAAAAATGTGTTATTGGATCATTAATGGATGTTAGCTGCCTGAAGCTTGTTTTACATGGCACTTAAAATTACCACAATGCTAAAAAGCTGGAATATCAACCTAAGAAATAGTTGACTATTGATTCAGAACAGATTGCCAAACGCTGGACTTCCAAAACTACTTCCTGGAGAATGTAGAAGGTTGGTTTGGGTTTTTTTTTACACAGATGCTGAAACATACAGGCATTGTGAAGGCTGGCATTTCTGAGGAGATCATGCTAGAGGTGTTATAAGTACAGAGTGAAATAGTAAAAACATTTAAATTGTGTTCCAGAAAATAACCATAAGACAGCAAATTCAGGCATCATGTTGCCTAAAGATCTATGTAGATTAGCTAACAAAGCAGTTGCTGTTATGTATGCATTAAGCAGTGACAGGATGGGCTGCAGAAACACTTTGATTGTTGACGAAGAGAAGATATTTTTAAAAAATATCCAGACTGAAGATCTGATTTCAGTTGTTCTAGTTAGCTACTTAGAAAACAGAGCTCAAGTGAGGTAGAAAATGAAACCAGCTGTTATTAAGGAAAAAATAATAATTCTACATATAGTCACTGACATGTACCATTTTTTTTCCAAATATTTTTTCTGAACATTCTCCTTCTCATTTTGTTGTGATCAGCTGCAAAGGAATGCCTAATGGAAAGTGTTAATGGCTACCATAAGTCACACAAATGGATCAAGGTAATGAGTCAGTTAACAGCAGTTTGGGGGTGAATGGAAGGGATACTTTCATGAATTGCAAAAAGGGGGAAAAAGGAAACATTCTTCCAATATATTAGGCCCTCAGGTGAGTACCAAGCAAAGATCTAGCCAAAAACGTATCTTCATGAGGCCAGCTGTGAATGAAGACATATATGTTTGTGACACAGATAGTGAACTGGGAAAATAAACAACTGAAAGCAGAACAAGCAATTATGTTTACTGGTAGAAACAAAGACTGTTTCTTTGCGTATACTATTTTGAAAGAAATGGTGGAAAGTTTAGCAAGGAAAAGCCTTTTCTGCTCATATTGTATTGTGGGACGTAATTGCATATACTTTTTAATGTTTAAAATATTCAAATGGGATATGACTGCTTTACATAGTTTATCCCAACAAAAATGACCTAACATTCCAGTTCTTAACTTGGGCTTGTCTGAAATGTACTTCAGGCACTTACAGATCTTCTTGAAGACAAATAAACACTGAAGGTTTAGCATGATCATATGGGCTATAAATATGTATTTGAAAAAAAATGCATAAGGAAGTAAACAGTCTTTAGCTTTGCTTTTCCAGCAAGAACACACGCTACTGATGATTGCTCCTCCAAAGCTTCTGAGACATTTTCTTCTCCATTCCTTTTCACATACAACTTTGTTAATTTGAATGCTTATTCAGAGCTGAACAGCAGCTTTTTCAATAGGGCTGCAGTCTGTCCCTAACATATTGCTTAATATTATAGCAAATACATCCCAGAAACAGGAATAATACCTAGAATTGACTCCCACTATCTTCTTTAAATATCAGCTTTCCATGTTCTTTAGCTACTGTCCTGGTAACAGTAATGATTTTACTCTGCATCATCGCTGCTAAAAAAAAAAACCAACAAACAAACAAAACAAAAAATCCCTGACAGACAGAAGCACTTAAGGTATTTTATCAGTTTCCTTGAACTGAGATTTATTTTTCTTGCTAAATGAACATGTTTAGAACATTAGTCAAATAACACTTTTTTAATCCTTCTGCTTTTAAACCCTTTGTTGACATTTCAGAAATTCCAGTCCTTGGCTTACTTTGATTTTTTTTCCCCTTAGTGATCACATGAAAGTACTAGCCATTTTTGATAGCAAAGTTTTCCTCAGGAAGGAAATCTTGCAAGATGTTTTGCTTCTTCTTTCATAAATGAATACTTAATTTATACAGCTTCCTTCAGTATCTGTCCTTTCTGTAAAACAGTAATTAAAAATTAAAATAATGCAACAGTTTATAATAATAAATATATGTGCAACAGAGCAAAGCTTTTAGTGATTTCAGGGGTTCAGAAAAGGCATTAGATGTGGTTGAAAAATTTAGATTAACTTTCCACTTCACCACAAATAAAATAATTAAAACAAAAGGATTTGAAGCTGTTTTCATAGGAAATATTAAAAAAGAAGAAAAATGGTTCAATACCCTGTTTTCAATTAATCAACCATTTGTTAGTGAACTGCACTGTCCCCAAATAATTTTTATAATGCATAAGCTGGGGACATGTAAACATATTACACTTTCATTGATGTTACTGTTCTAGAGACTGAGGATAAGACTTGGGTCTAGTTTGCATCCCTAAATTAAGTTGCCTTACATATTAATCTTGTGTTAAGATATCCAAAGTTATTCAAGGCATCCACATACTGCTCAGAGGTATGATATAGGACTTATGCGAGATCCATGCATTTCTGGAACAACAGCTGCAGACCAGGAGAGATAACCTGAGGAACCTCAAGTGATACTAGCCACCCACTAGTTTGGGAATAGAATTTGGGAAACTGATTTGAGTGCCTGGAGAATACAGCAATAAAATCTAGGGACCGGTTCAGCTTTCCCTAAAGCAAACCCCTTGGACTCATTCAGTTGTCCATACATAGGCAGCTGATACCATTTTTGATTCTGTGGGGTACACTTACCTAGTCCTTAGCTCCCATACCAGGACACTTCTGCTAAAAACTCCAGACCAACAGTGTATCTGGATGATTTCTATTCAGTCACAATCAGACTAGTGGAGTGGTATGACTGAAGACTATGGGGAAAAAATGGTTTTCTCCAACTTCTCTGCATGATCTCTTGGCCTAGGAAACCACAGGTTTCTCAGAACAAAGAAATATGTGTTGAATGAGCATGCCAGAAGCCAGAAGAAGAAATTAAATATGAAGGAAAAGCATAAATATTTCTGTTCCAGGGATGTTTGTCTTAAATGCACAATGAGGAACCTAAGAGAAGGTATCTACAAAACAGATTGACAGATTGAACAGTTCAGAACACGGGCCATCCGAAAGGAATGAGGATCTCGGACTCCCAGAAGTATTACAGCCTAGTTGCAAACAATACAACGAAAAATCAAGACACTGTATATCTGTGTTCCTCAGAGTTATAGACATTCTTCTAGTCTATTAACACATAATTTTTCTTATGCCAAGACATAACACAGGCAGTGATCTGTCAACATTAACAGCAGTATGCAGCCATACGTCATAAAAATAGAAAGTTATGCATGTAAAATAGAGTATATTGAAATATGAATGTGAACATTTCCAAGTTTGAGGGGAGTTGAAATTGTTGAAATCATGCTGTTTCTTGAATAAAGTGATTTAAAATATATTGATTATAGTAAAACCTAAGGATAACTTGCAACTGTGGGATTTGTTTGATTAAAAGTAGGCATCAACTAGTCACCTACACTACCTTTACAGGCAAAACAGGGACTTTTAGAATACTTCATCTCATCCTAAACTAGACGTTTAACACAGGTCAGTGAATTAACTACATCCTAATTTCACTTTCCTGGCTATAAAGGGAGCTTAGCATTAATGTTTATATCTAAACTAATCATATTTCAGATTTCTAAAGTAAGGTGACAAAACCCACATGCTAATTTTTCTGTAAAAGAGCCATTTCAAAAAACCTTCAAAGGTGCATAGCACATTAAAAGAGGGAAATGGCAAACAAAATTTTGCTGACAGGAATATTTTTGTGACATAGAGTCAGCTATGAGGATAAACAATAAATAAAAATCAGAATAATGTAAAAAGTGGCAAATGACAGTTATGAATTAATTTAGCACTGAAGGAATTAAACTGAAAATTCAGATGAAATCGACAGCTCCTGGCAATTGCGAGTCTGAAGAGTAATGTTGGACAATGTAAGGATTTATTGACAAGAAACTGTTCAATTACTTAAGCACAGATGTTTAGTAGCATGTAACACACACAACTGCATTCCATCTGTGGTGCAACCAGTGCTCAAAGAGAAGATCCCATAAATCCTGTGTCATATCTGTCAGCTGTTACACTCAAAACCTTGCTGTGGAGCACGAAGACCACACCTTATTTACAAACCCAGGTATGTACTGTTAATCTGATTAAAAACTTAATTAGAAGTAAATCTTAACAGTCTAATCAACGACATATTATTAATTTAATTAGAATGAAAGTAACAACTGTTCAAATTATATACAGGTTAAACCGATACAAGCTTTCTACTATCTATCCCTGTCTTTGGTGTTGCACTTTTGTATGGTTTTCATGTCCGAAGGTCACTGGATTCAGGCTGGGGATTTAGACTGAGTTGTTGGTGTCCCAAGTTCTTTGCTGGGAGAAGTATAAAGTTTACGACGGGGTCCCTTTTTCTTTGCCAAGAAAGGTATATGACATTCACATTTATGGTTTAATTCTCCTTAATCTAGGATCTGCTTGTGGTCACTTTTTGTGTTTGCTAACATATTCTGTGCCTTGCTTTTGTCTTCTATGGTTCATACCACATCTGACTTTATCATTTATTCAGTGACTTACATAAACTGCAAGTCGGCATTTCTTTTAATATCAGTGTATGATATCTGGCATTTTTTTCATAGCCTTAGGCCTCCTGTACACCATGTGCCCCTTTACTATACTATATCTGCGTTTGGTACCCCTACTTTTAAGAACTGTCTTCATCTACAGTATATAATTATGCCAAGGTCATATATATTTAATTCCACACAGAATAACTACTTGCTTGTTACTACTAACTACTATCTGTATAAAATTGTGGCTGTACCACACTATTTTACCCAGCTAAATTATAATAATTAGTAGCGTTAGTTTAATTTATTAGTATCTAATTACTTTATTTGATGGTATAATTAATTATTTTTTTTAAAAAAAGGAGCAAACATGAAACCATGAAACACTGATCATATTTTCTGCATCATGTCACTTTTAACGTGATCTGGACTGGAGGCAAACATGATATATATGGATGTGCATAGCAGGTGTTGAAGTAACATAACATTTCTATTGCATTCTTCATTGGCCAGTTCTAACACTGGGAGAGCAAACTATATTTTCCTTAGGTGCCAATAAATTCACCCTGACCAATAACACTCATCTAGGCACATGAAAAGGATCAGTGCAACAACGCATGAATGCTTGGTCTTAGAATTTTTAATTAAGGATTCTTGGATTTGTACATTGCTTAATTTTCCTTACTGTGAAAAGAATCTTTATTGTACAAGTTACTGTTTTCTACTCCAGATACAAAAACTGATCATGAGGTAAAGCATAAAATTTTGTTTCTTATAATCTAATATTTATGAACACTGCCAGGTTCTTGGATTAGGCCTATAATTCCCTGATCAGTTCCTCTTTTATGATTCATATCTCTAAATACTTTCAATTTTTACTTCATTGGTAAAAAATATGCCATTCTTGCTTAATTAATATCTCTGTATTACATTTTTAAAACTTGTTTTTATGACCATCAAAAAGTATCTTTATTAAATCATGATATGCAATTACTTCTGCATAGCATTCTTCTGTGGATTTTCTACCAATTCATCATAGTTGCTTGTTCAATTTTCAAGAGATTAATTATTTCCATTATTAAATGCTTTCTCCTTTTAGCTGTAGTCTTATTTCCCACAGGTGTTCTTACAAACAGCATATATTTTTTAATATAGTTGTTGATTAAAATAGTTACTCAAATATTCTGTGAAAGACTAAAATACGCACTGGTTTTTGGCTTTTTTTGTCTGATATTCTGTTTGTTTGTTTTAATCTGATAACACTTTTCCAGACACTCAAACTGAATGTAATTGTGAAGCACTTTATTAACATAAAATGTAAGGTGTTTGTTCAACTCAGAATATAACTTTAAGGAAAAAAAAAAAAAAAATCCTTATGCTTATTGCCTAAACTAGTCTTCAATTAAAAACTAATTTCTTTACTCATTCTCTCACTCTTGACTGCCAGTTTAGAATTAACAGACTTTTAATTAAATAATCTGTGGAGGAGCATTTTGTCAGAGTTTTCTTATTCCATTCCCTATTCATCTTTGCAGAACCAAGACTCAGTTACTTATGGTTTGGAGGATAGAAGTGGGAGAACCTTACAGGCATGGAGATTCTTCTGTCGGGTCTGCACTTCATGGTATGCATTAATTTCAGGCACCCAAGGCTAAGTGAACAAATAAACAAGCAAAGAGAGAGAGAGAAGGGAGAAACCCTTCCCCGTGGCCAGCCATGAAGAACAATGGGCATCCCAGGCAAGTCTTCTTCTCTGGGCATCCTTTCCAGCACAGCAAATAGTGATGATGCTTTCTCACTCAGGTATATTACTGGGTAATAACATATTAAAAAGACCACTAATTTATTGTTATCTCTAAGCTTGCTTCTAATATGATTTTATAGGTGTGGTGGGCTAATTTTAGCAGCAGCCAGACACCATCCTGCTTCTCACTCGCTTCTCCTCCTCAACAGGACAGGGGGAGAAAACAGGATGAAAAACTTGTGTGTTAAGATAAAGATAGGGAGACTGTGACCAGTGACCATCGTGGCCAAAAGAGACTCAACTTGTGCCACCCCCACAGCTCCTGCGCTACCATAACCTTGCCATGTACCTCCAATACAATAGGCTAAAATCTACACAGTGTGCATTGAAGGGGTCTTAGTGCAGAGTTATAGACTAGAGCTACAAGCAAATATGTGAGGAGACAGGGAAACAACAGGGAGAATTAAAATCCATGGCGGTTGTTTTCTGTGAGAAATCCAGCATAATAATGATTCATGTTCTGCCAGTGCCATGTTGTGAAGGTCAAAGTACTTGGGACACCAGGTTAAATGCCACTGTACAGCAGACTCAGGGTGTGGACATGAGAGATGACAAGCTTGCAAATAAATGGCAGGCTACTGAGTTGCAGGTGGAGAGTCCTTAACATTGCCAAGTTTAAAGCACCTTAAATGCAGTGCAACAGGTGCCGGAGTCTTTCTTTTTCCACCATGAGGTTACACTGTGTTGTTCTTCCTTGCACATCCAGAGATCTGTTGACTAGTATAATGGTTTTTATTTGGTACGTCAATAATAGCATGCAATTGATTTATCATTTAATTATATTAATTACTGAAGTAGAAGTTATTTACTAATTGTTTGACAATCTAATTATAAAATTACTTTTTTTTAATCTGTTTTACCTCCTTCTTATTTATCTTTCTTTTGGTGCTTACTTACTACAGATTCACACATTATTTTTTTTTAACCCAGATTAAGGTAACTTTTTCCTTTCATATTCTAGGTAAGTGGATTTACAAATGAAGTTGAAAGAAAGAGCCAAACTCAAGAAAATGTAGAAACTATTTTGCCTTCAGGGTAAAGGCAGCTCCACTCTGTAGACACAGACACTTTTAGGAACTTTTAATGAGACTGCAGTAGCGTATATGCATTTGCTTTCAATTTATTTTCACAGTAGTTGTGTTTTGATGCCAGTTTTTTCTGCATGCTGTAAAGGAAGACGAAAGGCTTATACTACCTTTTGTGCCAGTAACAGTTACCTATTCTCTTTTTAAAATAATTTGTGCATTTTGGTCTGGAGTCTTTGAAAGAATAATGTTAGCAGAACGTTAAAAAGCATGTAGTTAATGTAAACAAGCAAAATGTTTAATGTAACATTTGTGGGGAGATTTCTATGAGCTTTAGACCTTTTTCTGCGCCAATTCTAATGCTTTTCATTTTATGTTGCTTTGTTTTATTGAAATAATAGGGAGCGATTAATGCCTGGCAAATGGATCAGTGCTCTTCTGAATCCTTTTTCTTCACTTCTGATACTCATATTACAGAGATGAATGCATTTCAAGCTTCATACCTCTTGGAGGGTGGGTTGGGGGGAGGGTTAAAAATGTTCCAAGGCTCTGTATGGATTCTGACATCCTTTTCCAAGCTTTGATACCACCACATGCTGCTTTGGCTGTTACTTCCTGGGCTAACATCAGTCTGTATCACTCCTAATGGCACACCTTCACTTCCCACTCAAACCAGACACCAGGCACTCTAATCTCTGCTGCTGTTATGTCTCACTGCATCTTCCTTCAGAGACCTGAAGCTTGTATTCCCTGATGCCAATTCCTCTCATGAGGAACTGCTTGCAGCAACTGACTAAATGTTATTTGACTCAAAGTCTAAATGCTGGCTGGCAGGATTTTTTCATGAACTGTCTGAAAGCACTTTGCATACTATTATAGTATGGTTTGAGAATGGATATGTTACCTAGTGACTGGACAGTTTTACTTCTGTGTTTCACATCCATGCATTGGAAACTCCCAGTGCAGATTTATTCCTCACTGTATTTCAAAGTATTTGCTTCTTTAGGTTTCCCATTTCATTCTACACTGGGTAAATTCACATAAAATACTGAAGAAAAAACCAGAAACATTCCAAGACTGATGCTGTGAATTAATTTTCAACATGCATTGCCGACTTCTGTTTTGAATATAATAAATATTTTTCTACTCAGAAAATAAAGTGTTTTATTGAAAGTGAAATGTGTTCAGAAAGACTGACAACTGAGGCTAAAATGTCACTTCAAAAGGCACACACTAAATAAGGTTAGGCTTCTCTTTGTGAAATATCTATTTATAAGGGAATAGGTTCCTGAAGCAAAATTGCACCTGTATTTAATAGTGTGGAAAAATAAGGGTTAAGCAATAGGTAGAAAATGATAACCTGGAAGTCAGTTAAAGGTGAATTCAGGACTGAAGTGCATTTGGAAAAATAAGATGTGAGTGTGGAACATGTCAAGATAATGAGGTATGTCAGCAGACTAAGTTGCTACTTGGAAGCTGTGTGAGGTCAAAAAGCCAGAATGCGGCTCCCTGAGGAGAGACACATTGATTGCCACATCTTCATTTGTGTGCAGCAAGAAGTGCAGAGAGTATTTGTAATAATGTCCCTGGAAGAACCCTTATTCTGAAGAAGAGTCTGAAGGCAAGTAGTAAAAGAAGGTTAAATAGTTGGGTGTCAATAGTAGAAGAGGTTATGGCTTTTGGGGTCAGTCTAGAGATTTTATCATTTTAGGATGTTGTATGTATTGCAGCTTGTGCTGTATAATATTTGTGTAAGTGTTGAGAGTTGAGAACTGGCACTCCCCCCTCCCCCCCCCCCCTTTTTTTTTCCCCTCTCTGCTCACGTTTACAGTGACAAACTGTCACAGCACTCAAAACTAGCCAGCTGAAATGAGGTCTTTTACCATCCCATACCAGGTTAATTTCAATAAGTAGTTAGCACACCTTGCCTTGGCACAGCCACCAATCCCCCACAAGGTTTCAAGGGTCCATCTACTGTTTGTGCTGTTTCTTCATCCTCTTCATGTCAGTCTTTCTGCTGCCTTCTCCTTGTCTTTCCTCACCCAGGTGCCTCTCTCCTCCACATCTCTCTTTCTTGGCTGCTCCCCTTAGAGCTATTTAACCACTTAACAGGAATCAGCCACAGCTGCATCTTATCTACATCAGCCAACCCACCGCCTCTGAAGCCAGCCCACAGTTGTATATTATCAATGTTAATTAACCCAGCTTTATTCCTTTACAATAAACCTGAATTTAAAAGTATTACTCTCTGAGTTGGTACCTATAAATTGTAAACACTAGAGATAAAATTTAAACCTCAGGTCTAAACTAAAAAGATTTTAAATGTGAAATATTATTTAAAGCAAAAATTCATCAGTGTAAATAGTTATTTAAAGATGTACATCTGATACCTCTGATTGTCTTTCTTGCTTTTAGTGACCTGAGCCACATTATTCACATCTAAGTTTTAAACATATGCAAATAAAGATGAGAATGCTTAGAACTTCCATTTTATGACTGGAACTGGGGGTTGAAGAATGTATGTATTAGATCAAATCAGAGCAGCTTTATTTAGAAGACAAATCGTAAAATCTTAAACTTTAACAATACTTGTATTCAGTAGGGATTGTAATGATACATAAGTTACACGTAACTGTAAAATAGTAAGGCTATTAAAATAAAGAATGAGCAAAGGAAAACTCAAATGTCCAGCTGCCTAGTAATAACAAATACTTCCCAGGTCATTCCTATTTATGCTAGCGCTGTCATAGGAGACAGAAGATTGGGGAATTTCCTCAAAGTCTGTCAGAAAAATCTGGCAGTTTGTTTTGAATCTCAGTCAGGGACAGACAGGAAGGTAGCAGTAAATGATGTGTTAAAGGAAAGGCTGTGAGAAACCCATCTGAACAAGAAAGCTTCCTGAGATCACGGGACTCTGGGCAGAAGGTAACACCTACAAAGCTCCCTCCTGTCCTTTCTCCTACCACCCTCAGTGAAGCAAGGGTCAGAAGAAGACACTTTCCTTCCTCAGAAACGTCCTGTATGCCTTTAAATACCACGCAACCATTAAAGCTAAAAGGTTCTAATATTTTTACCTGTATTAGCTTACACATTTTGGAAACTTGAGCTCCATGTGGTAACAATTTGTCACTTAAAACAGCTTTAAACATTGTAAAGCTTATGCTGTGTCCTGTGTTTGACATGTACCAATAAAAAGTTCTAAAAAACTGAAGCAATATTTAATGGGCCTTCCTTTGAAATGTTAGGAGAGACTACAAGCCCCTCTACAGATCCTAATGTACCACCTATGGTTAACCATACATGTCATGTTCACTTCACAAACATATCTCTTCCTTACTGTGCCAGAGCATGTTTGCTTATTGTCTGCATTGTTCTAGACTCAGTCACTCCAGTTTGCTCTGGGAGAGCAGTGAGAAGTTTTCTAGTGATGCAAAACCCTGGCTTGTTTGTTGGTGCTTGTGTGCGCAATTCCGTAAATTATTAAATACTTTTTCACTTTACAAAACACTGAATGAAGACAGTTTTAGTCTTGAATGTCAGTCAGTCCAGTAAACCTCACTACTCCTTCTTCAGTGTAGATGTATGTAACGCTCGTTCAGCCTCGTACAGAAAATGTTCTGCAGACACAAATAAACCTGGTATGACTTATGCCCATCTTAAGCACACTACTGTAATAAAAAAAGATGGAAAAATGCTAACTTTCAAGTGCCCTATACTGTAAAAGTATTTTAAATTTCTTGGATCAAAATTAGCTCTGTTAATACCTACTAGCCTAATGCCTTTTTTATTACTTGCAGGAAGCTAAATATCTGGGCTGCAATCTATGGCCTCAGACCTGTAGCAATAGCTAATGATTTTCTGCTATATGACAGTGTGGACTGCCTGGACTATGTATTAAGCTCCTCTGTCTAAAGTCCACTTTGGCCTTTTCTATTTCTTCTTTTTTTCTTTGCCTTCTCTTTTTCCTTTCCTTTCCTTTCCTTTCCTTTCCTTTCCTTTCCTTTCCTTTCCTTTCCTTTCCTTTCCTTTCCTTTCCTTTCCTTTCCTTTCCTTTCCTTTCCTTTCCTTTCCTTTCCTTTCCTTTCCTTTCCTTTCCTTTCCTTTCCTTTCCTTTCCTTTCCTTTCCTTTCCTTTCCTTTCCTTTCCTTTCCTTTCCTTTCCTTTCCTTTCCTTTCCTTTCCTTTCCTTTCCTTTCCTTTCCTTTCCTTTCCTTTCCTTTCCTTTCCTTTCCTTTCCTTTCCTTTCCTTTCCTTTCCTTTCCTTTCCTTTCCTTTCCTTTCCTTTCCTTTCCTTTCCTTTCCTTTCCTTTCCTTTCCTTTCCTTTCCTTTCCTTTCCTTTCCTTTCCTTTCCTTTCCTTTCCTTTCCTTTCCTTTCCTTTCCTTTCCTTTCCCTTTCCCTTTCCCTTTCCCTTTCCCTTTTCCTTTTCCTTTTCCTTTTCTTTTCTTCCCTAATAGTACAAAACCTGTGATTCCTAGCACAATTGATATACTGCTTAATGAATATTCAGTTGAATCCCCATCAGCTTTGTGTTACTAATATGTCCACACAAGTGCGTTGAAAACAGACTTCCATGAGAGCTTCTCTAAAAATAATTTCTAACTTCCATAGAAAAAAGTATTTATATAGAATATTAGTTGTAGAGTATGAGAGTATTGGAAGTCTAGTGGAAGACACTGTATTTGAGGAGTTAGTATCCTTAAGCCAGCCTTGACTGTCATTTTGGACTTTGTGCTAAGGCTTGAGATACCTGTATGTGATCAATAAATATATGTGATATAAGTGATCATGTATAATGCCAGTTACATAAGAGTAAAGGAGAACTTGCTGGAAGGCTCTGGATATGTACTATTTCTGGTTGCATTTCCTAGATATATGTAGGTAAATCTGCTTAGGTGGATATCAAGAAAAAGACCTGTCATGGAAAATGTATAGTTCTGTTTGTTACACTAGATATAAAGAGCCACAGTACTATGTGCGGGGGTGAACCTCTCTGCAGATGGGATCTGCACAGTATGCTGTGGGTATTCATCTGGGGTCCATCTGATGCTGTAGCACAGCAGGATTTCTAGCATTTGAAGACTTACTTGCTACTATCTTTGCCTTCCTACTTTCTATCATGTTATTACTATTGTTACTAAAACAGTTTTGTTAGAATATTTGCTGCTGTGCCTTTCTTATCGAGATCCAGACAGGACCCTGAATGTCTCCTGTTACAGAAATACGAGTGATGACTGTCTGTTACTCAAAGCCTTTCCCAACAAGTTTTCCTGGTAGGTTTTTAATCTTCCTGTAGTAAGCTGTTTTGCCATTAACAAGACTGACATAGTAGGCAATCTTAAAAAGTAGATGAAGTTAGTGTCCAAACCCCAAAAATACTGTGTATTCATTACCAAGTGAAGGACCAAAGTTACTGTAGCCTACATAAGGTGATATGACTATAATCATCAAGGTCATTCTGATCATTTATGAAGGTCTTTCAAACAAACACATTTTAAGTCACTACACCTACAATCCCCATGAATAACATGAAGGTGACCTCTGGGTCTTCATTGGGTCCGTGCTCCACAGTCTCTTGTTCAGAAAAGATAAAACCATAGCAATGCATATCTCTTCCTTCAATGGATCCTTCCAAAAAATTAGTGTCAAAGCATAGACAGTCCAGGTTCACATGCTAATGTAGTCTGTATATCAGTTTAGCCAATTATCAACACTTAAATGCAAGATACAATAGAAGTTTCAAAACCCAAAATCTTGCTTGTTTCTTATACTTTGCATCAGTGCAAAAAGTACCTTCCACTAACACTTGTTGGAAATATCGAGTAAATTCTGGTAACAGTAAGCTAAGACACTCCATAAACTACCACTACACATTCCTCTTAAAAATACTGAGAACAAAGAAATTCGATATTTTCAGGTGAGCACTTACTTTAAATATTGCTCTGTCTGTCCTCTGTATGTCACTTCGGCTATCCAGAATGTTGTCTTCCTTCCCTGAGCTGTTTTACAAGGCTAGGTATTTTTTGGGATCAAATCAGGAGGGAATTGTCAATATTGGAATTTCTTTTGCTATATAAATTGGTTAACCATTTTCTTGTGTCAAATCACTTGCAGAAATGAGGGTCAATTTTTGTGTAATCTGTACTGTTCTGCTGTTTCAGAATACAAATTCTAATGTAAAGCCAAATCTGAGTTGTTGTATACAAAGCTTTAGAAATACAGAAATACACAACTTTGACTCAGTAACATGCTAAGCCTTTTAATTCACTGAACTCAAAAGGGACAGGATTCAACGGGAAAAGTTATGATTACTAGCTGTTCAAAACGTGTAGGTAAAGTAAGTAAAAGTTTTGGTTCAAAGAGCTATTGTAGCCCAAATATTATCACTACATTGACTGTTAGCTAGCACTTTCTTTTATCTCACCATCCAATGGTTAAAACAAAATTGAAAGTGAAGAAAAAAAAAAAAGTAAAACAAGCAAAAACCCCAATTATGTTACAGTCCCTTTGAACTGATGCAATCTCAGTAAAACTATGCTGTGAGAATTCTTCTATATTTATACCACTTAGACATTACTAATGACAAGAGAGCACAAACAGTGGAGAGTCATTCTTCAGAGCATTCTTAGGGTAATCAGTAATGAATATATGGGTAGATAGGTATGTTCAGTTTCAATTTCTATTTTAACTGATCATAGAATCATTTAGATTGGAAAAGACTTTTGAGATCATCAAGTCCTACCATTAACCCAGGACTACCAAATCAACCACTAAACCATGTCCCTAAGCACTGCATCTACGCATTTTTTAAACACTTCCAGTGATGGTGATTCCACCACCTCCCTGGGCAGCCTGTTCCAATGCTTGGCAACCATTTCAGTGAAGAGATTTTTCCCAACATCCACTCTAAACCTCCCCTGCTGCAACTTGAGTCCATTTCTTCTTGTCCTGTTGCTAGTTATCTGGGAGAAGAGACCTACTCCCACCTGCCTACAACCTCCTTTCAGGTAGTTGTAGAGAGCAATAAGGTCTCCCCTGAGCCTCCTCCTCTCCAGCCTAAACAACCCCAGTTCCCTCAGCCACTCCTCATAAGTCTTGTGCTGCAGACCCTTCACCAGCTTTGTTGCCCTTCTCTGTGCATGCTCCAGCATGTCTGCACCCCTCTTGAAGTGAGAGGCCCAAAACTGAACACAGTATTTGAGATGTGGCCTCACCAGTGCCAAGTACAGGGAGATGAGCACTTCCCTTGTCCTGCTGGCCACAGTTTCTGATACGAGCCAGGATGTTGTTGGCCTTCTTGGACACCTGGACACACTGCTGGCTCATATTCAGCCAGCTGTCAACCAGCAATCCCAGGTCCTTTTCTGATGGGCAGCTTTCCAGCCACTCTTCCTCAAGCCTGTAGTATTGCATGAGGTTGTTATGACCCAAGTGCCAAACCCAGCTCTTAGCCTTGTTGACCCTCACACAATTGGTCTCAGCCAATTGTTCCTGCCTGTCCAGGTCCCTCTGCAAAACCTTCCTTCCCTCAAGCAGACCAACACTCCCCCCCCAACTTGATGTTGTTTGCAAACTTGCTGAGGGTGCACTCGATCCCTTTGTCCACATCATTGATAAATAATAAGCAGGATTGGCCCCAGTACTGAGCCCTGAGGAACACCACTTGTGACTGGACACCAGCTGGATGTAACTCTATCCACTACCATACTTTGGGCTGAGACAGCCAGCCAGCTTTAACCCATTGTGAAGTATACCCACCTAAGCCATGAACCGCCAGTTTCTCCAGGAGAATGCTGTGGGAGATGGTATCAAAGGCTTTACTATGGTCCAGGTAGACAACATCCACAGCCTTTCCCTCATCCACTAAACAGGTCACCTTGCCATAGCAGAATATCAGGTTCCTCAAGCAGCACCTCCCTTTCATAAACTCATGCTGGTCGAGCCTGATCCCTTGGTTGTCTTGCATGTGCAGCATGATGGTGTGCAGGATGATCTGCTCCATCACCTTCCCTGGCACTGAGGTCAGGCTGACAGACCTGTAGGTTCCCGTATCCTGCTTTCTGTATTTCTTCTAGATGGGTGTCATGTTGGCTAACCTCAAGTCTTCTGGACCTCCCCAGTTAGCCAGGATTGTTGATAAATGATGGAAAGTGGCTTGGCAAGCTTCTCCACCAGCTCCCTCAGTACCTTGGGTGGATGCCATCCAGCCCCCTAGGCTTCTGTGTCTAAATGGAGCAGAAAGAAGGTAACTGACCATTTCCTTGAGGACTGTGAGGACTTCATCCTGCCTCACCCCTGTCTTCCAGCTTAGGGGGCTGAGTACCCTGAGGGTAACTGGTCTTGCTATTAAAGACTGAGGCAAATTAACTCATTAAGTACCTCATTCCTCATCCTTTGTGGCTGTGTTCCCTAC
Source organism: Falco naumanni (assembly GCF_017639655.2). Taxonomy (NCBI): domain Eukaryota; kingdom Metazoa; phylum Chordata; class Aves; order Falconiformes; family Falconidae; genus Falco; species Falco naumanni. The sequence goes on from NC_054055.1 coordinate 49,396,746, forward strand.
TACATTCAATAAAGGATGAAGATTATCCTTGGCCCTCCTTTTGTTTCTAATGCATTTGTAATGAGGGTTAGCGATCGTGAAACTTCACCCAGCTGCTTGTAGAATATTTCATCTACTTCTTCATCCTGATTGGGTGGCCTATAAGACTTCCACCAGGATATCCACCTTGTTGGTCCTCCCCCTGATTCTTACTATAAACACTCAGCCCTGCTGCCACCATCATTAAGCTCTAGGCAGTCAAAATACTCCCTGTTTTGACAGACGTACCCCACCGCCTGTCCATTGCCTATCCCTTCTGAAGATTTTGTAGCCATCCACTGCAGCACTCCAGTCATGAGAGTTATCCCACCATGTTTCCATGATGGCAACTATGTCATAGTCTTGCTCCTGCTTGATAATCTTAAATGTGTTATTATATATATCTTGTCAATGCAGATCAATATCTAAGCTCCATAAAAATACAATTTCCCTTTATGAAGTATGGTCAACATTAAGACATCATATATGACAAACCTATTTGTTATCTCATATTGCCAGAGCACTAAGAATGGCAGTAGAAGTATCTGAATATTATAATTTCCATTTGTGACCCAAGGAAAGACTTATTAATCTGATCTGAAGATTCATTTATTTAATGAGACACATAGTACAAGTCTTAATTTCCTTACAGTTCCCAGTCTGTGGTTTATTTCTTCATTCATTCACATGCAGAGCTGTAACAATACACTGGGTTATAAAAGAGCATTCTTCAGTTGTATACTGCGTAATCTACTTGTATGTAAATTAGATGATACCGTTAAAAATTATCTCTTTTTTAAACTATTTTTTGATTTATTATGGTCTGTGCATCTGTACTTTCTATGGTAATGATTAGCAAATTCGCTTAAATTAACCATTTTCTCGGTTAAGGCTTTTAGAATGCTTCAGTCATATTCACTGAAGCAGCACTGTGATGTAATAGTTCTGCATTTATGGTTCAGATAATTTAAACTCCTTTTACATGGTTATATCATGTCTTCAGTTAGATTTTTCAGTTCCATCAAGATCATAAAAATGTCAGGTAAAATAAAATTATAGATTTTGTTATAATGTAGATTTTATCATTGCTCTATTTCACAGTATCATCCCTCCTTATCTCTCCTTTTGGCATTGTAATGAGAACAGTTAATTTAAAAAAGAAGGGGGGGAAAAACCAAACCAACTTTGAAGTGTCTTGTTCCCTCCTTTGTCACTCCTAGCTTGACTCTGGAATCAATATTATACAGTTTAACCAAGTATCACTTGAAAATTGAGGAGAATATCACTTTACCATGGAAATTTGGAAACTTCTTAATAAGCTTCCTTTTAAAAATTGTTTAAGATTAGCTATGAAACATATGACAATATGAAATGATTGCTAACATAACTTAAAACTTCTAGACTCTCTCATGCTTGCCCTCTCTATAGTTTTGGGTGAGATGAAAAGGATACTCACCGGATACGTGTTCTGTGGCCTCTAGATAGAATCTATTAAATTACATATTTGCTTTTGTTCCACTAAGTAGAAATTTGATGTCATAGGAATTTTATAACATTAGCAAACATCTTCTGTTCATTGATGCATAAAAGAAGTATAAGCTACAAAGACTGTCTAGGATAGATAAAAGAATGGTGAAAATGCTCAGCAATAAAACAAAATAAAACCTGTCTTAGTTGTGAAGCACAAGCTTCAGACTGCTGGAGCAGGACTGAAGAACCTGTTTGACAAACCAAGTTGAAGCCAGCTTTCCCAAGTATCTTCTGTAAAAACAAAGAAATAATCTATATAACAAATAAGTGTAAGAATACAGTTGAAGTGGAGGAGTCCTAATTCTTTCAGGTTAGTTTCATACTGCACCACGAGGAGATGATAACTGTCTCTGTATACACTATGTGGACAGTCTCAATCCAAAAACAAGTTTTAGAAACAGTACAGATGACAGATGCCTGGAGCTTGAACTTTACATGAGATGCTGCTTCCAGTGAGATGAACTGGGCTGGAGGAACAGCCTATTAGGAAGATAATCATGCACCATGCACGGGGTAAAATGACCTATTTGGATGGGGGACCTAGGCAATCAGTGGGGAAACCAAATTCACATTGTGCTTCTGTTTATAAACTCTTGCAATAGAAAAATGAGGTCTGGTCTGGAAAAAGAGAGCTACTGAATTAAGACAAAGATCCTTGTAAGTGTACCTAAAAATGCATGGGGATCCTTAACTACCACAATGGATATACCTAAGACTTGTGACTGTGAGCAGCTGCAGAGCACAAAAGAAACATGACTTTCTATGCAGCTTTCACAGGCTAGCTATCTCCCTGATTGCAAGGGAAGTTGAGACTGAGGGAAAGTCATAGAATCATTTTGATGATGTTGGAAAAGAGCTTTAAGATCATCAGGTCCAACCATTAACATAAAACTGCCAAGTCCACCACTAAATCATGTCCCTAAGCACCACATCTACATCTTTTGAATACCTCCAGGGATGGTGATTGCACCACTTCTCTTGACAGCCTGTTCCAATGCTTGGTAACCATTTCAGTGAAGAAGTATTTCCTAATATCCAATGTAAACCTCCCGTGGTACAAATTGAGGCTATTTCCTCTTGTCCTGTCGCTTGTTACCTGGGAAAAGAGACTGACATCCACCTCACTACAATCTTCTTTCAGGTAGTTGTAGAGAGCAATAAGGTCTCCCCTGAGCCTCCTTTTCTCCAGGCTAAACAACCTCAGTTCCCTCAGCTGCTCCTCATAAGACTTGTGCTCTAAACCCTTCACCAGCTTCACTGCTTTTCTTTGGACATGCTCCAGCATCTCTGTGTCTTGTAGTGTGGGGCCCAAACCTGAACAGAGTATTCAAGTTGTGGCCTCACTGGTGCTGAGTCCTGGGGGATGATCACTTTCCTAGTCCTGCTGGCCACACTATTTCTGACAAGGTGACTGTGGTGGAGTGAGTGTGCAAAAAAGTCAGTTACGGTAAAAGCTTTAACCTGATTTGTTCTTAAATAAAAACTGGTTTCCAAATCTACTATAGATTGTGAACTCGTGTCACTCATGACAGAAAACCAAAACGTTAATTTGAAAGACAGAAAGGGAGTACAAGGTATGAAGGCGCTGAATCTTGATTTGGATGGTCCAAGATTAAATGGAGAGATGGTTCATGGCAATTCCATCTGTATTTTGAACAGAACTTTTTATTTTCTTCCCAGGGGGATACCCATTATCTAGATACAGCAAATGAGCTGCAGAGCTGGGCTGTAAGGGGAGGATTAAAAAAAAACCAAACAAAACCCCACACTGTTATTTTTCCTGTAGGATCTCTGTGTAGGCAAGAGGGAAAATCTGGGCAACAGCAGAAATGAAGAGATTATGCATATGGGCTTAGGACATTTGTAAGGTTGTGGTTAGATACTGAAGGTGAAGAGAAAGAGATCATGCTGAAGGCGATTGTTCAGGACTGGCCCTATTTATCAGTCTTCTAAACTCTCCCATCATGATGATCTGTAATTCCCTAACTTACATGTGTGTGAGTGTATGTGTATACACACAGATACATAAATATTTATACATGTTCTGTTGCAACAGTGCTGAAAAAGAAACTAACTTCAAACTTCAAAAACTTGGAAGATTTGTTTTAGGAGAGAGGTTCCCTGCCCCTACCAAAGTGTTTAGTTATTTTATCATTCCATTTCAGTTCAACTGATTGGGCTATAAAATGGTTTGGGACACATTCTCACTATTTCATTCCAAAACCCCTGTAGTGCTCTCTGCATGTGGTGGAGTATCCCAGATTGTGAGAAAAAGGTTCTGAAGCATTTTGCAGAGTGTATGTATTAACTCTTTATGAGTTCATTACAGCAGCTGTGCGGTTTAAGAGCTAATAATGTTGGAGACTAAGTACACAACTTTACCATACTTCACGCTTTAAACTTCTTTCAGTCTACTTTCAGTCCTTTTACTGACTGCCTTTTACATCTAGCTAGAACACTTGTCTTCTTTGTGGGAAAAAGTGCCTTCTTTTAGATCTATTTATTGGTTTTCATCAGTAAAAATAACTTTATAGTAGTACTAAATTGCTTGTTCATAGTCACCCAGATGTAGCTACTTATTTTCCCTTTACAAGATTAGTTGTGAAACAGCCTCCCATCAGTAAAAAGAGAGAAGAAATGGCAAACAAAAGAAGCGGCACACATCAGAAGATACCTTGAAGTAGGGAAATACAATATAAGGAATGAAGTCTTAAGCATCCTTTGGTAACACTTGGATTACAGCTATTATTAAAGGAGGTAGAAACACACTTTAGAAGACAGCAAAACAGCACCTAATAGTTTCAAGATAAAAACTTTTCCTGTGAAGAACTTTCAAGTCTATATTGACAGCAGTCTGAGAAAATTTACCGAATCAAGATGCTCAAGATGAATTGTGAGATGAAGAGAAATAGTACATTGTATTCTTGGAAGATATTCTTGACTGTTAAATTTCAAATAATAACAGCCTATGAAAGAGGCAGGGAATCTACCTCTGGAGACAGTATTCTTGCTCCTAGATAAAGCTGAGTGTCAGAACAAGCCTAAAACAATACATGTATTGCAGACAGCCAAAATGAGAGAAAGGGAGAACAAGGTAAGAAAAAGCATACAGCATAGGGCACAGACCTTTTTCATGAGCAAAGCAAATGAATGGAACTGGAATCAACTAGAAATGATTTCATACTATAAAGTGGAAGACTAAAATTCAGTACCTTTTTTGAAAGAGTATGGATTATTTGAGAAATAATTCCATAAAGACTGATCCGATTTACATCCATTCTTAGAAAGATTATCACCTCTAAGGCAATTTTTTTAAGGACAATGATTTTTTTAAAAAATTATTTTAAACCTCAGAGACTGAAGAAACAACATTTGATAGCAAAAGACCTAGTTTTGTGAAGTTGTAGGAAATGGAATTTTAAAATTTATTTCAGGTTTATGTTCAAAAGACAAGTCTCAAAATAACTGAATCAACAGAATTTTTTATTTAATTATTTTTAAAAAGAATTCAATCTTACTAATAGCTTTGGGTTTTCTATATTAGATCAATATTTACAGGTAGTGGAAGTAAAAATTAATAGCCTTGCAGACAATGAAGTATATCAGCAAATTTAAAACATAAATCAGCCTGTGAATACTATTTCCAATTCTGCAATTTATATCATAAACTATTAATCTATCCCTAGACTCCTCAGAAATACAGAGAATTGGAATTAATAAAATATTATCTTGTTTAGATTTTCAAATGTTTAAGTGAAGATCTAACAATCACGAAGGACTTCTAAACTGTTCTTTCAACTGAATCTGATTAATTCATAGAAGGTCACAATTTTTCTTAGTTATCTTTTTGTTGCTGGTTAACAGAAAAAGCTCTTCATACTGTCACGGTTTAACCCTAGCCAGCAACTGAGTACCATGCAATTGCTAACTCAAGCTCCCTACCCACCACCCACCCTGGTGGGATGGGGAGGAGAACCAGAAAGAGGTAAAATCTGTGGGTTGAAATAAGAACGATTGAAATAAAGTAATCATAACAACAACAACAATAACGATAATAATACCAATAATACCAATAATACCAATAATACCAATACCAATAACAACAATAACAATAACAATAACAACAATAACAATAACAATAATAACAATAATAACAATAATAACAATAATAACAATAATAACATTAATAACAATAATAATAATAATAATAATAATAATAATAATAATAATAATAATAATAATAATAGAGAGAGAGAGGGAGAGAGGAATGAAACCCAAGGCGGGTGGAAGGAGGGAGTGGGGAAGTGATGCACAATACAAATGCTCACCACCTGCAGACTGATGCCCAGCCAGTCCCCAAGCAGTGATCAGCTCCTCCCGGCCAATTCCCTCCAGTTTATATACTAAATGTAATGTTCTATGGTATGGAATATCTTTTTGGCTAGTTCAGGTCAGCTCTCCTGGCTGTTGTGTACCTGCTCACTGGCATAGCATGGGAAACTCACCAAGTCCTTGACTAAGAGTAAGCATTACTTAGCAACAACTAAAACAAAACATCAGTGTGTTACCAACATTGCTCTTATACTAGAGCCAAAACACAGCACTGTACCAGCTACTGAAAAGAAAACTAATGTTGTCCCAGGACACATGCTTCCCTTATTACTTTCAATTTCACTGGAACTTTGATTTTCCTGTTTCTGTCCCTGCGTACTCAGGCGATGTTACTGTACTCTTTCTGGATATCCTGTCCTCACTTACACCTCCTGTACACTTCATGTTTTATATTGTAGCTCAGTCAGGTGTTCACTATTCAGGCAGCCTGGAGCCCTGTTGCACTAGCTTGACCTTCTGTGCAATGGTATGGACAATTCTTGTTCTTGAAGGAGGTTGTCTAGGATCTCTCCTTCACCTCTTTACTGTTCAGGGCAGTTTCTCCTAGGAAATGCAACCAGATTCATGAACAAAATGAAACCTTCAAATTAAATTTTGCAAATTAAAGTTTGCAATTCTGTTTTTCGTTTAGCTGTCTTATTCAAGAGTGGTAAAGTCCTTGTTTAATCAACTTGTTGATCATCAATTATCAATTGGTTTTTTACATCCTCCAAAAATCTCCTGGATTTCTTGTATTCCTTTCCAGGAAACGCTGTGGTGATGAGTCTCCCATGAGAGCAAGGGCTTGCGGGCAGCTTCCCTCCATCCCTCCATCCCATCCCCCACCCCCGCCCGGCCCTGTGGCTTCCTCAGGTTACACTAGGTGCCTTTGGTGAGCCAACTAGGGCGTGTGTGTGTGTGCTGGGGAGGGTACGGTTAGTACACAGCGTTTTTTCTCTGCTGCTCTTTAATTCTGCTCCTTATCCTCTGCTCCAGCAGGAGCTCTCCACCCCTGTTCCTTCAGCAATATCCATCTGCTCAGGCGTGGGGTCCTTCCCTAGGCCTGAATATAATTTAAAATTTTGTTACTCTACCATTCATTTTAGTTCCTTCATATAGGTACTTAGCAGGTTTTTTACTTTACCAAAACCACACTAAATGTAGGTGGTTCTAAAAAAAAAAAAAAAAAAGGAGACTTGTGGAATATAGATACAATGATAACACTTTAGCAGTAATGATTTTGGATAATAAATCTGAAGAAATAGTAGACTTATTTGGCTAATAAGTCCTAAATTCCTATAAACCAGTTTTTTTCTTAATCTGTACACCTATGTCATGCTAAGCCCATTTCATTTTTACCCTGAGGCTGCCTTCCTCACTACAGTTCAAAACCACGGCAAGTCCCTTTCAAATGTGAACAATTTTGTATCCCACAGACGTTTTTTCCAACAAAGATTTTAAAGAAGAACAGGCATCAGGTTCTATAATTTTTCTCCCTCTCCAATTACTCGAGAAATTTACAGCTGCTAGGTTTTCAAGAGGATATCAGCGTCTTTTTTGATCTAATAAAACCAAAATAGAACTAAATGAAACAAAACTTGTCTTGTAGAATTTGCATTAATTATTCCTGGTTTGTTTCCCTCCCAACCTTGCAACACATTGACTTGGGAATTCCATCTTCACTATGTCCCACATAAGGTGTTAAACACATAACTCACAAAAGGACCTGAGAGAAGCCATGCTGAAAGATTAAGCAATGTATTTTGAGTTTGGGAAAAAAGTGTTTCATCATATCTGTATTTCTCACTTCCAGACCAGCACACTGTTTTCCACCAGTCTAAGTTTCCACAGCTAATCAGGCAATCTGTTTGTACATTTTTCCTCAAGTTTTCTTTCTTCTCAAACACAAAAACAACCACAATTCTGGGAAGAGGGCATAAATGTTCAGATGAATTTCAAAGTTGGTGAGTTCTGAATTTATTTCTTTAAATGCACAGTCTAGTACAGAATTTTTTAAAATTCCCCCTAGACTGTACTATTTGCTAACATACTAATAATTTTCTTTCATTTCTATTTACACAATTGTTTCCAATGTGGATTGGAAAACTTTGAAACTAATAGTTAGTAAAGCCCCAAGTATCTAATTTTTATTCCTTTTAGTTGCTGGGTGTTTTAAAATTCTTTTAGGTCTGTACGACTAAGCATTTCTCAAAATCCAACCTTATGAACAAGACTGAAGGACCAGCAGCATATTTTCCATTTTGCATTTGCATAAAAATTCTGTTTAAGCAGTAAAAAAATTGGAAGACCTGTGGTTTGAAGTTAATCTCTTAAATTATCATGGATTCCAAGAAGGAAACAGTCACAGGATCTTTCAGAACTTTATCCATTTTGCTTTATAACGGTTATCAAGATTTTTCCTTTTGTTTACAGCCTATATCTTAAAGACTATATTGTCTGTATTATATCTGCATGACATGTGACACGGAGTATTGTAGCTGATAGTATCTGTCCTGCTGCCCTTACAGCATCTTTAACTGTATGTCTTTTAACACTTGCCATGTGCATGTCCATCACATTTATTCCATTATTCCACTACACAGATGTACATTAGCTAGGCACTGATGTATGATACCCCTCAGTAGCCAAATACAATGTTTGAAGCCCTGCACTTCTTCTCTTCTGACACCTTTCTTCTCTAGTTCTAATGTCTCTGTCAAGACTGTAGACTTTCAGGTTGTTCATCTTCTTTCCCTTGGTTCCACAACTATCCCAGCCTAACCATCTGATAAACAGTATCTCACATAAAATACCCTGATTTTCAAAGAGGATACACAGTACTTACAAGCACACTTCTTTCAAAAGGAAGGGAATGCATGGCTCTAATCTGCCTTCTGAGCAATAGGGCCAGAGCTGGCATGAACCCAGCCTGAGCATCATTATAAACAAGTATTCTGTCTGTGCAACAAGGTTTATGAAAAAGGCATAAGGTTGATGCCTACACAGGTAGGATTAAATCAAGCATAATTACATGTAGATGCTTCAGAGGAAAAGATGAAAAGAATAAAGTGAACAATATACAAGCAGGAACAAAAGAAAAGTCTCAAAGGAAGATGTCTAAGCAAACTTTAATTATCTGGTGTTTCCTATGGGCTAAGACTAGCACTATTAAGAACATGAACTTAGGTTTGTATCTGTGGATATCCAGGATCACAGGAAAATGTCAGTCCTGCACTGCAGGGATAGCTATGCTTCATTATTACTAGTTACGTTAAACAATGTATTAGTAAAAGGACTTAGGATCTGTCTTGCACCACAAGGTTCTGGTTCATTATGATCCCAGTAGAAAGGCACTTAGACATCGTAAGGCATCACTTAAAATGCTGTTTATTAGAGCTAACATGCTGCAGTAGTAGATAGTCTTATGCCACTTTAGATTCTAGAAGTCCTGAGCAGAAGAATCAAACAAGACTCCACGTGTAGCCCACCATTCTGACCCTGTCCATAGCAGAGCTTCTCGCTTTTCAGCTTTAGGTATCCTATACAAATTATCTGTGGTTAGTTTCTTGAAAGTGTTTATCGTTAGTGTTTTATCCATACTCTTCTTTGTAAAAAAATATAATTTACATTTCTGTCCATAGGATATGGGATAAATGTGTCATTTTAAATATAGAAGGGACATACCTCTGTCTTTTCAACATGCTGTGTTTATTTTTGCTTGTTTTCCTCATTGTTTCTGCATATTCATAAAAAAATACCTCCTCCTCTTAAAAAAAAATCAATATAATTGAAAAACTGCCTTCTTGTTTTAAATGTATTTTCAGTCAGTTATATTAATAATCACTCCAAAAATTTTCACTGTTCATTAATCCTATTCCTAGAATGCAAAACCCATGTTGAAATGCCAATTTCTTGTGGAATGCAAGATTTATTAGAACAAGTTGCATATAATTTTCATAATAATTTCTCACTTTGGATATTCTTTCAAATTTATTTTTTCACTCAAAAAAAAAAAAAAAGAAAAGCCAGTTCTTAGTAAAGCATTTGAAAACAGCTAAAACCAGAATTGCATGGCAGCTACAGGAAGCCTCTGTTGAGGTCTGGAGTGGTGCTGCTGTCTATGTCATAATCCACATAATTTTGGAGAGGATTCTGTATTCGTTTTCTTCTACCTTAATATTGCCCAGGATTCCATTTTCACACTTTCTGAAAGACTGTTAGGCAATGGTAATGGCGTATTAGCAGACCACATTTTAATTTTAAAAAATTCCTATTGGAACTCTATGATGATGGAAATTATATTGTTCAGTCCCTGAAGACTGTGATTACCTGAAAATTTCACTGCATTTTTTTGGAGAGTAGGTGACTACTGAACACATTTTATGGATGAACAAGATAGCATACAACTAGATCAAGAGTTTGTTAAATACTACACAAACAGTAAAAGTCAACCTGAGACTAGATTTCTCCTTCTATATCCCAGTACAGCACCTGAAGCTAATGGAGAATGAATTACAAATTATGGACAGAGAAGAAACTACCAAAAGAGGCACATTTCTTGTCTTTCTTCCTGAAGGCTTAACAAATGTGAGTACATGTGTTTAATCATGATGGAATCAGGTAGTTTTGCTTTATGATGGGATCTTACAGTTTGAATGGCCCCACAACAGGTTTCATTGGACGCCTCATTTATTAGCATATTTCTTTTGGGTAGTGGAAGTATATTATTGATAGAAGGTTTAAAAAATATGGAATATTATAGCTTTTATAGCTATAAATCTACCGGGGTTTTCTAGACCAATTTCTTAAATTTTCTTTGTCTTTATCCCTTTATCCTGTCTGTGACACCAATTTAATGTCACGGTCCACTCAGTGGACTTGTGATGGTTCATTAACTATGATCTCGAAGCACAAAAATCAAGGCGACCATGCCAAGGGGTTATGCTTCAATCAAGCAGCACAATTTTACTGTTTGCCCGTAAAGTGGTGTGCAATATGTAGAAAGACAGAAAGTGAAGAAAAGATAAAGTAAAAAGAAAAGGAAAGAGGATTATAGCTACCACCACGGGTCCAAGGTGTCCCTATGGTCCCAGGTCCAGGCAGTGTCCCGCCGGTCCTTCTGATTGTTGTGATCCTTGGTGGGGATGATCTCCAAAGTTCAGTTGCTAAGAAGCCATCTTTTATGCCAAGCAACACACCTCGCTCCTTCTCTGGCCCATGGATTATTGCCAGTCTCCGTCTTCTAGAGCCAGGTTATCAACGCATATCCAAAGAGGAGTGCCCTGAGGCATGGTTTGCCTTAGAGCTTCAGACCAGGAAGTGTGTTTTTGTATTATTTGTATTATATTTGTATTATAATTTGTATTATAATGATATTATAATGAAGAAGGTTCACCTGAAGTTTATGTTTTCTGGTTCATGGTTATGACCACATTTGTGATCCAACTTCTGGACAGTGGTTATGTGGCCTTATTGTAATCATTCCTTTCAATCCCAGGTGGCAGGGAATGGCATAGTACTCCTCATACCGTGCAGTTCTCCTTCCCAGGGTCTTTGTGTCTTGGTGTCCATGAGGACCACATTCCATCTCCAGGTCTCTGTTGGCAGTGTTGAGACAACATTGTTCTCTTTAGACCAACTCTTACAATATGTAACTGAATTATAAAAATATTAGAGGATAAGAAGAAACACCAGTATACAATATATCTTACATAGTTAAAAGTAGCATTATTTTCTGCAATAATATGCACTATTGCTTTCATAGTTTAACTCCGGCTGGTAATTAAGTGCCATGGAGCTGCTTGCTCACTCCCCTCTCACCCAGGGGGGTGGGGAGGAGAATCAGGAAGAAATGTAGAACTCAAGGGTTGAGATAAGAAATATTTGATAATTGAAATAAAATAAAAATGAAAGAGAAATAATAATAATATATAACAGTTATTATGAAAAGGAGGGAGAGGGGAAGAGGAATGAAATCCAAAGGGAAGGAAGGAAAGAAAACAAGTGATGCACAGTACAACTGCTCACCCCCTGCTGACTGATGCTAAGCCAGTCCCTGAGCAATGATCGGTTGGCCCCAGCGAAGCCCCCCAGTTCATATACCGAGCATGATCTCCTGTAGTATGGAATACCTCTTTGGCTAGTTCAGGTCAGCTGTCCTGGCTGTGTCCCCTCCCAGTTTTCCATGCCCCTCCAGCCCTCTCACTGGCAGGGCCCAAGGGACTGACAAGTCCTTGACTTAGTATAAACGTTACCCAGCAAGAGCGAAAAACATCAGTGTGCTATCAACATTGTTCTCACAGCCAAGTCAAAACACAGCACTGCACCAGCTACTAAGAAGAAAATTAACTCTATCCCAGCAGAAACCAGGACAATTGCCTAGAAAAGTCAATATCATGACAGTAAATGAAAATCTAAAAAAAAAAAAAATACGAAAATCCGTCAGTATTCTCCAAGAAGAGCATTCCTATTTCATGTAAATCATTTTGGCCTTTATGCCCTCTTAATGGATGTTCTAAGCTCAAAATTGAAGAGCATAGATAATTGGTTTTATAAAAAATGCTTGAATTTGAAAAGAAAGTCTGAAGTAGACTTCAGGTCAGAAGGTACATCTTTTATGTTATAAGTAGATACTACAATTTTACAAAGTTTATACTTACTACTTCACATAACACATATTCTCTGGCAACTGAGTTTACTGAAGTTCTGTGACTGCAAATTTTACTGAACATAAATAACAGTTAGAGAATCTAAACTATTCTATAAAGAATTACTCTTTCCCACATATTGTATTCATTGATTCTGTTGAACTGATTATGTCATTAGTCTGTTTCTTTCTTTATAACTTTCCAATAAATGTTTCAGTCTGCTAAGAGCTAGAGCCTCAGGTTTGCCACAACTGGATTTGCAATTTCTTCATAATTTAGGGCTCATCTAGTTTACTTGTCCACCACCTGCAACTTTGGGCTGTATCTTTAAATATTTGTGATTTCTATTATCATTTACATAGGTGTAAACAACAATGCAGTTGCAAAGAAGCAGTGAGTCAAGTTCAATATCTTTCTGTTGTCAATGTCAGGTTGCTCTGCCAAACCATATTTAAAGACCTACTTTATTCATGATCATTAATCTTTGATCTTAAAGAAATATATTTGACTTCAGTGGACCTCATTTAAGGATTAACATATTCTGTCTGTAGGCTCTGAAATTTACCCAAACCCAGATGGCAGATTATGCCATTTGAGATACATTATTCTTGCCTAGTGTACTTTCCTTCTAAATAAACCAGTTATCAATTTTATTACCTTTTTCAAACACTCTGATCAAACTTGTGTCTTATTTTGATCCTTAAATTTCATTATTCTGGCAAACTGGATTGTATGAACTGCTAAAAGGTGCTCATCAGTGGTGTTTGAAGAAGAACGGAAGTTTAGTCTTCTGAAAAAAACCTTGTATTTTGTTCCTTAGTAGATGTTCTGCACTGGGGGTGCGTGCAAGGCTCTTTCCAGATCTCAGTAAGAAAGGCAAAGAGGCAAAGGTCTACCATAACTGCTTTAATAATAATATAATAGAAATAGGAAGATAAATACTAATAGCAAGTAAATTTTACATCCTTCAGATGCTGGGAACTCCACTTTCATGCAACATTGGATGATCCTCTGGTGGACATCCACTGCATGCTGTGCAAATCCCATTCATGTAGAGGTTCACCCTCCCTGCCGCCTGCAGTACTGTGCCCCTTTGCATCTACTGTACCAAACAGAACTATCCATCCTTTTTTGAAAGGTAGAACTACAATCTTGCTAATGCCCACAAGAGCATATCTAGCTATACATATCTAGGAAATGTTTCCAGGAATGGTACATATCCTAAGCTTTCCAGTAAGTTTCCGGTTATTGTTATGTACCTAGGGTATATAGTGGTCACTCATGCTAACATATAGGTATGTCAGACCCTAGCACTGGGCCAAAATGGCAGGCAGGCCTTGCTCAGGATCACTCTCTTCAAATACAGTGTCTTCCACGAGGTTCCCAACATGGTAGAGATATTCCTAGATGGCATAGTAGTCTTTCCTTTTCCATTAACATTGGCCATAGCAGTTCTCTCTCCTATACCACACAATGTGGATTTGCAGAGATCTCTCCCCATTCTGACACATTATTCCTTCCCTACCTTTTGTTTGCATCACCTTCCCTTTTATATTCTGAAAGAACACTTCTGCTGTTAGCATCTTTCTTTCCTGTGTTTGTTTTGTGTGTGTGAGCTGTTTTACTGTTCTGTGACTTCCTAGATTAGAATTTACAGGAATGTCTGTACTGCTAAAAATTGTTCGTCATGGAGAGAGCTCGGGCATTGGAAGTCTGGCTTTTTCTCTCTCTTATTACAAGCTTCCTGCCTCATTCTGGATGAACTGGTCCAAATAGGTCTCCCCATGATCTTTTGTGCGTAGTCCAAGGGATATCTTACGTCATGAACTACTACCAAAACATGGAGCGAATGAAACTGAGTTATGTTTGAATTGATTGTGACCACAAAACCCTTGAAACCTCAAAACCACCAGTATGCTGCCATGCTTCAGGAACTGGAGTATATACTCTCAGCATTATGATACAAAAATGCCACTTTGGTGCTTTATAAAGCACTCCTCACTTGGTTTTAGATGTTTTTACTTAATAAAATACATACTCAAAAATACTGGTTTTGTCTTAGTAACAATAGGGAAATACGTAAGCCAGGAGGAGGCACAAGGTGAAGTACTATGTTAGGTGCTAGCATGTGGCTAGCAGTGTGGGCAGAAGAAAGTCCAAGACTTCATGCTTTTGAGGTTGCTGATGCCTTCCTTTTAGTAAATGCATTCAGAGTTTGAATGTAGACGTACCCAATCAGCCTTCAAAGTATACTGATTTTGCATTGTACTCAAATATGGGACAAGCAGTAATGAGATTAATGAAATAACTATCTTTGTTTACAAATAGACCTTTACACAGAGCATAAGGGACAGTATCACTGTTCTTTTTCCAAGGTGTTTGGTATCTCAGCACACTAAACATTTATTTTATGTTCATATGCATGGGAACTAATTTGAAATGGATTTGCTTTAGTTTCATTATATTTGCCATACTTTCTGTTTCTAGTCTGCTAAGATCATTTGGTTATTCTTTATTGTGGAATTTTTTTATGTTGCACAGTGGATATTGAGACAAGTTCACACGCACAAAGTTTTATAAACAGAGTCTGTAGCTGATGACATACGTCCACTCTAATGGTGAAAGTTACTTTTGTGGAAAACTAAGAGTAAAAGGGAGGGGAACAACACGCTACCACTTGGCCAATCCAATAATTGTCCTCTGATAATAGGGTCCTCTAATATTAACATAATAGTAACAAATAGTTATAACCAAAGAGTAGGAAAAGGAGAGAGGAAAGGGTTGATTCTTATGCTGGTGGCAAGTGGTCACTTCCCACAAGAACCCACTATAACACGCAATATTGGGACATGCAGGTGTAAGGCCATGAAAAAAAGCCGCATAAGGGCACCAACATGTGACCATTAAGAGAAGAATACTGCCACATACTAAGAAACACAGCCACAGGAGATTTCTGAGTTGTTAGGGGAAAACAGCCTCCAGAGTTGCATATAAAAGGCCCTTGACAATATAAAGCTAAGGCGCCTAAAGTACAGTGCATAATTTCTGTTTTATTATCTGTAAGTTAATGGGAGTGTTTTAAATTTACATTTCAGATAATAAATTATCTTAAAGAAAGGCTAACACGTTATTGACATTAAGGGAAATTCTAGATGTATAAGCAATTTCTGTATCTAGCTATATCACATTTTAATATAGTTTATTTGGAGAATGAGGAATACTTGTGTATTACAGTAAGCACTGCACAAATAAACAGAATGTTATACAAGTTTAGAGGAATGAGCAATTATGAGGAACAGATACTCAGAGTAATGCTTGGAAAGCTTTCCATTGTAGATTGCAGTGTATCAAAATAAAGTTGTGTATCAAGAATGGAGGAGCCTTATTGGCTAAGACATTGTAATAGGTTATAGGTTAGTATGAGTTATGATAAAAAAAATTTGATAGGAGAGTCAATGTGATTTTTGAATACAAAAAAAGGCAAACCCACAAACAAATATATCATACATTATTGGGATGTTCTTGAACTTACAGATTTATCCCTGGTGTAATAATCTGTGAATCCACTTCTATATTTCATAAGGAAATAAGGATGGAAAACGTATTCAACTAAAAGTTCAAAAATATTACAGGCTTGTGAGAAATTTCAACTGTAGGAGTTCAGTCTTTTTAATCAAAAGACAATAGTTGTATGAGATGCTGTAATTTCAGACACGAAGAAATTTGCCTGAGGAGCCGAAGTGCAAAGTAGGACAGCTAAAAGGCTGAAAATTGTCTGAAAAAGGCGTTTTTATCATTCAACAGAAAATGCTGTGCAGAATTTTCAGACATCTTAAAACACTGAAACTCTTTACAAGACCTTGTAAGGGACTTCCCATCTTCGACAGCTTTAGTCAGAGGCTGAATACTTTGATGTATTTGAAACAAGAATTAATTCTTAGAAATGAAGTTATGCAGAAGATCAAAACTTCGTGACTTAAAAATCTCATTCATTCTTATTAGATGTGCTACTTTATACTTAAAATTATTAACTCCTGCTGCGATGGCTTTGGTCAGAGTGAAAATATTTGGAAGGAATGTGATGGATGCAACACTGGGGATTAATTTTCCTTGCCTGATTTGTTTGACCCATGCAAGTAAGTTCTAATTTGTTTGTTTGTTTGTTTTAAATTTACATAGATAAGCAAAGCTTCATCTAAGAAACAAAGGGAGTAATATTGTTTCAGTGTTTGGCCTTTATGGTATCATGAGACTCTAGGATTTTACATAGTCATTAGATGCATCCAGAGTACTCCAACTGAAGAGGAACTTGGAAGAGTGTTTGAAGAAAGTTTGGGGTTTTTTTTGTTTTTTTTTTTTTTTTTTTTTTTTTTTTTTTTAAATTGCAAAGGGAGCTGGGGCTGGATGTAAGAGAGAAAAAAAAAAAAAGAAAAAAAAAAAAAGAAAGATCACAATGAGGATAATTAAGCCCAGGGAATTTTTCCCAAGACTTGACTGGACAAAAGCCCTGAGAAAGGTGTCCTGAATTCAGTGTCCATGCTCTGAGTATGATTTTGAAGTGAGTGACTTCCCCAAGCCCCTTAAAACTTGAATAAATCTTTGATCCTCTAATGGCATTATTCACTTATTTTTCTATTAAGAAAACCATTTTATATCAACATAGGTTTGTGGGATTTTTCTCTAATGTGTTTTTTTTCTCAATGCTTGTAATTTTCCCAGTATTTCCTGTTTTATTATCAGAGACAGAAAGCTGACCTTGAAGTCATATTTGAGATTTTGTAACAAAGATTAATACATTTCTGTTTGTTCTTGAACATCACTTACTTTTTTAACTGAATCAAGATGCAGAAAATAGCATATACAAAGAGATTTTTCTTTAATCTTCTATATAGCTAGCTTCTATAACTTCTATGTAGCCCTTCTATCTAGCTAGCTCAATATAATATTGCATTTACCCAGCAAGAAATCTTTAAATACAATTTCATGCAAGAGTACAAAGTATATTAGATATAAAATGTTTCAACAGTCCATTCATTAGAAAGAACATTCCCAAAATAAAGTTTTCCACCCCAAAAAAGAAACATAGTTCATATCCAAAATATGTCTTAACGTTCTTCTTTTGCCTGTACAGATGGTTTAACAGCAGTGGCTTTTGTAGTGCATAATATATCTGCATCACAGAGCAGGTATCAGTTTTTCAGCCACACTTTCTAAATTCTGGGGATAGGTGTCTAGCACAGACTTACAGTCAATAAATACAGGTTGAACTGATTTCTGATTTCATTTGAGATTTGTAATTCATGGAATATAATTTTTAAAAAAGGCCACTGTGTAGTCTTATGACCCGTGATAGCTTTATGATGTTGGAAATGTTTTTACTTGTTTCTATAGAATAATCTCTATAAGAGAACCAGTAGATGAAAGATATACTGAATTTGACTCAACATAGATTATTTGCAATCTAAAATCAATACAGTGTTCCTGAAATAATATTCTGAAGTGTCACAGACTAGAGGAGTTTTGCTGCAGTGGTTCGAGGCAATTACAATTTTTGTAAGGATAAACAGCAAACAATCAAAGGATAAGACTTGCATTTCATTTTGACAAGTTTAAAAAAGACCGTTCCCTAGCTTTAACTCACTTCCTCTGCTTTTTCACCATCTAGTTGCAGTGTTTTTAATTCCCACATTGCATTACATATTTTTGCCTACTCTCATTATAACCTCCCATGGCAAGCACCTGTGATCACTGCACAGATGATCCTGACTTCACAATAGAAAAGTATTTTTTGAAGAAGGGAAAAATATCAAAAAGGTAATGTTCAAAACTTCCACCAGTCTTACAAGGAAATCTCTGGATCCAAGCTATTTCAGAGCAAACATCAACGTGTTAAGAGAGAGAGAATACAGTATTTGAGTTATCAGATATTTAAGAAGTATCTTGTGTACTTCAAGCTTCCTTCTTTCTCTGCAAAACTTGTAAAAAATATACCTTGCACCAATCCAAGTCCAGTCTGTGAAAGTCAATAGTGTGTGTATACATATATATATACAAATGCAGAAATACTTTTGTTTAAACTATACAATATAATTTGCATAGTTTGGCAGCACCAGCTAAACAGGCTATAAGAGTATAATTTTTATTTTGCAGTGTCATAGAGGAATATTCAATTCATGGGACCTGTAGTGAGAAGGGACAAACTATTCTTCAGAGTTTTCTTTAGCCATACGGAAGACTATAAGCATTACTATAAGTAAAATTAATACTTTAACTGAATTGGGGGCAGGCACGTTAACTTGATGTGCCGGTTGTTGTTGAAGAGGCAAGTCATGGAATTTTAAGTGAATTTAATCATGTGCACAATTTCACACAGCAGGCCACAGACAGAAAAGGGCATGTATATCGTCTGTCATAATTATTTTGAGGAAATTACTCACAGGGACAGTCATAATGAGTAAATGACAGAGAGTAGTGACTGATTCCTCATAATCAGGGCTGAGGACCAATCACCAAAGTCACTCAAAAGATGGTGGTTACCATAAGGATACAAAGAGTAGTTAATCAGAAGTTGCATGTACTAACCCCATAAACCCACACACAAACACACACACATTTAGGTTGTATAGCTGAATTTATAAAAATTATAACCTTATATTTACAAAGTCTGAAACTTCAACCTCACCCTGACAGATGTAAAAAAAGCCCTCAATATTAATGGCACGAAATTAGGATAATTAAGCTATTTATTATCATGAGAGGATTCCAAGTACCTATGTTGAAAGGGCATTATAGTATTTGGTGCAGGTACCCAGGTGCTGGCAGTATGGGGCTGCAGGGGCCTGTGAGGAGAGGCTGGGGCTCTCCTGTGACTGACATGGTTTGGTTCTAGCTGGCTCCAACTGACCCACCACAGGGCACCTGTGTGGAAATACATTCAAGCAAGGGTAAAAATTGATGGACAGGCAGGGGAGAAAGGAAAAAAGAAACAAACATACTTACAAACAAAAAAGAGAGAGAGAGAAACAAGAGAGGGAACACTAAGGTTAGGAGAGGAGGAAGTACTCCATAACAGAAAAGATATCCCCTGCAGTCCATGGAGGACCATGCTGGAGCAGATACCCACACTGCAGCCCATGGATAACCCCAGGCCATAGTAAATGGCTGTTCCTGAAGCACTTGTGGCCTGTAGGGTGCTCATGCTGCGGCGAAGCAAAAGAGGGAGAAGTAAGGAACAACGGAGAGAAATCATTACGTACTGACCGTAACCCACGCTTCCCATCGTCCTCGCAGAACTCAGGGCAGTGGTATATCAGTCAAAGTGAAGGAGTGAATTTGAGTCTGGGAAAAGGAAAGGCATTATTTAAATATTTACCTTTTTGTTTCCCACAGTCTTTGTCATTCCATTATTCTTACTTTCTTCCCCTGTCTCACTGAGGGGTGGGGGGCAACAATAGTCAGGATCTATTTAGTTAGTTAAAGTACATCATTACTGGTATCAGTTCAGTTTTCCCCTTAGCTAGCTATAAGCTCTGTCTCTTGATCAGCTCGAAATCAAGTAGCAAACCAAGCAAGACTTGTTAATAATCCTCACAAATATAGGGAAAGAACAGATACAGGACTCTGGCTTCTGTGACCAGAACTCCCAGTGTCTACTTTTTCTATTATCCCAGTGGAACGTATGTTTAGCCATCATAGCTGATTTCTTCTCATCCAGTGTTCAAGTTTTGTGATGAAGAATGAAGACTTGATGCAAATAGAGCTAAAGGAAGGTTTGTATAGGACTTCTAGTTAGTACATGGAAGCATACAACAAAATTTAGATCTTCCACTGTAAAAACAGTTTTAAAGATGAAGGTTATGAGAAAAATATGGATAATCTTGGATTTGAACTATTGATCCAAGGTTTGTAGCTTATTCAAAAAAATGTACAACATGTTAGATATTTCTAGGACAGAACTAGAGCACAGTAAGCCTTAAACGTTTGAGAATTACATATACTGTCAAGCTGTTATCCTGCCTACAGTTGTCAGTATTCTGATCATGTTGCAGTATCTTCTTATCTTGATAATGATACTTTTCATCTGGGTAACTATTCAAGTGTGTGTATATTGTTTGTCATCTCATTATTCACTAAATGCTTTCAACTCTGTTCTCTGCTCCTAATTGAAGTGATTTGATGTTTCAGGTTTAATTTGGCTTTTCTGCTGTTTGTTCCATTTTCCTTTTAAGTTGTTCATACTAGTCAGTTGTTCCAGCCATCTGAAGCTGTCTTCATTAGTAACGATCACTTTTTGTTTCCTTCCAGTATGTGGAATCCTAGCATTATTTTAAATTGAAGAATTCCTAATAATCTTCAGCTGCTCCAATAGTCAAGTTTATTTCTCATTGGCTTGACAGTGAATCTCTCATTATATGGACCTGACCTTTTAGTCCATTTAAAATCTGCATTTCTAATCTAGATGATCATGCTTCTGAGTGTATTATTTCTTGACTTAATTGTGGAGCTGAGTTGAAGTAAATTTGTTGCAAAAGTGTCATAACAATCTGTGAAAACTATTAACTCAGATAAACTTTGTTCAAATTAAGTTCAAATAAGATGAAAGAGGCAACTACAAAATGTGGAACCCAAATACATTAATAATTTCAGAAAATATCTGTGTTCACTGAACGGTATGAAGACACTATGGTGATGAGAACAGCTTGTCAGCTTTGCAAGTCTCTTTGCTACAGGGCCAGAATGGGTCAACCAGTGGAAACAAAACCTTCTCCTTTATGCTAAAGCACATGCCAGGCACCCACTGGTTCTCTTGCTCTCTTTGCTGCTCCTTTAGCCATTCATTTGATACCTCTGTTACTTCATCTATCCTACTACTTATGAGATATTGCCCTCCAGCACAGGCTTTAATGAATCCTTCCAGCACTGCAGCATAAATTAAGACTTGAGTTACATCAGAACATCTCCAGTTATTTTAGTGTCCTTTTAACACAACATGCTGCCATTTTTATAGGAAATTTGGATGAATAACAGCAAACTTGGATGAATAATACTTTAAAAAAATCCCCCATGGAAATGAAAAATGAGAATCTGTACCATTTATTGTCAGCGCAATTGATGTGAATCTTCTCTTTAGGATAACATAGTCACCTGCATGATATTACAAAGATGTAATATATTGACAGGAAGATACAGAAAAGGAGGAACTCAACCCTGGCTAAGATTAGCAAATCTGCATCTGGCTATCTTTCTCACAAGACATCCTACTGTCAGAAAAATAATGCTGTTTGCTGAGGAGGTGCAGGCAACCTAGCCTCTCTGTTGGACAGCCAAGCAGTTAAAATCTGATTGAACAGTCCCTTGAGTAGTTATGTACAGATCTTTTTGTAATTTTTTTTATTGTTATTTATTTATTTATTTATTTATGTAAATGATTGATGAACGTGGCTGCAGTTTGAATCCTTACTGGGCTTCACCAGTGCTTTACATAAATGCACAAATAGGATTTTCTTAAAAGCAGGGTTACTATACTTTAAGAAATTCTGCAGCTATTTGCATTCACATGAAAAGATTATGACCACTTCTGTATGTTCAAAATTATAAAAGAGATTATAAAAGCAGTATACAGCAGTGTCTATTGTATGGCACAATATTGACAGAATAATGCTACCTAGAGTATAAATAATTTTCTGGTCTGAGTTTTGGGCTGGCAATACATTAGCCCACTGTTAAGAGATACAAGATCAGATGTGCTAAACAGAAAAGATTATGATTTATGTTCAATATAGGTTAGTCTTCAAATGGTAGTAAGTGACACCAAAGCTAATAATTCAGAACATACAGTGTATTTAATGTATTATGTCTGCTTTGGTGAAGACAGAAGATTTTCTACCACAAATTCCTTAATCACAAGCTAGATTTGCATACACCATATCTAATAGCGTTGCTCAGGAGTGTAAATGAAGCATATGAATAAGTGTTTTGCTAGATCAGTACTTGTCAGAAGGCCACAGGAAGAATATAGATTGTTGAGAGTAATTTTATTATTTAGATACGTTTTGCTATCTTTTCATTGTTAAGTAAACATCACAAAGTAAATAAAGTTCACAGTGAGCATTTGATTTTTGATATGTGACTTCTGAGTTGTATTAATTAGTTGTAGGGACAAAAAATCACAAGGTACTATTTTTGTCCCTAATTTGTTTTTGTATAAATCTTTTAAGCAAGAGTAAAGATAAAAGCTAGACTATTACAGAGACAAGCAGTGCTTGATCTCACTGGAGACGTTCAGAAAGTGTATATAGATTATTTTTCCTTTCTAAGGTAACCATTCTTCTCTTTCAAGTCAGCAACACAAACTAATAAATAATAAATACCTGAGGAAATTAGTTATTGCACTAGAAAATACAGCTAGTTTAAGGGAAAAGCTCACATGATAGTCTGGAACAGTTTACCAGTTACATTGTTGTTAGAGCGTTAGAGTCTTTGGGATGACTGATCTTTGGCTTACCAGTATGTGGTTAAATCAGCATTTTTAAAGCAAATAATAGCTTATGTTAAGATTTATGTTAAGTTTTGTTGTTTTATTTCTAAAAAGAATTATTAATGTCCTGTATATGTTGTGCTAGTTACACTTCTAGAGTTGTATCTGGAGTGAAGTGCAAGAGCATGTATGTCATAAGAACAGAAGAATCTTATCAACATTTAAATAAAGGTATCTTTGTTCTTACTCATGACTACTAATTCATGAGCATGCAGGCCAATTTTTGAAATGAAAATTCATTTGCAAGAGGAATAAATACTTTTTATCCAAAAATATGTTAACTGAACAACTTGGGTTTAATTTTTTACGTGGGTATCCCTTAGATCCATTTGACCTGATCTACATTATTTTCTGTGGCGTGTTACATAGTGATAGTGTAGATGTGCTACCATGAAATTGGATGCATTTATCAGCATTGCCTTACATCATCTTGAGATCTATTATGTCTAAATTAATTGATATTATTATTAAAATGCAGGGTTTTAATCTGAAGATAAGTGGATGATTTAAGAACATTTCAGATCTCCTCTGTTCATTTTTATTGCATGTCTAGTCATAATACTGATACATAATATTTATGTGCATCTTCAGAACAAGTATTTTGTCTCCTGTTCCTGGGACATAATTAAGAACACTGGCAGCTTAATACATCTTGGCTAAGTTAGTATTAATCACAGCAGCCACATTTCAAGATTGGCCATTTTATTTCTTTTAATTTAAAACAAACAAATATCTATGCACTGTTATTTCATGAGAGCACAGAATGTGCTTCTGTCAGGGATTTGGCCATGTAAAAGCGATAGACTTGGTATCAAAGCACAATGATTGCTTTTCGTTATTGGAATGTGCTTCAACTCATAGGTAGAGTATCTCTTCACCTTGCTGTTTTGGGCTATTTTTTTGCTATGCTCTGAAAGAAAAGAAACAAGTTGATACTGCGTTTTGACTGTATGCCCTATATTTAATGGCATGATACTAGACTACTCTTCTGGGAAGCAGGTCATCTGAGCTCATATTCACCTGAAGATGAATACAAATCTCATATCACAGAAGAAGACTTCACTAATTTTTCTGGTTTAGGTTTGGGTTTTTTTTTTTTTTTTTTTTTTTTTTTTTCTCCCCTTAATTAGATCGGTCCTAATGAGACTGTTCCATTCTTTATGGAAAAGGAGATACTAATTCAACTAAAGACTGGATTTTACAGGGTTTCCCCAAAAAGAGAATACATTTATATGAAATGGGTTTCATTGTTCATTAGGAAAATGCATGGTGATAACTAGGTACCTTGGACTGATTCCCACTGGTCGGTAAAGATTTAAAACTTCAAGAGGTCATACAGTTATATTCTCTTCTCTTTGTTTTCATGCTTCCTCCTTGGCCCTGTAGCTTTTGTATTCCAGCCTGGGGGATAGAACCTTCCATCAGAAGATGGCACATTTGAACTTTACTGGCCAAAGTTAGAACTAATCCTCAGCTTCCATTCTACTGTAGGCATTAGGCTGTATTTAATGTGAACCATCTCCCTTTCTGGCTGTAATTTTGCATTCAAGTGGCCTTGGGGTTGTTGGGTTTTTTCTTATATGGATGATATGTGCATGTAAGATATTTTTGAAAAATCTGATCAGCTTGGGCTGGTCTGCCCAGTGTCTGCCTGATTTGTGAGTGCCCACACAGACTGAGGTTTGTGAATAGGCTTGAAAGCTTAGATCTGTCAACTTTGTGATATTGCTGGTCCTGAAAAACTACAAAATCTAGAGTACAAAGTCTGACAAAATTATCTACAATAGACATGTACATTTGTAAGTAGTCATTTTCTGAAGTCGCAGTCTTGGATTTAGTTACTGAAATTCTATTTAAGTTGCACTTTACATAGTGAGGTCTTTTAGGTGTTTTGAGAGACACTGTTTAAGAGAGTTGTCAGATTACTTCTCCTCCATAATACAAAGGTCTTCTAGGGGTCTAAGATTCCTGGTTTATATTCACTGATAATCACAGCTATTAAAAGTATTTCATGAAATAGAAAGTGATGCAATTATATTTTATATTCAGTGACTTTGGGATAGAAGCTAAAGAATATAATTATATAAAATTAACACAAATGTGCATATTAGTTTCTTGGAGATAATAATAGCCATGTCCCTATAACAAATCCAACAACATGTGTCATTGCTTTAGATTTTGTTATTTTTTGTGGGTTTAATTTAAAAATAAGTAAACCCCTATAACTTCGGGAAATACTAAGGTACATGTTTATTTGTTTGATATAATGCTTATATTTCCATTTATTGGGGCTGGTATTACTGACTACTGTCACTTTTACTATGCTAATGGTAATATAACTAACTAACCAGAAAAACTAGCATCGTTATACTGACTTGTTCAACAATCATTTATTTATGATGTTCTATTTGTATTAATATCCTAGAGAGGGAGTATATTTCTTGATAAGGTTTTTACAATATTCATTATTCTAAAGTCATTACAGTGGCTGATTCTTCATTGTAAATACACAAACACATGTATATTAAAGGCTTCCCAGCTAATTGCAGTTTTTATTAGTATAGTCAGCTGCCCTACAGACTGAAGTATCTTCATCAATAAAGTCAAACTTTCAGTGCCAGCATATGAAAGTATGAATTCCTGAAGTTATGAACAAATGAATGAAATTGGCATTTGTAATGCCAAGAAAAGGTAAGCTGTGTTAACTTGCAAGCTTCTACTATTTGGTGCAAAAACACAGACAAGGTTGTCTCAGTTTCCCACACGTGGGAATCTGATGCTGTTAGACATTATAGAAGGGGTTCACACAGGGCTTGCACACATAATGCAGGACTAATGACAGACCTGTGCATTTCTAAAGCAGCAGCTGAGAGCTCAAGAGGGACAATCTAAGCACTGGTAAGTGGCATTAGATGCCTGTGTGTATGAAACTAAATAGGTTCCCTGGTGGAAGTGAACAGAAGGACTCTCCTGTTTTAGTGATACCATCAGTATTGGCAATAAAGCCAACGTCCACATTTAGCTCACTCCACATTTAGCTCACGTGTAGGCAGCTTAAATCTCAGAGTGAATCTCCTTTCTAGTAACTAAACACGAAATATATTCGTATATAGACTCCTTGTGCCTTTAGAGATGCCCTGGGATATCCTGCTTTAGTTTCACCGGCTGGTACATGTTTACTATAAACTGTGCTGTGTCTGTCTTACCTTGCAAATACCCTGGCAGCAATTAAAGCCATTGTGATGCATTGACCTTGACCGGATGCCAGACACCCATCAAGCTGCTCTCTCACTCCCCCTCCTCAACAGGACAGAGGAAGAAAATAATATGAAAAGCTCATGGGTCAAGATAAAGTCATGGAGATCACTTGTCACTTAGCATCATGGGAAGACCAGACTCAACTCTGAAAATTAGTTAGATTTACTGACCTCTCTGTGGGCTGCAGGTTCCTTAAGGGCTTATCCACCTGCTCCAACATGGGCTGCAGTGTGGATATCTGCTCCAGCGCCTGGAGCAGTTCTTTGCCCTCCTTCTTCTCTAAGCTTGGTGTCTGCAAAGCTGGTTCTCTGTCACATTTTTTTCTTGGTCTTCTCTCTTAGTTGCTGTGCCCTTTCTTCAACATTTTCCTTAAGGTGCCACCATCTTGGCTGAGAGGCTTAGCTGTGCCCTGTGGTTGGCCAGATGGAACTGTCTGTGTCTGGCATGGGGCAGCCCCATTACATTTTGTAGCATTTGGTGACTTTTTATGTCATTTGATAGTCATTATGGACTTAATTTAATCTGTAATATGTGGCTTGTATTGGATAGTTAAATATGCACAGACCTTGGGAAGCAGATTTTTCTAGGCTGGATAGCAGTGGAGGCTGATTGCTGCCCCTCTTGTTGGAGTATGATGTGTTCCCTCAGCCCTGTCCTACCCACAAAGACTAAATGTACATGGAAGGTCCTCTCCCTTTACATATTCTGTCACTGCAATATTAATTCTAATACTCTCTACTTGAAATAGCCAATTCATCAGGTAATATTGACATACGGAATTAGACTCTATAACTCAAGTTATAAAGTAGGTATGTTTATCGCGGGCAGATGCACGGGGGTTCGCTCCTCCACAAGTGTGCATGCCCGAAGTGACGAACCATCTCACATTTATACAATAAAACAAATGAATATTCAATAAATGTCTATACATATTCATTACCTAAACCCACTTACTCTTGCTTCGTATGTTAATTAGCTTATCAGTCCTTTGCCTGGAATGTGGTGGTCTTGCAGGTTTGTAGGTGATTCATGTCCTTGTGACCATCTGATCTTCTCCAGCAAGAAGCCTTAGCACTCCCTCCCTCTAGATAACATTGGAATGTCTCTCTTCCTTTTCTCATCCTTTTTATAAATAGCCCCTCTGTCAGAGGAAGAAGGGTAGGTGTCTCCTCAAAGCTGTGTTACTATGTGACCATACACCACACCCATGACCAGTCATCATACCCACATTCCTTGAGCAGACATATACAATCACGATCGATGTCCATTGTCCCCATTTCACACTATTTCTCCATATCAATATGTTCTGCTGTGTGTGCTGAAATGATATTTTTATGCATAATTACTGTTAATACATAGTTCCTGATGAAGCAGATGGGGAAAAAAAACCAAAACCCACAACTTAATGTATAGAAAGATTTATCTCTGCATGTGAGAAAAAAAATTAGATTGTAACTCAAGTTAGTTTTGAATGCAGAAAACAATTAGGGGTGATCTGTATGTGTAGAAACAACAGAAGCATTCTTTGTTCAGGAATCCTTGATGGGAATGATATTAAGTAATTTCCAAACTTGACTTTGGGGAGTAAGGTATTCAGTTATTAGTCACGTCTTTGAAAGTCAGACCTTTTACTGTGTCTTTGGCTATTCATATCATGCTATTCCCAGTTAAATTGCAAAGTACTGATATGGAGAAATAGTGTGAAATGGGGACAATGGACATCGATTGTGATTGTATATGTCTGCTCAAGGAATGTGGGTATGGTGACTGGTCATGGGTGCGGTGTCTGGTCACATAGGCACACAGCTTTGAGGAGACAACTACAGTTTTGAGGAGATGCCTGCCCTTCTTCCTCCAACAAAGGGGAGACGTGGAGACGCCTGCCCTTCTTCCTCTAACAAAGGGGATATTTAAAAAAGAATGAGAAAAGGATGAGAGACATGCCAAGGCTATCTACAGGGAGGTAGTGCTAAGTCTCCTTGCTGGAGAAGATCAGATGGTCACAAGGACATGAATCACCTACAAACCTGCAAGACCACCACATTCCAGGCAAAGGTCTGATAAGCTAATTAACATACGAAGTGGGGTTTAGGTAACGAATATGTATAGGCGTTAATTGAATATTCATTTGTTTTATTGTATAAATGTGAGATGGTTCGTCACTTCGGGCATGCACGCTTGTGGAGGAGCGATCCCCCGTGCATCCGCGCGCAATAAACATACCTACTTTATAACTTTTGAGTTATAGAGTCTAATTCCGCACGTCAGTACAGTTATCTGCTTTGATGACAGATTTTGAAGTGCATTTGACATTTGCTGCCACTGTCTTGCTAGCCAAAAATTAGCACTTTTTATTTGTGTGTTAATTTAATGGGATTGTATTGTTTTCTCCATAAAGACTACATTTCAGCACCGTTTTATAGAACTGTTTTGCTTTTAATCCCTTCTAAGTTATAGAGAACTTTTACACATTTTGTGCACCTCCACTTGTGATCAAATTTAATTAATCTCTAAAATAAACAGTAACACCTTCCACTAACTTTCTATGGAGAAGTATCTATTAAATCTAAATATTGTCTTTAGTAATGTAGTATGTCAAATGAAGTCGAGCAGACCTTATTAATGACAAGGGACCTGTCTGTTTCCCCAAACTTTACTTACTAGAAGTTTTTTAAAAGTCAAGCAAATTGGGATTCTTAACAAAAAGAGCACTTGTTGAAGTTGATGCCAAAATGGCAGAGTAACTGCTCAGAGACGAATTTTGTCTTTAAGCAATAAAGGTATTTATTTCGTGCAACGTTAGGGAGCTAGCCGATTACAACCAGACAAACTAGCTCCGAAGTTTTCAGTGAAAAGTCAAGTAATTTATGCAATTTTCATGAGAAGTTACAACATCTTTACATACATCTTCATTTGTTTTTTGACACCTAATCATTCTGTTCATAATAGGTGGGATCTAGGTGGAGTAGACCTTTCAGCTTCCTTTGTTCAATGATTTCCTGACTCATGGTCTCCTTATCTACTTCAAGTGCCCACCTTATCTTTTCTAATTATTCAGAGTACATTCCTTTCTCAACACAAACAGAGCATCACCCAGAGCATTGTACCAAACTCACCCTGACTAATCTTTTTAAGACCTTGCTCTGTTTCAAAGTATCCCTCTAAGACAGTGGTAATAACTCTTCAGAGAATTTTCACTTTCATTAATCGGCGTATCCTGCTTAAAGGAAAATTAAAATGAGATAAGTGGAGGAAAATTTCTCATAGCATCATATTTGCGATTAAGAAAACAAAGAGGGAGAAAAAGGGGAAAAAATAAACAATTTACTTCATAACTACCTTTGGTTAAATCCAAGTTAGAATAAAACACAGGTAAAGTCATTTAAATAAAGTGTTTTCTATGATTTTTCTGATGTGGTAGAAACAATTTTTATATATTTATTTAATACTGCTGTGTTAGCAGTTCAGTAAACGTGCAGCTTAAGCAAAATAAGTGTGTCAGCAGTTGATTACAGATCAATATTTCCACAGTATTGCTGAGTGCTGAATTAAGAAAGTTGTCTATTTCAAAGGTAAATAATGCTGATGACTGAAAGAAAACTGAATTTATGTAGGAGAAAGTTCAGTCTTGGAAATAGCTAAAATTTGTGCAGCTTGTATCATGTAAAAATTGTGGTTTACCTCTTCTATAGCTAAACAATAATACAAACAAAAGATTTACAGCATGAAGAATTTGTGGTGACGTTTTCAGTGTGTCCCTCTTAACTGCAGAGCATGCTGGACTAAGAGCTGTACTCTTACCAAATTTACACTGCATTTCAGATGATTAAAACAATGCATACCCCAAAAAATGTTGATTCAAAATTAGGAGTCAGTCTGCTTAGCAGATGGAACAAAGCAAGCAATAGATTTTCCCTTCAATTTATATAGAAACGTTGGAAACAGCAGGCAAAAATCTTTTGTTAGAAAACAGAATGAATGTTCATAGTATATCTGTGACTGTGTACAAAAATAGGCACGGCTGTGAGAAATACTGAAAACAAAACATGAGTGTATTTCTACAACAGCATTTCTCCTGTCTATTTTTCATTATATTTACAATATTTACTGCATAGCATAACAACCAAGACAAAAATCTGCCTGCTGCAAACCTAGAAGAGGATAAAGGCTTATCCTCAGCAGGTTTGCAAAACTTCTATCAGAGGTAAATTATTCACCCAGTGTTCAAGTGGAAGGAGAAGTGATCCATGTAATCCTGACAAAATTCTGGAAGTCATGAAAACAACGGGTTTTGTTGGTTTTTTTTTTTTTAATTAAAGATAGCATCAACATCTACAACTAATTGAGAATCCCTATAATAAACTGAATACCTCCCTGAGGAACAATTCGTAACACCACTCAGAGGACTTACTAAGTTGGCAGAGACATGTACCACTGTATTATCAAAGCAAATCTTCAGTTTCTGATACAGTGCATTGTCTACATGACAGTGTCATTCTGAATGTATAACAACATCGAATCTGTTTTTAGACAGTAGTCTGTCTTTTTCATTCATTGATATTAGTGGCAAATTATGTGAGTGAAAATACTTCAGTGTACAATGAATCGTGATATAGCTGTGGATCCTGCTGCATACATGGTAACTGGAGGCATGAGGCAAACAAACAATGGCTAAACCCACAGATATGAAAGACATTTTCCAGCTGTAAATATATGACAACAAATAAGTATATATAATTTTTATACTCTGAAGATTGTCTCCAGGTATTTAGTACTCACACGATCCCTAGGAAGCCTGTATTTATAATGCAACCTCCAAAACAGGTCTTCCTCAATGATGGGCTGATATTTTAAATGCTGCTACAGGAGCCAAAACTACAGACAGTTCAGCACTGGTAGTTAGAAACTACTGTCCCATGTAGCTAGCCAAGTTCAAGACTTGTGCCTCGAATATTGTCAAATACTGTCATATACTCATTAATTTTTTAAAGTAATATGAATGTGGTTTTTACTGCTAGTAAAGTAGCAATGAAGTAGAAATGTTTGGTGGCAAACTAAGAACTCCTATGTCCTGATGGGAACAAAGATTTTTCTCTCTCCCTGCCTTCCCTGCCAGGGAGAGGAGCAGCCCGTCACAGCTTTTGCTGCAAAAACCAGGGAAAGTTTGTTTTCTTTTTTGCTTTTCTAATAGGAGCTGCAAAACTTAATTGAATTCCACAGCTTTATGAAAAACAGTTGCCAAAGGCAAGAGGCAGTTAAAAGTGTGGTAGATAAAGGCTGGTGGTGTGGTAAATATACACAGAATTATGAGTCGTTATGAATGGAGTTTATGTAGTGCTGGGGGAAAGAGATATTTCCCACATGGCAATGCTCAGTGTAAGAGAAACACTCGGGTTTAACATCTGGAAACTTTTCCAAAACATTAGTATGTGCAGGCTGCAGGTGGACATCATAAAAGTACTTTCTGTATAAGTTCATCTGAATGGGTTCTACAGGTGCCAGCATATGTGGATGGGAAAACAGCTAGCAGAAAATAGGCTGAAGAGTGGAAAAATAGATGTTGAGAGGTAGTATGTGAAAGTCTGTAATATCTGATGAGATCTGGAGACTAGCAGTCCTGCTGAGTCCACAAGAGCAGGTAAACCCAGAACATCAATAGTTTGTTGCCTGTATCCAAGGCCACCAGTAAACACCAGCATTGCAATGGGTTTGTGTAATTCAGACCACATCCAAGAAGGTGACGGCTGCTATATGTGGACAGGTTCTTCAGGATTATATAAATACCTGATGAAGGAAGGACCTTCTTCAAGGACTTTCTGAAAACCAACCTAGCAGCCACACTGTGACTCTCTGCTGCTGCATAAACAGCTAGGGCTGGCCTGCCATCTGTTGCTCCAAACAAGTAACAATGAGTAATTGTATGTATACATCTATGTGTGCCCAAGTGCTAGGGAAGGGATATGTGAATGTATTGTACAGTTATCTGCTCTTAATAACAGCTTAATTAATAAAAGTTGTTCTAATAACTATTTTTCATAATTAATGTCTCTCCTAATTTGATCCCCTTAACAGGGAAAAGGGAATACACAGCAGGAAATGAGTCTCTCATTCTTTTTGAAGAAAGAAGGAGCAAGAGGTTGGCCTGAGATTTTAAGGGTGGGATTGTGATTAGTGCTTCTAGGAAAATGAAGGGAAAAGATGGAATGAAAAGGGAGGTAATAAAATGGTTATGAAAGATAAAAAAATATTTGAGTTGTTGAACTGATTCAGCGTTCCAGGAAATGTTTTTTAACTTTTCATCCATCCAGTTCACAGACCATTGTCAGAAGTAGGGTGCTGGACTTTGGACTTTTTCCTATGAGGCTGAAATCTACAGGAGTAAGGAGGAGATAACTGAATAAGACTGAACTACTTGCCATGTGTCCTGCACATACACTTATCAGAAAGATGTTACTTCTATTTATTTGTTTATTTAAACAGAAAGCCATGTAATCCCAGCTGAACTTTTAAACTAAGCATTACTGTGCTTCTGGGTTCCATTTTATGGAGGATATTAGATAAAAGACTACAACATAAAATATATTAAAATGTAGGCCTTACGATGCATCATAATGCCTGTGTGTTTTGGAAAGAATAGTCTTTGCAAACTTTCTGTTTGGAACAGGTAAAAAGAATGAGGTTTTCTTCCAAGTAGTTGCCCCCACAGTGTCATAAAATGATGGAATGGGATTTGTACCAATCTTTCAGAAACAGTAATTTCATAGATTAGCCTGAGTAATACCGGGGTAGGGCCCATCATCATGACTAGAGTGGAAATACCTGTGCTGTCACAAAGCATGCACTGTGATGAGAATCACTTGGAGACAGAGTATATGAAACAGATAAAAGCTCAGAGAACATATTTTGAATTTCACTCTGTTTTAAAACAGTGGTAGATGGGGAGTTCTTATGTACTTAGCAATTTCACAGTAGAAAAAAATCAATCTTATCTGACTGACTGTATTTTGTCAGCAGAATTGTACTTTAATATAAGCTTTACAAGACTGGGATTTATTCTATTCCCTCTGAGAGTGATGTCAAAAAGTTAACATGTAATTTTGATTGGCCTTGCAAGGAATTTATTTATGCACAAATTAAGCTAATGATAAAGCATTTCTAAAATTATCCATCAATGTGTTTGAATAATCTTCATACAAGATCCCTAATAGACCTAGCTTTGAAATTTTTGTCACTAATGTTAAAACTTTTAACAAATCTTCAAAAGTCAATGGTTTATAAAGATTAAAGGACTTCAATACAATTCTGATATTTTTAAGAGCAAGAAAGCATACCACTTGGGACTGCATTTTTTCTGTCATGGACAAAATATTAGGGTGGTTAAACCAGAACAACAAGACGTTGTAAAATGTTAAGTTTTCCTGTAGAAACTAGATCTAATTAAATTATTTCCATTTCTTTCATTGTGGGAAAGATAGATTGAAAAAGCCTTTGTTGATATACTTTGGGCTTCTCCACTGCATTCAGTTTTGTTTCTTGCCACAGTCAAAAGCAAAGACTATTTTAACTAATCTCAAATTGTAGTAGTTCGTAAAACAGAGTTTCACTAACAATTACTTCTGAACTCTCAATCCAGTGTCATTCCAAGTTTTGTTAAAGGTTGAAATGATGTTACAGGATGTTGTTTCTATACTTCTAGAGGTCAAAAAGCTACAAAGTATCCAAACAAGTGGCATAGAAATCAGCATGACGCTGTTACAGTGTGAAGTTACATTAGCTGAGCTTCAGAAGCTTGTTAGAAAGAAAGGGAAAAAACCCAAACAAAACAACAAACCCAACAAATAAACCCAACCAACCTGATTACTTTAAATGAGATTCAGTAAAGCTGTGCTGCAAAAAGTTCTACAGGTCTCTGACAAAGTCACGAGTTCTGAAAGCTGTAACTGGCACACAAAAATGTAAATCAGAAATGAGATGCAACTTCATAGCTCTAACTGTGAAAGGATTAAAGGCAGCTGAGATTGTGGCACTGTCATGACCTGAAGACTAAAATAAGTCCTTATATCTTTCTGAAGTACATCCTGTAATTTATCTCCTGAGGAAACTGTAAGGTCTGTTTACAGAGAAGATAATTGAATTGAATGATTATGTAGTTTTTACTCACCTTAAGATGTACAAATCTATTACTGTTTATCCCATATCATCAGGGTTTATTGAAGAAAACATTTTCTTGCTTTTTCTTCTAAACTGTGCTTTAGTGTAACCTTTCATTACAGGAGAAAGTACAGTTACTATTCCAAACAATGAGGTGTTACAAGCTTACTTAAGAGACAGAAATTCTCTTAAACATGTGAACATTCTTCAGTCTTAGTATGCAGCAGAACAAATTTGTTTCTGTTCCTTTTGTAAAAGTTCTTGCCAGACATGCTATCATATTTATCTATGTTACCTATTTGTTCATGCTAATTAATTGTTCTTAGATAACGTTGTTACACAAAATGTTTAGCTATGTGTCTTACAGACATTTTCAAGGGTGTTTTAGGTTTGGGTTTGATTTTATTTACACAGACTATGTTTGTCAGTACTATTGCTACAAAACAATTTCTTGAAAATGTAGTATTTTCACAGCTGTGCTGACATTATACTCAAAATTGATTCAGGAATTTCTTTTTAGAGAGGTCCTTGTCTCATTGTCCTACAACCAGCGTATTATTGAACTAACACCAAGTCTCAGAAATGCTCTGCTATAAAAATATTTTAAAATTTGATGTAATAAGATAAAAATGAAGGAGAAAAAGAAACAAAGATTACATACAGTCGGTGAAGTGATAAATGACAGTCTAAAAATGCACATGGTGGTGTAGTAAAGACTGGTTAATGGATAGGCTCGGATGGAGACAGGGCACGCTATTCCCTACTGATGGCAACAGATGCACATAGATGCACATGCACTTCCTTGCTATGGATATGGACTGCAGCTTACTTTGAAAAGTTTAATAGGATAGGCAAGCTGTGGCATGTTTCAATAGAAGTCCTGTTTTGAACAACTGGTAGACAATATCTGAAATGTGCATGTAGTAGCATACTTGTCCCACAATCAACATGCTGAGAAATCAAAAACAGTGTAGTATTCCTATCAATTAATTCATCTATTTGCCTGACTCTACTTCAAACAATAAATCCCTTATTAGCATACTATGGAATTATCAGTAGATCATTGTGACTGTTTTCTTTTTGTTTCTTGATTCAGTTGCTGAATTGAAGTAAAACAAGACGGTTAGGCTTTAACACAAATGATATTTTTTTTATATTTGGAGAGAATATAGGATATTTTTCATTGTTGATTGAAGAAAATGCTTTGCTCCGGGAAAAAGTAAAAAAACCCCACCCATATATTTAAAAGTTATTAATATTTGTCTTTCTTAAAATTCTTCAATTTTATTTTAAAAATGCATTTTTCAAATATTGAAACATATTTTTGTATTTTTAATATTCTTCAACCACAATATTTCATTTCTATGCAAAATATTTCACAATTTTAGTATTCCAGACCTCTACTTTTCCAACTACAGCAGCCATAGCTTTTCCTTCACTTTTTCCTTTCCATTTTTTTTTACTTATACCGCTGTAATTTTGAAGATCTTTTTATCCACCAAAGATACATCAAGAAGTCATAGTCATTGTGAAACTTCACTAAACAACCCTCATGTAGGAAAACAAGGTTTTACATCAATCAGTCATTAATGATGCAATTTACCCCCAAGTATAAGGGTACAGTCTTCTTTTCTTGCACTATGTTTCAGGCTTCATTAACTATTAAAATCCCATTCTGTAAAAAAATACATATCACTTGCAAAAATGAAACAATCACGTGTTTTAAGATGTACAAAAGGAGGTATAGGAAATCCTTGAAATATTTATAAATTTCAGATTTTTTTTTTCCTTTCCTTCAATTAAATCAGTTTTGCTTACGAGTACTTCATCTAGTATTGAAAAAAGAAATCTTCATTTAATATTTCTCAGCAAATTTATTTCAGTTGCCTGATGCAGCAGGAAGAGAAGTGAAATCACTCTGAGGATATTCAGTTTTAAACAGAGAGAGAGACACACACAGAGGGAGAGGACACCATTTGTTGCCTTTGAGGAAAGTTGCTGTCCTAACAATTTTTGTACCTTGTCTTTGTGAACTGAAACACCAAATGTGGTTTATTTTACAGACTTTTATTAATCTACTTAAAGACTTTTAATTCATTGGACAAGCATTATTTAAAACTATTCAAACCAAAATAGGCTATCATTATCATTATACAAAAACACATTATTTGTGGTTATTTTGCAATTCCATATGCTTTCTTTAAATAGCAGACTTGCAAATATGTATTTGTCCTACCCATTTTCTCTGAGATTGCTGTCTATTGCAGGATCTTATATTACTCCAAATGTGTTTTCCTTATTCTTTTGCAATTGGTATGGGTGTTATACTAGAATTAGGAATTTGGGGAAATTATCTGTGTGTTGTGATGTGTAACATTTTGTTGTCCAGTGTTTCAAGGTTTATGAGTATACTTCATCGCAAAAGTGTGATTTCTTCAGCAGATATTTGAAATCAGAATTTTTTTCCTCGTTCCACTTTAATAAGTATCAGTTAAAGGTTATATTTCAACATCTCTTCTTTTTTTCTAATTAAAAAAAAACCCAACATTATAAAATATGTAAGAAAACAGTGCTTATGCAGATCGGTTTTTATTGTAGTTGTAGATAGAAACACTCTGGAAAAAGTTTATAAGTAACTGAGAAATTTTCAAAGTATTTTAATATTTATTTGCATATAGTTTATTTCTTCAGTCGTTTTAAATACAGATATGTTTTTTTCCAATGTACACCCAAACTGCTAACATTATAAAACCGAGCATTTCAAACCTTATGGTAGAATTTCTGAAGGAATATAAGAGAGAGAAAATTATAAAATAAGATTAAGCAAATGCCAGGGTTTTTTGTTTTATTTTTAAGGGGTTTGGTGTTGGTTTTTTTCTTTTACTTTTTTTTTCAGAATAGTCACAAACTGCTGTTAATTGGCTTTAGCTAGCTGTTCTGGGTTTGTTTGTTCATTTTGTTTTGTTTTCTTCTTCTGAATTTCCAAAGCAGATTTCACTCCTGCTGACATCTGCTGTGGCAATGTTATCATAACACTGTTTAAAATAAAAGAGCCTAATTTATTGGTAAACATCAGGAGAAGATGCATCATAGTAAATGGAATAACTGTACCTTGTTAAAATTTACTCCATGGGGGAGAGACACCTTAAGGTATCTGCCAATTAGTTATCAATAACAATGAAGGAACTCCTACTGCAGAGGTCCTGAGAAGGTCTTCCGTGAGAAATCTGGCTAGAAGTAGAACATTTGCTTGCCAAAACATTTTGTTTCACTGCTATCTTTGGGCTGAAGAGTAACTAAGTAGAATACTAAGTCTCTGTGACCAAATATGCTAGTGTTTTTCCATACAGCTTGCAATTCTGTTACGATTTAAAGCCTTTGTGTTTTCTCCATAGCTAAGAACAATGGTTAGGGTTTACACCCTTGAAAATATTCTAAGTCATATATCGTGTTCATAGAACAGTAATCTATTTAATTCCACTAAAGAAACACAGTTGAAATGTGGGTGTTTTTGGTATACAACTAGTCTGAGAGGTGGTTTAGAAATTTCTGAAGATTAAAGATAGATTAGCATTTGGAAATCAATTCAATTTTTAGCAGCAAAAGGAGCATGAAGACATTACATGCAGTAAAAGGTGGATGATTCACCTTGGAATTTGATTATCTGTGTGGCTAACAATTTTGAAAGTTTAATTTTTACTTAATCAGGAAATATTTTGCTTTCTTTTTGAGTATTTCAGCCTTATATAATCAGGTTTCCTTTCTGTATTTTTCCCTCCTCCACTTACTGCACCTCAAATTTCAAAATCTGATCTATATTTTTGTGTGCATTAATTCTCTTTCTTGGTTGAGAAGAAGAGCAAAAGATGAAAGTTTAGAATTGTATCATATATACT
This sequence comes from Falco naumanni, assembly GCF_017639655.2. Lineage (NCBI taxonomy): Eukaryota > Metazoa > Chordata > Aves > Falconiformes > Falconidae > Falco > Falco naumanni. The sequence goes on from NC_054055.1 coordinate 49,435,154, forward strand.
TGTCAAGAAAAAAAAAACCAACAAAAAAACCACAAACAAACAAACCAACCTGTCAGAGCTGTTGAGCAAACACAATAATCATGACTAAGGCTTATATCAGTAACAAAATCTAAATATACATGTCAACAAGTAGATGAGTAGATTAAATTCCCTGTATTGCAGTTTACAGCATCTCTAATTTTGTATTGGGGATGTTTAATTTTTTATTGTATAACACTATATATGCATATATATATATATACACGCACATGTGTGTTAGATTTCATACTGTATCTGTTTATATACACTGTTTGGCATTACTAATTTTGCTCTTGAAACTCACAGAATGAAATACAATCTTTCTTCTGAACCAGAAACTAATTGTTACAATACTGTTGAAATTTCTGGCAAATTCTCCATATATGTTGTCATAAATAGCATAAGTTCTAAGTGAGCTATTAATTATGTATCTAATTATTTACAAGTCATATGTCTGAGAACAGGCGCAGAAAAAGATACATGCTGAGTGAAGAATACCCTAGAGCTCAAGAAATGTAATTGCACATATGTGCCATCTTCAGGGCTTTATTTTCATTATCTTCTTCAGGCTAAGCACTTCATGTCAAGTTTTGAATGGTGAAGCAGGATATATTTTCTTCTTTAAAACACCACCAATAGAATATTTCTCATGGGATTTAATATTTCATATGTATATATATTCCATGGTCTAGCTGATGACTAGATTCATATTTCATTGGAAAGTAATGCAGTTCTTTGGGAGGGGGTTAGGGAGAGGGAAAATAAATTATTCCACACTAGAGAAAACTTTGAGAATTGACACTTCATTCTTTGCTTTACAGTGTGGAATATCAGGACTGATTATTATTTATGGAAAGTGAAGAGAGAAATTGGTAGTCATCAGTGCCAATGATGTACTGATTTCAGTAAAAATTCAGTAAAAGAATTTCAGGATATAAGTTGAGAAAGTTTTCTGAGAAAACTGCTCTGTTGAAGTTCTAGATTATTAATGTAAATGATCATCAGATATTAGTATTCTCTCAGATGTCACTGTTTCCCAGTGCCTGTCATGCCACGTATTAAAAAAAGAAAATAATCGGGCTTGTTTTCATAACTTACTTGCTAGTGTATTTCTTGTCTTAAATGGCTCTTGAGAAACATTTCTTATGTGAGAGATGTTGCTTCTGAAACATGAAAATGGCTTAGTAGTTATTCTGGAATCATTCCCTAATTTGATATTTTTTCCTGAGGACTTAAATATACAGTGATTAGAAGTATTAGACAAATATTTCAAATGCAGACACTATGACAATAAGCTTAAAAATATACATTCAGTAATTTAATGATATCCTCTGGTCTTGCTTTGTTTAATAAGCATATTTTAATTCAAGTTTTAATTTCAGTACTACACTGATTTAAAGAAAAGAAAAAATATCCTTCCTGTTCCCCAGATATGTATCTATTTAACTAAACCTCTTTTCTTTAAAGATTATGGTCAATCAAATGAAAATCGGAGAAAATTTGAGGGGTTTAAAAATAGCTAGTGATGCTACTAAAACAGATAACCAAAAATTGTATCCTTAAAGTTTTTAGATAATATAAAATAGAAGGGAAAGAAAAGAAACACCCTTCTAGCAGCTTTATGCCCAATCCTTAGTATTAAACTTTTTTTTTTCTGTTAAAAAAAGCATATGCTTTTTAAAATTGAAATTGGTAACTATGCTTTCCCATCTATGCAAATATGGCTGCATGACTTGGTAGAAATATCTGTACATGCATCCAATAAAAAATTCAGTTAAATCAAGCAAGCTGAGATATATTCTTTAAAATTGTCTAGTAACTAGGTATACATATATTTATTTTATTATACATTTTACAGTTAATTTTTGCCAAGTAAATGTCTCAGATAAACAAATCCCAGTCAATTTCAGCATGGTTCATTACTGGGAATACATAATCCTCCTTAGGTTTTATACATAGATTTGGTCATTTGACAGTAATTACAAAACTGCTTTCTTCCATATGAATTGTAGCCTAATTAAACTAGCCTGCAGGCAGCCACAGCAATGATGCTGGTTAAGCAGCATTCTCAACAATCCCAAATGCTACTATGTTCTTTCTGCTTTTGCTGATTTCACACATTTTCTGCCAAGTTAAGTTACTGAGGCAATGCTGTAGGGGAAGTTTTCATTGCAAATGCATCCTTTTCTAGATCTCTTACAGAAATCAGAAAAAGAGCTAGCTGACCAAATGTAATAAAATGTCAGTTAATAGGTATTATTGGTTACAGACCTTATTGATTACAGAATGAATGTGAATTTGAAATCACAAGTGAATGGATCAGTGAATGTATTTTGGAGATTTTTAATACTTTACTTTGCATTTTTGATCCTGTGAATGACTAAGCATAAAATTCCTTCAGTACACTCTGATGTTGTTCTCTCTGATGGTATTGATCTGGAGACAGGTTACTTGCCATAGAACAGATGTTCTAAAATCAGTAGCTAAAGGTTGATGTAATACTAGTAAATTACAGCATTCTTTAGCATGCTTTTAAAATTTATGATGATGATCATGAAATGTAATTTAAAATGACACCCTCAATAACTTCGTGGTAGGCATAGTTATTATGTGGCATACCTGTGATGCTTTCTCTGCTTTTTTTAAGGGCATTTAGAAAAGCGCGATTAGGAGATAGCTTCTGTTTGTACCTTTGGAAAGCTGGGCTGTATTTTCAAGACTTTAGCCAGAAGGTTAAGGGTAGTGATTCTTGCTCTGTATGCAGCATGTGTTCACATCTAAATGTGTTGAACATGTCCACATTTAGATGAATTTGATCATTGGTACCTCTGCTGAAGTGGTTTCTCCCCTTTGTTTACAATAATCTTCATGCTGACCAACAGTGAGCTGTTAATTCAGAATGATACGTGCACATGTGAAGAACAGTTTATCTTCTGAAGTTTCTGCACACGCAAGTTCCCTTATTTGTGGAGCCACATGCTCCGTGTATCTTCACTTACGTCACCAGAGCATCAAACACATGTATAAATAGGTATTTTATTATTCTTTCATCTGCATATGTACATGTATTTATGCTATAGAAAAAAGATGAAGGATTTGTAATTTCTTTTTAACCCAGATCTTTATACTTATTTTGTTTAGGCATATTGAAAATAAATATACATTTCTTTGAGCTGAAAGTTATGTCTTTCGGCTTTGTTGCTGTGTTTTCCTGTTGCTGTCTTCTCCTTTGGATACTCTTAAGGCTATGTTTTCAGACAGCATTAACATATTTGGACCAACGTAGACCATCAGTAGTGGATCTCTATCATCTTACTTTACAACCTTAAAAATTTAGTTATATCCTGCCTCTCTGGTGCAAAAGGACAGTAAAAAATGTAGGTGTCAGATGGGCGCTTCCTGAACACAGTTTCCATTTTTCTTGGTATGGATTCTCCAGCAATAGTCATCAATCTTCAATGAATGCTGGAAATAATTTTTGAAGCCTGCCTTGTGTGCTGTGCTGAATGGAGCACAGAAGACATATTTCAGTACTGCCAACATTTAGTCCTTCAGAAATAATTTCCAGTTTCCATACTGGAAACATGAGAGAATTCTTACTCTCTGGAAGAACTTGTTCTTGGTTTTTTCCCTTATATTAATTTTGCTTGTTTGTTTTGGCTTTGTTGAGGTTTTTTGGTATTTTTGGGGTCTGGAGGCTGCCGATACTCTAGCTTCTGTGGCCATTTAGGATGTTCCCCTGCCTGCCTGATTTTACTCCATAGTTTATTGCTGCAACTTGAGTGTAGCTGACTAAGGTTTCCTCTGGCTCTGACTCTCCTTTTCCCCCCATACAAACAACTTGATTTTAGCACAGAAGATCTTTCCAGATTTAGAAGTATTTAGAAAAAAATGTTTGCACCTATGTTCAACACAGTAATAAGCGAAGGCAATTACCTAGAAAGAGGTGTCACTTTTTTCTCATATTGATTTATTTGCTGCTCTTTTTTTCTGATTCTGATCAGCTGAATGTGAATACTAGATAGCTATTAAGAATTTTTTGTGATTGATAAGGAGTTCTGATACACTCTAAAAAAGCTAAAACATAAGAAAATTCTAATAGTACCCCCTTTGACCCTCAGCTTTAGTATCCGGGGATAATTACTTTAGATTAAACATGCAATTGAAAATGAAAATGTTAATGAAAATTTAAAATGTCAGTTTACATTGTTATCCAAAACAAACTTCAATTTTATGCTAGCTAGAGTTGCTATGTTAGAATACAATCCCACAGAATCAGAAAAGTAACCTTTAGTACAATTTCTACGGAAAAAAAATATTTTTCAAATTCAGATAGTGGTCATAACTGTGCATCCAAGGCAACACGTTTCATCTGGAGCCGGAAAGGCCAAAAAGAACAGGAAAAAGTGACTCACTAAGATAATATGTCAAAGGGATGTTTTATGATTCAGATGTTACCAGACTCAAAGAACAGTTGAGGTTGAAAGGGACCTCTGGAGATTATCTGGTCTGACACTATTGCTCAAGCAGGACCACCTAGAACAGGTTGCTCAGAACCATGCCCAGACAGCTTTTCAGCATCTCCAAGGATGGAGATTTCACATCCTCTCTAGGCAACCTTTTCCAGTGCTCAGTCACCCTCACAGAAAAAAAGTGTTACCTGATGTTCTGACAGAACCTGCTGTGTTTCAAGCTGTGCTTATTGCCTGTGGTCCTGTCACTGGGAGCAACTGAAACAACTCTGACTCCATCTTCTTTGCACCCTCCCTTTGGATATTTACATAAATCCCCTTTGAGCCTTCTCTGCTCTGGGCTGAAAAGTCCCAGCTCTCTCAGCTTTTCCTCATAGGAGAGATGATGTTCCAATCACTTAACCATCTTAATGTTTTTTGTGGACTTCTCTCTAGTATGTCCATGTCTCTCTTGTACTGAGGAGCTCATAACTGGACACAGCAGTCCAGATATGGCCTCACCAGTGCTGAATAGAGGGGCAAGATCATTTCCCTTGACCTGCTGGCACCACTCCTCCCAGTGCAGTGCAGGATGTACTTAGTCATCTTTGCTGCAAGACTGACATTGCTTAACCATTGTTTTTGGTGGCTCATGCTCTACTTGGTGTCCAGTGGACTTTAAGGTCCTTTTTTGCAAAGCTGCTTTCCAGCTGGGTGGCCTGCAACAACTGCTGCATAATGTTTTTCCTCCCCAGGTACTGGACTTTGCATTTCTTGTTGAAATTTCTGAGGTTCCTGTCAGCCCATCTCTCCAGCCTGTCAAGGTCCATCTGGGTGGCAGCACAGCCCTCTGGTGTACCAGCCACTCTTCCCAATTTTGCTTCATCAGCAAATCTGCTGAGGTTGTACCCTGCCCCATTCTCCAGATCACTAATGAAGGTATTTAACAAGATTGGACCCAGGATTGACCCCTGAGGTACTGTGCTAATTAGTGATCTCCAATCAGACCTTGTGCCAATCAACTGCAGTTGATACTTCTAATGCTATGGGACATCCCACTGCAGCTTTTGCTCTAGAGTTAAATGCAGTCAAGGCACTCTGAAGTCCTGAAGTTTCAGTTCAATTTTTATAAACTTCAAAACATGAAATGGCACAAGTATTACATGCTTTGTTTCACTTCTAGACCCAAAGCTGTCAGTGACAAAATCTTATGAAAAATCATATCTATAATCCTAACATTTAAAAATGCTAAGGCTTTTTTTCCTGCCAGGATACATATATTTTTAACATCCTACTCCTTTTTGCTCCTAGATCAATTTATACGAAGTAATGTAAACTCTTCAGAAAATGTATAACCTTTTCCCTTAATTTTTAGGTCCTCAAAATATATTTCTAGCCTGATCATTTGTCAGAAGAACATACTGAAGGAGCCAGAACCGATTTTTTTTCTGCTCCACTTCTGTAAATATTTTCTAATGTGGTAGGAAATATCATTACAGTTCATGCTAAAGTATGAATTATAAAAAATAGATTAAAATGTAAGGAGAAAATTTAGAAGACATGATTGTCAGTCCTTTCTAAATAAAACACAGTTTATGAAAGGAATACCTTGTAACTATGATCAACAATGAGGAAATTTGGCATGATCTGTGACTCAAAAGATGTTCATACTTACATTCAAAGATAGACACAATCACAAAGATTTCTCTATCATTAATACAGAAACATAATTTAGAAGTAAATACTTTTCCCTATACGGTCATTTTTATTTTAATGAAGTAGATGATAAAGAGCTTTTAGCCTATGTTGATATGAAGCTTTTGTAATAGTTAAAATTATACTAGTTACTATATGGTAATTATCATCATGTAAGAGTCAGCACCCTTCATATGAGATAGGAAATGGAAAAATATACATGCAGACTGGTTATGCTTTTCCATTTTGAAATGCCTTATGCAAAGTTATGTAACAAAGATTGTTAGTCTCAGGTTTTTTCATGTTATTTATTTACCTTGCTCCCTTTTCATGTGCTCCTATAAACTGTACTTGGAATTAATCGTAATAATATAAGCTATTTGAAAAAGTACAAAGTGTATTTTTGGGATGCAGAGCTATATAGAAGGGCAGGGTATTGAACATCATTCCTCCAGGTTTGGTTTGTTTCTCAGATCTCATTAGGAGCTCAAATACAAACTGAGTTTGAGAAAATAATTTTGAACTATGCTTATCCAGATTTTTCTAGCTGTAACATGTAGTAAAAATACAGTCCATTTTCCTGCTCAAGATTAATATGTTCATGAAAATCTGTAATTCAGCCTACCTTTGTTTTAGATAGATGTCATAAAGGAAGGAATGCAAGTGAGATAATAATGAAAATCCAGTCTAAAACCTAAACTTTCCTGTTTGTAGTTCTGACAATATACGTTAGAAATAGATACTTTTAATCAAGCTTTGAAACATTTGTCTACAATTCCTAAATTGAGGTATGATCACTCTGTACAGAGCAGGAATAAAAGACAGACAATATCAAAAGGCAATACGGATCACAAGTGGATTGATTTCCATAAAAAATGTAACCTTCTTCACCTTGCCTAAATAACAGAAGATAACAACACTTCTATCTGAAGTAATTTTTTGAGGCTTTAATAACCTCTGACCTCATTGCATAAAAACTTTTTGAACAGGATTATTCCATGTCATAAGTTTTAGTCTGACAAGGAATAAATGCTGAGAACAAGCTTCTTTTAGAAACTTAAGGTAAATGCATTTGAATGTGCATTCTAATACTCATTTGAGAAACACATTGTAATAGCAAGTTTTCATGATGAAATTTTTGTAAACATCTCAATGAGTTTTGTTGCAGAATATCCTATTTATCTTAGTGACAGTTAGTCATGTCTATAATAATTTTATGTCTGTTCATTTCAAGAAATGGAAATTTTCTTATACTATAAGGATACTAAATTAAAAAAAAAAACCAAACCAAAAAACACCATAAAATTACTAAGCAAGAAAGCAGTATTTCTTTGTTTCAAGTGTTCTGTGGGTATCATTTAGTACCTGTGCACTTGTGAGGCAAAGATGTATAGTTATAAGCAGAATATTCAGATTCTTTTACAGGAAAAAGTAGACTTTTTGTTTGTTTGTTTGAGTTTTGATGCTTCATAGTGGGGACTAAAACTTGAAATATAAAGTCAGAAATGCAGATTTAAGGACTTGGAAAATATATGTGTAATAGTAATTCTGCCTCTCTAGGACTTAGAAGCCTACTGTAGATATGAACTTGCAGACATTACTTGTTCAAATGAATATCAAAATCAGTTAAGTTTTGCCTGAGCAAGAATTAAGTAATCAGTTCTAAAAATTGTTATGTTGTTGTTTTTTTTTCTTTTAATACAAAGTGAATCAGTTCAAACAATAGAAAGATGATGGCTGAAAGATACTTTATAGTATGACTGTTGGAGTCATGGACTCTCCTGGACTTTTTTCTTTAAATGTACTAGCCATTTCAGGTGACTATTTTATGTTACTTTGTGTGTAATGTTATATGCTTTACAGATCTTGTCAGTATGCATTCCAAGTGTAGCTGTATAATTTGTTAATTTAATTTGGGTGTGCTTTATTGGCTGAGCTGTATCACCCAGATCAACATAGCTGTTGCTTTTTTCAACAGTCGGGGCTTTATATACTGTGTTAATTCAGTTGCTCATATTGACAGCTTAACTGCGTATCTTACAGAAACAGCTGCTTCCTTTGATCTGGTTCAATACTATGGTATTCAGGTTTTTACATATGCTACTTGCCAATCACGCTGCGTGATTTGGTTGATACCTGAATTCATTAGTGTCTGAAATCATTAGAGTTGTTGCCCTGTGGGTATAGCAGTCGACTGGACTTGCCTCTCTATGCAAAACTCAGTGATTTCACTGAGACTTTATTTAAGGTGAAAACTATAAAAAGTGTTTTCTATAACTGAAAGAGAAATATTTGTATTTCCTCACAAATTGTTTCGATTGCTTTTCTTCATGTGTGTCCTTTTTTCTTTATTTATTTGAGAGCTTTTTGACCTAACTTTCCCCTTCGCTGTTCACATGAAAGTACGTGGTGCAAATCAAGTAATACAAATTTTGTTGCACTTCTACTGTGTTCTACATCAGCCAGGAAAATCTGGTGAAACTTCATTTGGATTAGTTTCTTTTCCCTTTTGAAATTCCCTTTGCTCTGTCAGTTATGTGCACTACTATTCTTGTCTGAACTATATAGTCATAATATTGGCATGACATGCTTAGTAAACAAGTGCCAAGTTCTGCTTGATCAGTAAGAGAAATTATCTTTATATAAATAGAGAATGAAAAGTATTTCAGTAGATTTTCTGGTGAAATATTCTCTACAAATATGATAATATGACAACATCAAAATCAAAAATATTCGAGAACACATTTAAAAAAAGAGCAACATATTAAGATTGTGTTTTGCACAAACCCTTGATTTATAAAATACTTTCTATAATGAATGGTTTTGGTAATTTATTGGTAATCCTCCATCATCCAAGAACCTTACTTTTAATGTGTAGATTGTTAAAGAAAAAAATCTGTCTGGCATGTAAGTATATTTTATCTTTATTTAATAATTTATTTAATTTTATTATAAAGTATTTAAATGTAAGCATGCATAATGGCATGGTTTTTTTCCAGTAAAAACATGCACTCTCATCTACAGATTAGGAGAGATATAGCCCTGATTTATACCATGCAAGATGTCTTATTCCATTGCATTGCAACTTCAGCTAAAGTATCTGTTAAAAAAGAGGTTTACACAGAATCAGTACAGATGTATTGCTTGATATACCTAAAATGTCTTCCTCTGTATTTTCCATGTGCTTGAGTATATTTTAATTATATTCTAGAAGTACTATATTTTTCCACCTATATCTTTCTGATAAAGAAGAGTGATGAGCAAAGGATGACGCAGTCCTTCACAACAAAGGAAGGTATTGGAGATGTCTCTAGATTTCCGTACTTACACTGAACTACATCCTGAGAACAGAGATATAGTGTGGTTCTGCCTGGCGAATCCTAAAAAAACAAAAGAATTTTAAAAAAAGAGAGTTTTCAAGACAAGAAAAAGTGAAGAGACATGCAGCAGATGATTTTTAACTGCTAACCAAGATAGACTGACGTGCTGATTGCAAAGCTCTGAAACACGAATATAACCATAGTAAGATTTCTGTTCCAAGAAATGTTATGATTTCATTATTATTGATTATAGAATAGACTAGAAAAGACTAGATTAGACTAGAATCTTTCATTTGGAAGGGTTCTACAATGATCATCTTGCCCAACTGCCTGACCACTTCAGGGCTGACCAAGAGTTAAAGCATGTTGTTAAGGGCGTTGCTGAAATGCCTCTTAAACACTGACAGGCTTGGGGCATCGACCACCTCTCTAGGAAGCCTGTTCCAGTGTTTGACCACCATCTCAGTAAATAAATGCTTCCTGATGTCCAGACTGAACCTCCCTTGGCACAGCTTTGAACCATTCCCACACATCTATGACTGGATATCCGGGAGAAAACTTTGCGCCTCCCTCCCCTCTCCCCCTCCTCAGGAAGCTGCAGAGAGCAATGAGGTCACCCCTCGAACTCCTTTTCTCCAGACTATACAAGCCCAAAGCCCTTAGCCACTCCCCATGGGACATGCCTTCCAGCCCTTCACCAGCTTTGTTGCTCTCCTCTGGACGCATTCAAGGACCTTCACGTCCCTCTTAAATTGTGGGGCCCAGAAATGCACATAGGCCTCATGGTGAGGCCACACCAGCGCTGAACACAGCAGGATAATCACCCCTCTGACCGGCTGGTTGTGCTGTGTTTGATGCACCCCAGGATGCGGGTTGCCCCCTTGGCTGCCAGGACACACAGCTGACTCGCACTGAGCCTGTGATTGACCACCACCCCCAGACCCCTTTCTCCAGGGCTGCTCTCCAGCCACTCCCCTACTAATTTATACTTGTGCCCAGTGTTACTGCATCCCAGGTCCAGGTTCCAGTACTTGGACTTGTTAAATTTAATCCCGTCAATCATAGCCTGATGCTCCTGTCTATTCAGATCCCTCTGCAAAGCCTCTCATCCCTCAAGAGTCAACAGCATCTCCCAGTTTGATATCACCAGCAAACTTGCTAATGGTGCATCCAACTTTTGCATCCAGACAACTGATAAAAATACTGAACATATCTGGCCCAAGAATTGAATCCCGAGGAACAGTAATGCAACAATGTACACATAAATAAATACAAACATATTATAATTGCATATATAGTTGTAAGATAAAAAATACACAAAATTTATTAAAAACGTGGTATTGGAAGAATGAGAAGTAAAACAGAAAGCAGAGAGATGAAGATAGTACTAGCAATCGTGTAGTAGAATATTAAACAAAAAAGGATGCTCTGACTGGTTCTTTATCATGGGAAAACACCAGTGTTTGTAATAAATCCCAGGAACATGATATTAAATAATGGAATATGAAAGCTGCCGTACTGTTTACAGTACAATATCTGTATAATATCCACAGTTTTCATTCTTTTTAGATTTATAAACTCCAGAAAGCTTTCCAGTGGATGTGTGAACTCCTTAGCATAAAATATAATCTTATTTAGCCCTTAGAAGATCATGAATACCTATTCCCACATATGTTGTACATGAAGTAATCCAACTGCTTCAGAAATTTGCTTTAAGAAACAAAATGTAGAAACCAGTAAGAATTATAATTATGAAGTTATTTCAAGTAATTATATACCTTCTTTAGGAGTCTATTGCATCTAAGTATCTTTCTAGTTTTTAACTTTAGGTTTTGACTTCCTTAAGAGTTTTTGCTAAAATCTTTTGTTTACTAATACTCTATTTCCCAAATAAAACTGCCAGTGTACATCCATTTTGAGAAAAAGTGCATTAAATTTTAATTTCAAGTTCTAATTGTAGCATGCAGCACTGGGAACAGACACTGTTAAATAACCTTTAAGGTGTGAAAAGTGTTTTCATTTGCACAATTACCTCCATGAAAATTATCACTATAATCCAAACCCGTAATTGTTTGTTTGGTTTTTTTTTGTTGTTTGCTTGGTTTTTTTTTTTTTAAAAAATGCATATGGAACTGGTTAAAAGTAGCAGTCAAATATTTCCTAATACAAGTGACTATGTACAAAGTAATCAGTACTTAAGATATAATTAAGTAAATAGCTGCAAACATAATTACTGAAGAGCAAGGCAACAGTTTGATTGATTTATTTTATCTGTTCATATAACAATATTGATATACTATGTGTTTCTCTTCTATCTCCAAATATATATATATATTTTTTTTTGTAGCTCAGCAGTATAAATGTGATTAATGTACCAAGGAAATATTGAAATGAATGAGAAATTTGCTTGGTATTGAGAACAGCAAATTATGCATCTTTATCTAAACTGAGTATAAGTTTATTGCTCTCTTCATTAATACTAGAATATACAACAACAACAAAAATTTAAAAAGACTGCAATTAGAAAAAGATTAGCAAAATTAAGTTTATTATTCTTAAAAACACTGATATAAAAGTAATAGATACCTTTTTTCCTACACAAAAGAAAAAATAATAGAGCACATATAAGATAACAAAGCATAACAGAGGTAGCATATTAGTAAATGGGCAGAAAGAATGTTTGTACCCTTTTACTTGCAATCTGTGCTCTTTACTGGGTTCCAGGAATGTTCTTTTCATTACCTAAGGGAACAGACATCACTGCAAAAAGGGGAATTAAGCTATGGCTCGATTGTCAGAAGTGTAGTGCACCTACATTCCTCTAAAAGAAACAACGGGTATGGTATTCGTCACCCTTGGCAAGTATACAGAATAAAAAAAATGCAGATGAAAGTTAAAATTTACTAAAATTACAAATAACAGAAAGCAGAGCTTTCTCAACATAAAATTAAGAAAAGAAAAGGCCAAGGAGAAAATTAAAATGCTTCATACTCTGTATATTTATAATATAATGCTTCATAACCCTTTCAACAGTGAGTTTGTTCTCTATTGCACAATAATTTGCAGTAAAAAAGAGAAAGAGCAAAATATAAAATTATACTGGGATGGTGTAGTGGTTTTGGCTGGGATAGAGTTAGTTTTCTTCTTAGTAGCTCATATGAGGCTCTGTTTTGGATTGTGACAATAACAGTGCTAACACAGGGACATTTTACCTGTTGCTGAGCAGTGCTTACACAGTGTCAAGGCTGTTCTATTTCTTCCCACACTGTCCTACCAGTGAGTAGGCTGGGCGTGCAGAAGAAGCTGGGAGGGTTCACAGCTGGGACAGGTGATCCCAGCTGACCAAAGGGATTTTCCATACCATATGACATCATGCTCAGAAATAAAATCTGGAGGGAGAAAGAAGTGGGGGACATTCAGAGTTAACAGCATTTGTCATCCTAAGTAACTATTAGGCGTGATGGAGCCCTGCTTTCCTGGGGATGGCTGAACACCTGCCTGCCCATGGGAAGTGGTGAATTAACTCCTTGTTTTGCTTTGCTTGTGTGCGTGGCTTTTGCTTTGTCTATTAAACTGCCTTTATCACAACTCATGAGTTTTCTCACTTTTACCCTTCTGAATGTCTCCCTCCATCCCATTGCAGGGGGAGTGAGCAGATGGCTGTGTGGGGCTTAGCCAGGCTTAACCAACAGTAGATGGTTAGATTCTTTAATGGGTTTTCAACATTCACTTGATACTAAAAGCATTTATCTGAAATCAGGTGACTGAAACAGGGAAGAGTAGATAGTAGGCATATGAATGGATCATAAATAACTCTCTAGATACTAGCTCAGAATTATTTCTACAGCCTCTGTTATGCAACACTTCTAGCTATTACCAGTAGAACAAGGTTCTTTCTCCTTACATACAGTGGAAACATGAAAAGGAGTAAAAAAAAATGAATGCCAAAAATATCTGCCAAAGCAAGAACACTTTATGCCATTGATTTTCAGCTTTCTCTTTTTCAGCTTTCCATTTAATGTGAGTATTCAGCACAAGTACAAAAGCACATTGCTTTCATATCAAACTACATGACTCAGATGACATAAATGGCCTTCTTAATGAGTAAAGTTTTCAGACAATGTCAGACTGGTCTGACAACAACCCTAATTCTTCAAGTTGCTCTTCGTGATTCAGTTCAAACAGAACCCTCTTTACAAGTAGCTATGTGAAAAGAGTATTATTTTAACATTTAAAAGCCTGTCAAGCTGAAGGAAAGAGGAAGGAAGGAAGGAAGGAGGGAAGGAAGGATAGAATAGAATTTTGCTTTTATTCCAGACACAGTAATATGTACAAAGAATTAGAGTTGATGTCTTATGTGGAGGAGTGCATTATCTGACCACACCCTTCCACACATCTGACCACATATCTTTCCACTGACCATGGAAAGACTGGACTGTAGCAGTCAGTGGGGGGTGGAGGGGGTGAGGGGGTGAGAAGGGGAAAGGACACAAGAAGAGAGAAGCTGCCTAAGTTTTACATTGAGGGTGAAGCGTATGCATCAAGATTATACAGCTGATACCTGAAGTTTAAAGAGAATGTCATGTAACTAAAAGATTAAGAATGCCAAAAAGGCATTCACAAAGAGATCATCGCAACCAGTGTCTGCAGTTTCAGAAAATTTTATGTCATTCATATTTGGGAATATCAACAGTGATAGAAATATATACTGTAGATACATTACAGAGTTGATATGCTAGCGTATTCCAAATGGTGTATGGAAGAAAACTTGATTATGTCCCTAATTACAAGAGAGATATAAGTATATCTGATTATCTTAGACATAGTTGGATTTTATAGTAATAATTTTGCAGAGTTAAAACAAATGACCACTATGAAGATCTTGTGAATCATTGTGCAATGTAGTTATTAAAATGAGATTCTCAGACTTCCATATAACTTATCATTAAGGAAAAATGCAGATGATGATTTTACTTTTGAATCTCCTTTTCATCTGTGGCCCGTTTGTATGCAAATAACTGAACTAATTTCAGATAAGAGGATTCTGTTCAAGTGCAAAATCTCAACTAGCCTACTTTCAGCAAAAATGGAACTTCTTATGAGTGCATTTGCCTAGACAATTGCTCTTTCATTAAAAGAGTTTGAATTCAAAGACTGTGAATTCCATTTAACAGGTGGAAGAAGTATTGCTTTAAAATTATTGCATTAGAAGAGCACTTTGTCGTAGACAAAATTTCATCATAACGCATTTAATGGTTGCTCATTTTTGAAGACAATCAGCCTGTCAGAAAAAGCAGTTTTATTTACTCTTTATCTCATTCAGTTATGACAATAGTCTCAGTAAAAAGGTGCCTGAGTGAAGAGGAGAGGATATCTGAATTAGTAACTTGTAGTGTATTATCAAACTAAAGGCAATGTTAGATTTGACTTTCATCATAGTATGCAATGGGAAATCAAAAAGTGTCTGTCTTCGGACAGCATTGGATCAACATCACACACATTTTTTTATTCCCAACAAATATTCCAAGGATCGGATGTCTGCCGGAGGAGCCACATTTTTTCTGCTTCCCTAAGAATTATCTATTTACTCAACTACTAGTTAATTAACTATTTAACTTTTTTTTACTCCAATATTGGATATTTGCTCAATTACCTATTTACTCTCATATAGCAGCTGCTTATAGACTAGACTAACAAAAGCATGTAAGAGAGTAAATTTCTCATGCTGGAATATAACAGTGTTTTTAATAAGCAGAGTAGTGCTGAAAAATATTTTGAGTCCATTCTAGGGAAACCAAATACAGTGTAGTCACAACCTAATACAGACTTACCATCTTGAGTCAGTTCTTAACACAGAAATATGTATAGAAGTCCTTGTTAACATAATAAACTTTATTAAATGAGATTATTATACTATATTGCATATATATTTATTGTGTATTTATATGTATATTATTATGTATTTATATGTTCATAAATTGTACATTTATAATAGAGCAAAATATTTTTTTCCTGGGGAAAAAAAAAGATCTACATTTGCCAAACTGCCTTCTAAGTGATTGTCCATTATATTCTGAAAGTGCATAAGGTACGAGCACACTATTCAGGTGTCTATTTTGGGGACATTTTCTGAACAAACCAGAATTTATTACCATTTTGAAAAACATTTTGGTATGGCTTTGACTTTTTCTGATTCTTCACTTCTTCCTTCCATATCTTTTTCCATTCAATTTATAGTATCTTCTTTTAAAACTTTCAGTCTGAGCTCTCCCTTGTATTACTACCACTGCTATACCACCAATTTTAGAGACAGTTTAGCTAATAATGAAAAAAAAAATAAACAGGCATTCTTGCCCATTGTTTTAATATTGTAAGAATAATTATTTCATCACGTTTATATTGCAATATTTTTAAATTGAATGAATGATAAATTTTAGTTTCTGTTCAATGCTGTAACAGCTTTTAAATATAATATTAGAAAATTAGTTGCAAACCAAGAAATTGCTATGGACGCTGAAGACTACTATGGGATCTCAGCATACGAGATGTGTAAGTCACTGGTAAACCTTTCACAGGCTTATCTCCATTATTTATGTAATGCTCCACATATGGGCAGAAGAAACATAAAATATTCAAAGTATACAAAAAGTTTGTCACTAATGAAACAATGGTTTCAGTAAGGTTTTCAATCAATGCACTTATGTAACGAACTGCAAAACCCCCACAAAACATAATATTGCTGTTTTGGATGACAACATCATAGAGTAATAGGCTGAAAACAGCAAAAGAAATTGTAGACACACACAACTGTGGTCCTAAATCAAGTCTTCCAATTAGATAAATCTGTATGACATACCTGCATGAAATACTTCCAGGGTTCTACAGTTCCGAGTCCCTGAATCCCTCAATCTCATTGTGATTGTACTGAGAACTTGAAGGAGTAAATGTTTTGAAACTCTCCTCCCTTTCTCCATCCCCTTTCCATATTTCACTTACCATTTTCCCAGTAAGGGAGGACTTGAACAGTTGCTGATAGGATCATCCAAGAAGGTGGTGAATTTAGTATTAGGGAGTTGTCCAAACCCATCAGTAAAAGGGCCAAACCTAAACTATCTTCTCAGTTCTAAATATATCTTTCTAGATAAACTTTTCTGCACATGTGGAAATCTGTGCACACAAGGATAAGTTACACAGTTAGTCTATCAGAAATTCTGCTTCTGTGTCAGTTTACAAATTTTGTTAATCATAGTAGCAGCTTGTACTTTAAGTAGAAATGAAAAGGAGAATAGAAGAAATGATGCTAACTTTCAAAGGATACTATGAAAAGACTATTGTCTATGCTGCTTTTATGCCAACACTCAATAGAAATCAAACTGAAGAGGGGTTATTAGCTCAGCACCTCTATTTGCTTACCTACCCTAAAAGCTTGAATGCTTATTTTGCTAAAATTTAGGTAATTCCAGTTTGTTGGACAGCTGTCAATACACAAGATACTGTCAGATAACACTGTGGGTGGACCAGTGGGAGGTTATTTGCTTGATATAAATGTCTTGCCAAAGTTCAGTTATAAGCTTTAGCTACTTGAGGAGCATCTTCTGGCTCTCAGTTTGCTAAACTGGTGCCATAGTCACTGTGAGTTTATTAGCTGAATACCTTAAGCTGTCCATATCAAGGGCAGTGTTTTGTGAGGATTCTGGATAAGCATTAACCATACGTGATTTTAACAGTTCAGTCCATCCAGTATTCCCAGTTACTGTCAAAGGACAGTCCTGAGTTATGGCACTGCCTAGCTGGCAGAGCTTAGGGCACTTTCTGACCGCTCAGCTGTTATTTTGAGGCATGTGTACTTCATTAGCTTTTGAGTAAACAAGCAATTTTCTTTCCAGGAAAGCTGATTGTGCATGATGTATTGTTCTTGATTTTGAAGGGATAATGCTGGCTTTGGTTTTGCCAGCTGTTCCTTCCATCTCAGATGGAGATAAGAGGGATTTCCACATAGACAAAAATGTAAGCTTTTGGGCAACTGTTGTAACCCTACACTTTGTATGGTTTCATATATAAACTTTTTCAGGTATCTAGAACTTTTTTTTTTACCCCAGCAAATAAAATGAGTTGCTGTTTTCTTATATCCAAACATTTAACAAACCAGACTAATTTCTTGTCTAATGCATCCATTTGGTGTTGGTAAGGGTTTAAATTTGGTGAAATAAAATAATTTTTTTAATTTTCATTATTAATACCCTCATTAATGAATTATTTTTCATTCATACAGTTGTTAGATTTGAGAGAAATAAAACGTAACTTAGGACAAAACAAAACAAGAGGCTTTTTCCAGAATTCTCATAAGTTGCTATGCTGATGAGCTTATAGTGAGGACCTAAGCTTTTAAAAGTCACTGAACTTGGCTGATGAACTGGCAAGAACACTATCAGTGGGGGTCTGCTGATCCTCATCTAAAGCTTATCTGATAATGTCATGACACAGACCTGTGTGTTAAACAGATAGTTCAGTACCTCAGATTTTTCAGGCTGACACCCAGTTAAAATTGGCTGTCTTTATGCTAATTTGCCTTACATAAGATAATGAACCTCATGCTGAGAGGCAAGAAAATGTGCCAGGAATATTAACAAACATCTATGGATATTTCATGTTTAAGACAAACAAGTTAAAAGCCATGCAATGTGAAGCAATCTCCTGAGTGGTTTTGAACACCCTTGGTTAGGGGATGTAACCAGGATAGAAACAAAACAAGAATTGAATGTTTATGAAAAAATGCTTCTACATAATCCTTTGATGCCAAGATGAAGATTAAGAACATTACTTTTCTGAATATGAATGTTTAACCAAACACTGAGGAACGAGAAAGCAGCTATATCTTAACCTAGTTCTAAACCTTTGCATATATAAACATATATGCACATATTTAAGTAGCAAACTCATTATTCCCTACTGTTCCACCTAGGGATCACTGACCGGCTTGGGTGTAGCTATAAACAAGCATGAACAATGTAATTGTACAGAATCATGTTCTCAGAGTTGATCCAAATTGTGCTACATGGCCTCGAGTTTGCCTAATGTTATCAAAACTAAATTTTGCTTGAAGCTCTCTTTTCCTCTGGTGCTCTGGTCAGACAGAGCTGAAGCCTATGACCCTTGGTTATAAGAACTCATAAACTCATGCTGTGGTCTTTCCAAACCTCTAGTATTTGCAGCCTTCCTTCCAGCATAATTTTAAATATAAATGTCCCTCAAAGCTACACTT
Organism: Falco naumanni; assembly: GCF_017639655.2. Classification (NCBI taxonomy): domain Eukaryota; kingdom Metazoa; phylum Chordata; class Aves; order Falconiformes; family Falconidae; genus Falco; species Falco naumanni. The sequence continues at coordinate 49,453,900 of NC_054055.1, forward strand.
CCAGAGCTCTACTGAAACTGAATTTTATCTTAAATTGTTTCTGCTTTCTCCCAGCCTTTAGAATTGTCTACTATTCTAATACTAAAGCATTATGTGTCCTTAACACTTCCCTTCAATACACTGGAATACACTATAAGTTTATAACTTCTACACACTTCTTAGATAACCATATATGTCAACAAGAGACTGTCAGAAGTGCTGTTTTAACAAATAATTTTTTCATCTTTTGGGGTGCCCTTTTTTTCGTATCCCCCCTCAATTTTTTAATTGCCCAGGAAGAGAGAATGACTTCAAGTATTCTTTAAGGAAGAAAAGCACATGCTTTAATATATTTCCAGTCTCTTGTCTTCTGAAATAGAAAACAAGCAAGACTATTACTCTGTGAAGCATCAGCACAAAGTGTGTGTACCCAAAGGGATTAAATGTCTGTCTTAACATTTAAAAGGGATGCACTTTTTCCTTAAATGAAAATTATTTTACATCTGCTTATAGTAATTTGCAACTGGCTATAATTTAAATGTTATCTTCTATTAGTTTTACAATATATCAACACAAAAGAAGAGCATTTCTGCACAAAATGAAATTACTTTTTCCAGTCTGACAATCGGTAAGCTTTGTCCATAGAGGAAGCCTGCAGCACACATAAAATATGATTTGATTATGTAATAAAATATTTTGCAGTATTTTGATTACTGTTTTATTCCCACTTCCTTACCAGATAATAAAATGACAAATTTGTCTTATTTTGGAGTTTTCCCTTTTCTTTTATAGGGTCAGCTAATCATTCAGAAAAATGCATTTGCAACTTATTAGCTGACTATAGTTTGTCATTTTAGCAATCTGGGCAGTTAACGCTGAAATTCAGAGACCAGAATGTTTTTCTTCTAACATTTTCAAAAAAACCCTACACTCATCTTCAGACTTCAGACACATATTATTTGGGAAGTACCTTTTTTCGTCCTTTCTTTCATGGACTAAAAAGCTAAAAGCAGTATGAAATGACCCAGGAAGAACTAATTCCCTGCCAATCACCATGCATTGTAATAGCAGTGTTTCATGTCTGGAAAAACAAAAGTAACAATAACAACAAAAAATACCTGACTGTATATTAATGGAACAAATAGTGATATTAAAGAACAAAAAGTTACAAAATGAAGACAACATCTCACCATAAATAATATATTAGTGGGAAAATTCCAAATCTTTCCCCTGCTTCTATGACAAAGGTAGATAGATGGTTAGTTGGTTGGTTGGTTTTGGTTTTTTTTAAGGCTAAAGATCTTGGATGAGCTTGGCCTTTGGATGACAGTGTTGCCTGTGCTGCATAATCAGAGAAAAATGATCAGGATGAGTAAATCCTATTCAAATCTCACCATGTGCATGAATCCCTACATTAATATACAATTAATATGATATGAATATGAACTGACCTTGGTTGTGATTTCAGACTGCCAAAGAACCCGAGAAAACCAGGCTATGATTTGACCATAGCAAGATAATAGGAAAATCCAGAGATATTTTTTGTGGCCTGATAATGACTGAAGCAACAAAGTGACACCAAGTAATTTGAACAAATTAAACTGTTTGTCTAAGAACAGGATAGGTCAGTGATGACCAACTCCTTCAATGAAAAATATATTAAATCTGACATACATTAGATTGCATACCAATATGTTTTGGAAAGTGTCAAGGAGATATTACTGATTAAGTAAATGGCCAGCACAGCTAATTTCATGCCTTCAAAGAAAAATAGATGCAAGTTACAAAGGCTGTTGTTTTGGGTTTTTTGTTTGTTTGTTTCTTTGGGTTTTTTTCCAGATCACTTATTCCTAGAACTGTCAAACAAAATCAGTAGGAAGAATTACAATGTGACTCCGGCCAGAAGGGAAAAAAACATGCTTTAACAAGAGGGATAGTCCAGCCTAATTGCTATGAAAGCTAAGGAAGCTGGCACTAGCAGAGAGAACAGGAAAACTTAAGTTCTGGAAGAAAGCAGTCATTAGCTGGGGGAAGTGTCAGATACAGCAGAGCAGCTGGGTTAAAAGAGAACAAATTGATTAAATAAAAAAGAAAGAGAGTTTCCTTAGTCAGCCTATTATCTTCTTTCCCAACTCTTAAAATGGGTTGTATTTTTTGTCATTCCAATTGCTCCATCTGAGTGTGGTACATTTCACTTCACAGAGAGAGAAAACACAAATATGTAGACATTTAATTTTATGCATCAGGCAAGCTGTGGCCAACTTTCCAAGTCATTAATAAATTTAAAGAGAAAATATTCTTTATAAATCTATCTGTACCTTAATCAATAAAAATAAATGGGAGCTACTTAGATATAGATAAGCTTTTATCCCACAATTTTTTCTGATTGTCTTTTCTGACGAAAGACCTCAACATCAAAAACTACACTAGATATTTTAAGAATAAAAAAATTGGAAATCTTGAGTTCATCCAGATTTTTAATATTTTTTACAGCATGGATTTTATGTATTCTGATATTAATTTTCTGTTTTAATATGATTTTGAGTAAAAATGAACCCAGCAAAAATATCATTGATACAAATATGGTAACATATTCTTAAAATATTATTTCATAATAAATTTTCCTATATGAAAACTTTCCTGACTCCACCTTATTCCTGATCTGTAAGAGAACAAAAATTTAATTCAGCAATGGCAGTAATCAAAAGATACCAAATTGTTGCACTGTAATTGGTATCCCACATTTATTCAACTACACTCACTCACAGTAAGGAAACAGAAGATGATCTCTCATTTCATTTTGGTATAAATTAAATTCTGACCATTAAAAAGATAATCCATCTAAGTAAGACCACAAATTTGATCAGCCCCTTCACTCTTCCCCTTCCTTTATTGCAGATTTTCTTCAGCTATAAAATCATGAAAGCAAGATTAGCATTTCCCTTGTGATTTAGACAGAACCTGCCAGGTTTGGGTTTTTTTAAATGCCATTTTATACAAATAAGTCAAGATTTTGATGGAAAGTATAAAGTATTGTTCAGCTTTCTATTCTTTCTGATATTGGTACTATGCTTTGAATTGCTTACGCTGTACTGCAAGTGAGAAGTCATTTGGCCAGCTGAGAATTGTCATGTAACTAGTTTTTCAGAGACTTCAAAGCTGAGATACTTCGTGTACTTTTTTCAAAATTCCCCTCTGGGATTTCAGTAGCCAAGGAAATCAAACAATATGAAACACAGTAAATTCTGTTCTCAGAAGGGAGGATGTTATTTAATGTTCAACAGCATTATATCCCTGACAACAAGGTCTGGAAATCTCTTGGTTTAGTATCTTTTTTATAGAGATTAAATGTTCTACAGCCTACATTTCCATTTGATTAATTTTGTGTATAGTCTTCTGGGACAATTCATGAGTCGTTTAGAAAACCTGTTAAAGGAATATTTCAGGTTGCTGCCATTTTAATAGTGGCTATTAAGTACAAGTAGATTTTTAACATTGTTCTCCAGCTCTCATGGTTTTACAACGTTATCAGAAATTCTCTGAAATATTTTAGTGGTGAGAACTGAGTAAGATATAAAAGTAAATGTTTGAGATTTAAAGCAAGGACATAAAAGTTATTCAGCCCCAACAAAAAAACATATTACTCATCCACATGTTGAAAAATGGAGTCTCATACCTAGATGAGGCTGATGCTATATGTACACAAACATTTTTTAATTCTATAAAACATCTTTCTGTGTCTTAAATGCTGGAATAATTTAAAATCTTACCTAAAAGCCTAGCATGAGATTAAAAATTCTTCTTCCCCCCCCCCACCCCCCCCACCCCGCCCACCCCCCCACCCCCGCCTTTTTTCATGGATATCTGGGATTCATCAGCTTTTACTTCCCAAAATTAATTTGACTGATGTTAGTTTGCTTGACTCCCATTATAATCAATGAATAGAGAGGGGAAGAAAATAACTCAGATGAAGGTAGTCATCACCTCAAATTATTGCCTGACACACTTGTTAGGGTCTGTGAATCTGATGCGCACATGAAACCAAATCAAAATTGGATGGACAGCCTTTCTGTCACAGAAAGAGTTTTGACAGTTCTTCGATTAGCACTACATAAAATATCCACACAAAATTATATTTTTATATATTAATATATATTATTCTATTATTTATAATAAATTTATAATAAATTTATAATATAATATAAATATAAAATAAAAATATAATATGGATAGAAATAAAAATTATTATACCATTTTACATAGTAATATATCCTGTATATTAATATCATAAAATATCATATTGGTATGTCAGTTGTATAATATAATGTTTTTTTCATGGTCTGTTGGTTATAAAATGTTGACATTTTGAGAAAGTGTATATAACTTGCTAATTTTTATGGATGTTGTTACTGAAAGCCTTTTGAATAGATGATAAAACATTTAGGCTAGGACAAGTAATATAATGGCATACAATTAACATACCATCATTAATATAATAACAAATGCAACTGTAAACCTACCAATTTAAGATGAAGTCACCAATCCAATATGAGGTAGAAGGGAGGCCTGATGTCTCCATGATGGTAGATAGCACAAGAAACAATGAATTTAAATTCCAAAAATAATTATTTGGTCTGGGCATATGATGGTGAGAATAGTAAAATACTGTAGTGTACTATAGAGACACTGTAGAATCACCATTAACAAAGATTTTTAAGAAGAACAAAGACACCTCAAAGCAAGACCCAATAGATCATGCTGCTCACAGCCATGTCAAGTTCCTTTGATCTGGAGACAGTTCTGCTAGTACACATCTGAACGTGACTGTCCACCAGCAGGGCACATACCACTTCATTGTTGACGTTTTTCATGTCTGCTAGCACTCCTAGGCCCATTTCTTCAAAGTTACTTTCTAGCCAGTTGGTGCACAGCCTGTGTGGAATTATTTCATTCTATTTGAAGAACTCTGCATTTGCTTTTGTTGAATATCATAATGAGGTTCCTGTTGACTCATTTCTGCTGCTTGTCTAGGTCCCTCTGAAGAGAAGCTTGGCCCTCCAGCATTTTAACTGTTCCCAGCATTTGTTTTCATCTGTGAACTTGCTGAGAACTACTCTGCCTCATTGTGCAGGTCATTGATAAAGATAGAAACTCTTGCCCTAGGGCTTGCCTTGTTTAGATCACTGACAGGTGCCACAAGTAGTTGGCTATCAGTGTCACATTGTCTCACAGGTCACAGATGTTTGAGACTGATGGTCCAGTCAATTTTCCCCTCATTTTATTATGCATTTATCCAATCGATATCTCAGCAGCTTTTATATAAGGATGCTATGTGAGAACACATCAAAGGAGTGGCTAAAATTAAGGTATATGACTTCCACTGCACCACCCTTATCCCCAAAGCTAGTCAGTTTATCATAGAAGGTGATCAGGTTAGTCAAGCAATCAGGTTGGCATATTCTTGACAGCTCTTCTCAGTTACCTTTAAGTCCTTCATGTGCTTAGAAATGGTATCCAAAACAACTGACTCCATAACGTGGGGCAAGGCTAACTGGTCTCTACTTTCCAAGATTCTCCTCTCTGCCATTCTTGAAAATTGATGTGATGCTTGCTTTCTCCAGGTCACCAGGAACTTCCTCCAAGCATCAAAAAATGTCAAAGATGGTAAAGAGAAGCATGAATGCAATGACATGGGCCAGTTCCTTCAGAAGCCTGGATGGGACAGCATGGATTCACCCCACCTTGTCCCATTGATCTGTGTATTTCTTAAGTGGTCCCTAGCTGGATCTTCCTCCACTGCAGATAATACTTCTGTCCCACAAACTCTGCTAGTGGGCTTAGAGACTTGAGAAGCCAGAGGAAAGCATTAGCAATGAAAACAGGAAAAAAGAAAAAGGGGGGGGGGGGAAGACAATTTACTATCTTGGCCATTTCTATGTCTTTGCTTGCTAGATCATCTGAGCAGCAGGCCCATATTGTACTTGGCATTCCTTATGCTACAAATTTACTCACAGAAAACCATTTTGTTGTCCTTCACATCCCTCATTAGCCAAGCTTTGTCTTTTCTAGCTCAAGCCCCAACTTTTGGGGTAATGCCTCTACATTCATCACAGAATACCTGTCCGTGCTTCCATCTCTGCACTTTGTTTTTACATTTGAGATCACTTAGGGGTTTCCTGTTTATCTGTGCTGCTTTATCCCATATCTTCCTGACAGCCTCCATGTTGTGGACCATTTATGTGCTTTGCAGAGTTTTCCCAATGCAGAACAAGCCAGTTGTCCTGAGCCTTTCTGCCCTCAGTGGTGGATCTTGCTACAAACCAAAATCTTCTTTCTGAAATCCAATGGCTGTGATTTTAGTATTTATCTTTTCCACTTCCTTCAGAATTTAAATTCCATAATCAGACATTGCAACCAAGGCTGTCATCCACCTTTTCACCCTGCATCAACTCGTGCTTGTTTGTGAGTAACAAGTCCAGCAGAGCACATTCTCTATTTCAGTCTTTGTTCACTGGCATGTTGTGGATATTAGCATGTGAGGATTTTATTATGTCACATGAACTCAGGAGTTTTGCCACCCTAATACAGTGACCTTGTGCTGGAGATCCATCCTGAAAATGAGCTAGATAATATTCACAGCTGTCCTCCATCCCCATTTCTATGAAAGGAGAGCTAAGACCAAATCAAATGGAGGGAGATGGAAGTAAGGCATATAGGATTTGTGGATAGTCGGTCAAGTCTTAGTCCAGCCATTCACAATTTATCTAGTTCTTTGTCTCTCATTACCACCTTGACACTGTGTTGCATTTATCTTAATGAATAAATTATAAATAATAAAATAAATAACACGTGATCATGTTGCAGGTTTCCAAACTCAAAGAGTTTGGTAAATAAAAGGTTGTTGGCAACTGTCTAAGACAGAACGTAACCTATGACCCTAAAGCTAAAAGTAAGTACATGCAGCATTCACGGAACATACACTTCTGTCATCATGTTAAGAATGGAGCTGATGACATTGTTTGTAAAGTATTTAATAGTAAAGTCATTGGAATAGGTGCTAGCAGCAACAGCTTGCCAGAATGAAGCACAAGACTACTTTCTTTGTAATTGTGTGAATTTCTGTGAAGAACCCTATACATGCAAAAAATAGACTATCAGCTTTTGGAGTCACTAGCTGTAATATCGTTCATTTAATATATTAGATTATATAGCATTACACAAATTTACTGAGTTGTTTTTGTTGCATCCTGTTGACTAATCCACCATTCCATAGGTTTTAATGTTTAATGGATCTATAAAAATGCAGTGCATTTATTAGTTGACTTAGGTGGGATTTTTTTGTTTGTTTTCTTTTCAGAGAAACAAAGCAAAAATGGATTCACAAATAGAATTCTCTATGAATTTGTCTTTTAAATTCATTACTGCAAACCCCCATGTTACTATAATGTTATTGGTACTGTATCTATACCACATACAAAGCCTGTAGTATGGGCAAGAGGGATATATGGAGTTAAGAACTTAATGTTAGCTAGTTTAGGATTTAGTAATCTAGATTTTATAATCTAATAACCTACACCCATAGTCAGATAAGGCAGAAAAGATCATTAATGATACCTTTTAAATTGGTACATAAGAAGAGTGACTAGCAGTGGTTCCTCTTCTCGGAGTTATGCAGGCCTGCCCATCCCTGGCCCACCTCAGCCAATGGTGCTGGTCTTCCTTAGCCTGGGGCAGTGGGTCTTACTGAGATGATCCTGTTCCATGGTCCCCACCAGGAGGCGTTGGGTGCCTGTGGTAGATGTGGCTCATACAGTATATCTGTGAAGCCTGAACAGATGTCTTGAATATCGTAGGACATCTCAAATGGCACTATATGCCTATGTATGGAACAGCAGGTTCTTAGAGGTCATCCAGCAGAACAGGTCCCTACAGTTCATTTACAGTCCTAAATAGACCTCTATTAATTGTAATGGGAGCTCTGACACAAAGCTCACATATCGATATCTGTACTGTGGATGGCAGCTGAATGATTAAACTTGGGGAGAACAAAACTGTTCCCTAGGTGTTACTTAGGAATCACAATACACTAAAGTCAGAAGAAAAAGCAGGCACTCTGGAGGCTTAACAAAGATATATGTTTCCTCTCAAACAACTGCATGTCCAAAATACGCACTATTTCTTATCATAATAATGGAAACTGTCATTTTTGGTGATGGTGCTGTGGAAAGGAATTTTACATTTTGCATTGTTGTTTTAAATGCCACCTGTATATCTTAAAGGATTATTATGAACTTAGAACATTCTGTGCACAGCCTCATCACTAAAGTATTTAGGAGTTTTAAGATTAAGGAAGCATAGTAACCTTAACTTTAAAGAAACAGATACTTCATCACAACTTGGACCTACAGATTTACTTTTAGTATTCTTTTCTATCCTGAATTCAACATTTGAATAACTTCTGTTAATAAACATTGTAGACCTAAAATCTCTATTAACAATTTCATCAGTAAATAAACCAATAATTTTGTGACAATGTTTGTTTTCTTTAATTCAGGTAAGCTGCTATCTTTTGTTAAGAAAACTGTGTAACTGTAAAACTATAAGTTTATTGATATGACAATTTACGCTTTAAAAAAAAGAAGGTTAGAATCATAAATGCAAAGATAAAGCTAAAATTTAGGCATAGGCATATTACTATATGTATTAGTTTGTGATGTGATGAAATAATAATACAGAATATTCCTTGTAATTCTAGTTTAGCTTAAATAGTACATTTTGCATTATGGATCTCAGTTATGTTCTTTGCTTTCTGACATTTATTTTAACACTTACAAAGAAAAATGCTTTCTAAAATGAATTTACTCTGAAAAATGACCCAATGGTATAGATATGAGCTGGGGTTTTTTTTGATGGATTTGCAAGTTTTCACTTTCTGTTTTCATATCTTTTGTGTTCAGAGAAAAACATTTTAAAATGTTGCTGTGTTCCCAAGTCTTTACCAGTTATCCTCCTCCCTGGTCTGCTGGGTTGCAAAATCTCCTGCCTTCTATAAAATGAAAAGCTTAGGCAAACTTTTTTGATTTCAAAACAAGTTATTTATTCTTTTGCTAAACTCTTTTCTTTTTTGTTTGTTTTTGTTTTTTTTATTTTACCTCTTCCATAATTTCTCTATGGATGATGAAAAAATCATAGTTACACTTTGTAGCAAAAAATTTAAAAGATTCTCAGCCTGAAATAATCCCTGAAAGACAACAGTATTACAACTACAAGACAGCTTGCTTGTTATCTCATTGTATTTTGTTTGGGTTTTTCAGCGTGTGCATTCATTTACATTTTTTTCGTTTTTCTTTAAGAAATCTTCAAATTTCCTTTCAGCTTTAGCTAAAACGAGCTGAAAAAGTTGGAAATTATACTGTAATTATTTCTAAGTAAGAGTTTACATTGCAAATATGTGTTATTAATAATTACTTACTCTGAGAGGGTACTTGGTAGTGGATGCAACATGTAAACCAGGAGGTAAGGAACACCTTCCATTGTTGTCTGAGACTTATGATTGTCACTGAATTGTATAAAATGGATGCAGCCATAACAGTTTAACTGATCCTTCCTTGTATCTGCAAGTAGATTTAATTATTTCTAAAATATTTTATCCCTTTTTTAACCTTATTTTTAAAACTTTTAAGTGTTAGAGTTTCTATTATTCACTAAGCACTGTATTACTTGTCTTTACAGAGAGACTTCTTTCCTCTTAATTAATATTCCTTACAACATGTAGGACTGTTGACTGTTCCTATCCATAGTAGAAATAAGCAGATGTAAGTAGAAATAAGTCCATTTTTAAATGAAAATAATAAATTTATATTTTTATTAATAGCCATATTGGTCCAGAGTTAATCAGGCTAATGCAACTGAAAGTAATTTTGGGTTTATGGGACACATGATTTATAAACTAATAAGAACTTTAGAAGCATAAGTTTTTTAAAAGACTTTTGGCCATTTTCAGAACTGGCAGTCAGTATAGTTAGTTCAGTGTCAATGGGAGGGATCTTGTGATACATGACATGAGAGTTAGATACCTGTGCTTCCAGGGCAGCCAATTAAAAGATCAAAGATCTTCACCAGGAAAATGAAGAATTTATTAGGAGAAGTTGTATACGAGGGTAATCCAAACTCCTGCTTTTTCTGAAATTTAGGGATATGAATTATGTTTGAAAGTTACTTCTCCTGTGTCATTGTGTAATGCAGCAGGACGTACTGATATTTTTATAATCTTAGAATCACAGAATCAGAGAATGCTTTGGGTTGGAAGAGACCTTTAAAGGTCATCTAGTCCACCTCCCCTGCCACGGGTAGGGACATTTTTCAATATATCAGGTTCTTCAAAGCCCTGTCCAACCTGACCTTGTCCTGTCCAACCTTCCAATGATGAGGTATTCGTAACTTCTCTGGGCAACCTGTTCCAGTGTCTCACCATCCTCATTGTAAAAAATTTAGAGTTTTTTGACAGCTGTTCCATGAAGTAGACCTACCTTTTCCGTTTAACTGAGAAAAGGGGTTGATAACCATGTATGTCTCTTTCCAGACTGGGATCTTGAGTCTGTCCCTCTTTTGGAAGCTCATGCATTGTAGACATTCATAGCAATGAAGGAGTCTTGCAACCTGAGGACAGTTCAGTTATTGATTAGGAACCTCAGCAAGGTAAGGAGATCCTGTGTTACAGTCGTTCAGTCCAGATTATTTATGCATAGTCCGTTGAACAATCAATGAATTAGAAAAACAGGTATTCTGGGGCTGAAGGTTGAAAAAGAGGTCAGCTGATGCCATTTTGATATATGAAAGCACTTTCACTTCAATGAAAGCCTCTTAGTTTCACGAAGAGTTTTGACAATTTGTCTTTAAGAAAAAAGGATGTGTTTCGGTAACAGGAAATGGAAAAGAAAGGCAAAGGATTTATCAATTAAAGCATTTAAATTTTATTTCTGTTTATCTAAGTTCTATCTGAGGTAGCTAAAAAGTATTTTGCAGATTTTCTTCCTTAGAGTATTCAATTTGCTTCTTTGACAAAACTTTCATTAGAGCTAAAATATTCTATTAGATTTTTGGCTGTATGATGGTCAAAACATAGGATATGATTGCAATATCTGTTTAAGAACTTGGCAGTACATTCATGTTTTTTAAAGTGTTCTGACAGTTTTTATCAATATTTGCTATTTATTCTTGTATGACCGGCCTAGTAATCTCTGTGTCTAAAGCTATGGGTTTTTTTCTGTCTTTCCTTGAATTTTCAAAGATGTTTGAATTTTCAAATTTGTTAACATTTATGAATTTTAATTTGCACCTCTTTATACTGCCACAGTATCACCACTAACCTCCTGCCCTGTTTTTTTCCTGGCTACATTTTATTACTGTTAGAAAAGATGCTTTATTTTTTGTGAATCACTTTGCTATTTTCCCATAGAATAATAATACCTTGATTTTCTTTAACTTACTTCATTAAGACACTGTATATTTTTCTTCATTTCAAGGTGAAACTCATTTGGGATGGGAGAGGTAGTAATAAACTCCTTATTCATAGAATCATTTAGGTTGGAAAAGACCTTTGAAATCATATTCATGGGTCTATTTTTTAAAAAATTATTAGTTTTAACTTAGGATTTTACTTGATAATGGAAGTGTTGTGTTCATATCTAATGCTGTCCACTAGTACAAAAGCATATTGCCAGCATGCTGCAAAATTTTGTTGGATACAGAAATTATTAAAGGACTGTTTTTAAACATGCATGTTATTATTATTTTTTTAATTTATTTTATCAGTATTCTATGATTGTTGCTCAGAGTGCAAAACTAATATATCACTACCTTATGCATTGTACAACTGCATGTACCTTTTTGAAGTATCATTGTAATTTCAAGTCTTTTGTTGAAATCACCTACAATCATGACATTATGAAGTTCTAGAAACTTAACAGATCTGGCAACAAATGATAAAAATTATACCTTTTGTTTAATGTATCACATAATTTTATCACTGAACGATTCTCATTTTTAGTCAGTATTGCTTCATTTACTGCTAGGGGTTCTTATGCCAACTTCCTGTCTATTTCCTGATTCTAGGAAAGGTGAAGGTCTTATTTTCTGGAGTGTGGGTATGCAAGTGTATCTACCCACCTGCTCTCATTTGAAGAATATTGAGACAACAGCCATTCAGGCCTAAAATTATTGGAGCCACTTAAATAACTTCAGCCTGGAACGTAAGGGTTTTTGTGATTTTGTTTAACTTTCTGTTCTTTCGGGTTTGTTTTCAGTAACACATCATTTAAAAACAAATTTTTCATCTAATCTTGCCACTCAAATATATGGTGCCTATTTAAAGCTATTATCAGTGTAGCCCTGATCTCTGGAAAAAACATACATTTTTCACAGAAAGCATTACTCTTTCCATAAAAAATGTTGTTATACTTGCTAGGTTTTAAATAACAATTTGAATATATGCAGACACAACATCAAAAAAAGAGGTGGGTTTTTTATTTTTTTCTTTCTAGTTACACTGTGATAGCATGTGTGCCACTGCATGCAGGTAGATGCATAGAGGTTGACTCCTCAGCCAGGATCAGAAAACCAGGGTGCCTGTTAGGGGTATGTGATTCAGAAATACAGGTTTTTCCCATAAATCTGGTAAAGACAAAGAAGTTCAGTAGCTGTTGTAAGTTCTTTTGCAGGATGATTAAGGATCTGTAACCTGTTCAAATGGACCAAGATACTAAGAGGAAGAGCCTGTGGAGAGGTGCTTTCCTGTTGTGTTGTTTCCTCCAAAACCTTATTTACCTCTGACAAAAGGGAAAGGTTGTGGCAACATGGCCAGCAGACCAGGTAGGGTATCAGGTACACAGCAGGTAGTTATTCTCTGACAGAACACATGCAGCTTGAAGAATCCAAATGGGCTGTATTTTCCTAATATTGCCTAATTCAAGATATGAACCTAAACCAAGGCTTTGAATGCAAATCCTGACAAATTCTGAGGTATATGAAAATTTAAGAAATTAATTTCACTGTTGACGCTTTTAAGGAAACAATGTGCTTATGGCTGGGAGATATTATCTATAGATATTCCAAACATTCTGAAATGCTTTTTTTATTATGGCTATTTCTACTTCCAGTAGGTTTCATTTTTCCACTACAAAAGATAGAATTTTCTTACTGCTGCTTGTATCAGTACTGAACAATGGATGAACCCACTGATTTGGCGATGTCTGTATGTATCTATTTTTAATTTCAAGAATGTGAGTAAGCCCACAAAAGTAAATACTTATTTTCTAATCAGCTTTTACCAAAATGTTGCTCATACAATGTTCATACATTTTTCATTATTTATTTCAGTTGAACCTTCTAGCTAGCAATACTAAGGAGCAAGTACAGTAAATGTCAGAAAATGTGGTTGAGGCTTTTTAATGCATTTGTTTTTCTGAAAGATTATTTGTACTGAATCTTTAATGTTCCTGCAGCATTTTGTTCATACTTACCTTAAAAAAGAGATATATTCTCACTTCCATCTTCCTCAGGTTTGTTGGAAAGATATTTTTGAGACCAAACCCCCAAAAAGTATAGAAAAACATAACAGTGGATTATAATGCTTCAAATAATCTATGCTAAACACTAAAGGTCAAAAACCAGTTATTGAAATGGTAAAATTGATAGGTGTCACCTTTCTTTGCCTGTCACATTTCTTTTTACATCAGTGGGGTGTTTTCTAATTTATTTATATTGAAGGTGAAACCAGACACTTTGACAAGGAGCATGGAGACTTGGGTTTCCTACACAGGTGAGTCTAGAATGTGCAGGAATAGATCTATGCTTTGAAGCAGCACAAAGTACAACAACAACAAAACAAAAACAAAAACAAAAACCAAAGCAAAAACAAAACCAAAACAAAACAACAAAAAAAACCCCTGAGCCTAAGACACTAGGCTCTGGGACTTATGGTCAGTATCTGGTGTCCAGTCTCTAAGGATTTCAGCCTTGTGCTAGGGAAATGGGGGTCCTCACTGCTCATGCCTTCCAGCTTCTCTGGAAACAGCCCTAAAGATCTGTTAGTCTCCTGATCTGTATGAGCTGTCTTGCATTTGTTACAGCACACAGTGCCTTTTGCTCCCTCTGGTTCACTGTATGTATCTTCCTTGAACATCAGTATTTGGTTCTTCTGGGTTTAGCTACATAGGGTCTCATCAAGGCCTCTCTGTGCTTTCAGAATGAGTGCTCTTCTGCCTCCAATGCTGCTAGTTAATCTGGTGTGAAGCCCTGAGTAGGGGTTGATGCACTGATATTATCTGCCCATGAGCTTACAACTCTGCTCTTTGTTTTTGAGTGTAGTAGTATTTTTGAACACTACTGTTATTTCTGTTCTGAAGAAACATCTCTTGTTCTCTTTCACACCCCCACTAAATTGTGCGAACTGTGTGACAACCAGCAAAACCAAATCAGATCAAGAAGCAAGAAGTTAGCTCTGTCCCATATTTATTTAATTTTTAATATTTATTGATGGGCAGTCAACTTTCCTTGACTTGACTACATATGACAGACAGAATCTGAAAAGTGATAACATTGTGCTTGTCTGGTTATAGCTATGTTACAAATCAAACAGAGTAACAAATCAGACAGCAAAAAACATCATGGGTTTTAGACATTTATGCATCTCTCAACCTTCTCAGTCTGTAATCCCCTCTATAACCTTCCTCCCATCCCCAGGGGTTCAGCTGCCTGTCATCCAAAGCCTTAGCCCTGATATGGAACAATCTGGTCACCTTGACTCTGACTTCTGAGGAGACTGCAAAGTTGCAAAAAAGAGTGGTTAAAGTCTTAGAAGGCTGAACTGTACAAAATCAGAAAAGTTAAACTGGAGTGTGGTTGTTTAACCCCAAACAGAAACCAAGCACCACACAGCTGCTCATTCACCCCCAAACCCACAACCCCGAGGGGTAGGAAGGAGAATCATAAAGGAATTGTAAAACTTAAGTGTTGAGTTAAGAACAATTCAATAATTTAAACAGAATAAAAAGGAAATAATAATACTACTACTGACAGTTATAATGGAAAGGTGGGGGGAAGGATAAAATCCAAAGGGAAAGGGAGAAAGGAAAACAAGTGATGCACAGTACAACTGCTCACCACCCACTGACTGGTGCCCAGCCAGTCCCTGAGCAATGATCCCCAGGTCCCAGCGAACCCCCCAAGTTTATATGCCAAGCATGACACCCCATAGTATGAAATACCTCTTTGGCTAGTTTGGTTCATCTGTTCTGGCAGTGTCCCCTCCCAATTCCCTGTGCCCCTCCAGCCCTCTCACTGGCAGGGCCCAAGAAACTGGAAAGTCCTTGACTGAGTATAAATATCACCCAGCAACAACCAAACCCATCAGTGTGCTGTCAACATTGTTCTCACATCAGAGCCAAACCACACCACTGCACCAGCTTGCAAGAAGAAGATTGACTCTACCCCAACCTAAACCAGGACGTGCAGATAGAAGTAGGAGTGTCCAGACAGGATTGCTAGTTGCACCAGAGTTCAAGGAGGGCACCAATATGGAAAGGTATGAGACTGTATGGGGAAAAAAAAAGCCTGGAAGAGGGGCTGGCCCTCTTTATTCACAACCTAACTAAAGGCTGGGCAGAAAAGATCTGTGGTCAGGGAAGGTCATATGAACACTTAGTATAGCATCCTTTGTGTGTTACACAATTAATTGTTTTCTACACTTGCCTGCATTCTGCTTTCAAAGTCTCTTTGCGCTCAGCAAACCCATGAACAAAACATCCCTGGTAAGCTTGAATAGAATGCGTTGTTGAAAATAACATTTTGGGGTAAGATATGAGACTAATAAATCACAACATATAATGACACATTCTCCCAGCTCAATACTCTCTGACCAGGTTCTTTTAGATATTCCACACATGGAAGCTGCAGTGTTTAATATCAAGATTACTTATTTGAAGATAGTTGATTTTACACAGGATTTCTGATTTAGCAGAGTGAAACAAGCTATATTGAAAATGCATTATAAATGTGACATTTAGCAAAATAAGCAATTGCAATATACAGTTCAATCACAACACCAACATGATTACTAGTAACAGACTTTATTATACGCTCACCGTCAAGACACTGGATGTTCCCAGTTGCCAGAAAGGAATACATGGGCTAAAGCCAGGTCAAGCTGGCATATAATTTGTGATGTCATTTGTAGTGTTCCTTATTTTCCCCTCTGGGACATAATCTAAATCAAAGGCTGACTCAGGAAAGAAAGCCAGAATGAAGAGTGGATTTTATGAGTTAACTAGAATCCTTCACAGAGCAGGAATCTGTGTTTTCATTGCTTCCCAATAGAGCAAGAAACTGTAATAAATGATCAGAAAATCAAATCAGGTTTTGGTTTTCTATAGTAGTTTGAGACAACAGCATATTAATGCTCCATTGAATTGGGAGATGTGATTCTGATTTTATTGAATGCCTACATACAAGGTATTTGTAACATGTTTGGGTACCTTGACTGTGTTATCTGCGGCAACTAAAGGGTGTGGATCTCCCATAGGTCATTGTCATTGTTTAACCCGGCCAGCAACCAAACACCATGCAGGTGCTCACTCCCCCTCACGATGGGGAGGAGGATTGGAAAGAAATATAAAACTCAAGGGTTGAGAAAAAAAACAATTTAATAGGTAAAGCAAAAGTCTTGCACACACAAGCAAAGCAAAACAAGGAATTCATTCACCGCTTCCCATGGGCAGGCAGGTGTTCAGCCATCCCCAGGAAAGCAGGGCTCCAGCACGCATAATGGTTACTTGGGAACACAAATGCTGTAATACTGAATGTCCGCGCCAGCCACCACCACCACCCTCCCCCCCCCCCCCCACCCCGTTCCTTCTTCTTCCCCCAGTTTATATACTCAGCATGATGCCCCATGCTATGGAATATCCCTTTGGCTACTTGGGGTCACCTGTCCTGGCTGTGTCCCCTCCCTCCCCGTGCCCCCCAGCCGTCTGGCTGGCAGGGCCCAAGGAACCCAAAAGTCCTTGACTTAATATAAACATCACCCAGCAATAACTAAAACCATCAGTGTGCTATCAACATTGTTCTCACACCAAAACCAAAACACAGCACTGCACCAGCTACTAAGAATAAAATTGACTGTTTCCCAGCTGAAACCAGGACAGTCATATATCATTTTTATAGTCCCATGGAAATCTCCTTGACATTGTACAGAATCTAAAATGGTACTAGACCCCTGTACATGGGCAACAAATTTTGCCATGGGTTTCAGCAAGAGTAAGACCCCAAAATGTAGGTGTCAGTCAAATAACTTACACCATTTCATTCACCGTGGACCTTTCTGTTATCTGCTGTATATTAATACCGACTTAAAATCTTTGCTTATAGTATTGCTTTTCACTCCTTACATTATTCCTTTTGGAATTGCCAGTGAGAACATGGTAAGGCACTTGGCTTCTATAAACGAAAATAATAATGAATTGTACGGTTGCATAAATCACCTGTAAGTCTGTATTTTTTTAGATTATCACAAAATAAGTGCCAATGTGGGATACATTTTGTGGGAAGTTTAACAAAGTCACATGTGAATTACCTATGAACACTGGAATGAAAATAGCTATAAATTGTAACTGTAGGAAATACCATGCACATCTTATTCACATTTAATGAAAACTGATATTCCAGTTTTCTGAAGCAAGTTTAAAGAAAACACTTGAGTACTTTTCTATATTTTTGTGATGCTCACAATAGTTCTTAAAGATTTTCTGTAAATCCTTTTAGGTGGGTCTACATGGAAACTTTCAGAAAAGTTAAGACCACTTGGCTCAAGTTCTGAGGATAAGTACATTAGTGCCCCTGTATGGATATGCTCATTCAGAAATGAAGTTACTTTAGTTTGCTGCAACAAAATGCTCTCTCTAAGGGGATCAACCTGTGCTGAACCATGAGTACTTTACTTGAATGGCAGCATCCACAGAATGGCATAATGTTCTTTAGCTTTACAACTCTAATGATCCATCTCAGTTTTCTAAAGTGTTCCTGCATTGTTAAGGTCTTACTGCCCAATGTTAAATAAAATTATGTTTTATGTAGTACTCTTCAGAAGCAAAATATTACCAAGTATTATCTAAAATATATTAGGAATTTAATCGTGAGGTGATTTGGCAGTGAAGAATCATATATAACTAATCACTAATTTTCTTCACTTATTTCTCAAATATTAAAATTCACTGTAGTTACTAGTCACCAGAAGTAAAGGTAGCAGGATATAATCCTTCATCGTGACTATTATTGCTTACTGTTATGGTCATAGTACCGAGAAGCTCTAAGCAAGGCAGAATGCTTTTGGACTAATCACAGTGCAAAGATAAGAACAGAAATGTTTCCAGCCATTATCCAAGTAGGAGTAGGCATTAACTGCTGCAACAATAACATTCAAGTTAGAGGATCAAAGATGAATTCTTTGTCACACTTATTATTTGGCATGATTAATCTCTATAAGGTCTTGTATTTTATTTGGTGTACTTAGTCTTGAGTTTTGTCTCTGGTTTTAAAAGGCTTGCAAGCATTTTTCTATATTGAATTTCATGCCTATTTGTGTTTATGCAACTCACACTGAAATCTGAGATCTGTGTGGGCAAACTTATTTATGCTTATCCTCAAATTTCATAAAAAGGTGAAAAGTTCTTCAAGGATTTAGTTTATCTGTGAAATAACACCTACAAAATAAATAATTGTTTTGAAAAATGTCATAGAGTCAGACAAAAGAAATAATCTAGTAAGTTAGTATATGTATGGTAATATAAAGGAATTCTGACTTCTTTGTATCAGTTTCAGACCCAGTAAAATCTAGCGCACACATCAATGTTAGCTTTTAACTTATTCACTGAATCAACTTCTGAACTTTTGAAAAAAGAAAAAAAATGGTGTCACACAGAGATTTTACTGTAGTTGTATTTTTTTTAAGTTCCAGTCCTTCATAATCACCCCAAGATGGATGATCAAGTCACAGAAAAATTACTCAATTATTTTTGAACTGGAGTATAAAAAGTATTTTATGAAAACCTGGATAAGAGATATTTATGTGGCTACCACTCTATTGAATTAATTGTTTAGACAAAAAAGAATCATATTTTTTCTAAAATTTTCACAAGTTT
This sequence comes from Falco naumanni, assembly GCF_017639655.2. Lineage (NCBI taxonomy): Eukaryota > Metazoa > Chordata > Aves > Falconiformes > Falconidae > Falco > Falco naumanni. The sequence goes on from NC_054055.1 coordinate 49,473,072, forward strand.
TAGCCTGCAGTACACAGCGATCTAATAAGATAACACAAAATGAAGAAATCCAAGGTAATGTTTACCTCTCAGGTCATTCAGTGTTTATGTTATTAATACTGCGTGTGACCTGTCACAAAATTCCAGTCTCCCACGTTCAGTTCTAGGGAAGAAGAGGAAGTCTTTAATGATCGTTTTCTCAGAATAAGTTGTGTTTCATATTTGTACAAATCCAGTGAATATTACTGTAATTATCACAGGAATGTGCACACTGACTACACATAACTGTGGTTAATTGCACCATAGGCAGTTGATTCATGTCACCCTTCACTAAAGTCTGATCTGAGGCTGTCTCATTCAGTGCACACTCATTTTTCTAAAATTTGGTTTATTCCTTATCCTGAACATACTGTGTATTGAGTCACTTGGGGTGGCAAGTTTCTTTTCCTTACTTCAAATAATTCCTTCTGTATCTGAAAACAAAACATTCTTAGCTTCTTATTCTGTTACTTAATTCGTACTTTTTTTCTTTTTTTTTCTTTTTTTTTTCTTTTTTTTTTTTTTTATTTTTTTTTTAAACAGAACTGTAGACCTCAGGCATCTTGGTGTGTTCAAAACTGCTGAAATAACAAAAAGGGATTCATGCTACAAAGAGGTCTGGTTTGCTTGTAGCATGAAAGATACATTATCAGTTGTATTGTTCTGCTTCACATTACTAAAACCTTTATGGTTCATGACTTTTACTTAAAAAGTACCTCTCAGTATAACATTATCACTGACAAGTACAGCACTGTAATATGGTTTCCTATAGTGTTCAACTTGGCAAAAGGGCAACTTTTTTTCTTTTATTTTCTTTTTTCTCCTCCCCTCTTGTCTTAACTCAGTGATTCCTTAAACAATTTTTGCTCCACAGCTGTTGTTTGAATGCATTCCAGTACATTATTTTAGATGGTGTAATAGTAATAGCTGTTCACTTATACCCTTGGTTTTCAAATTTCAAATCCTTACACAGCTTTCAAAAACTTCTTACTGGAGGTAGGAGGCATATCTTTCAATGGGAAATGGCATCTGTAAAGAATTGCTGTGTAGTCAAATCCTGCCCTTTTCCACCAGAGAACAGTCATATATTCAGCTGGAAGCAGCATTTATATACCCACGTGTTCAATGTACTTCGATTTTCTCAGTGGTCTGTCTGTTGTTTTCCGCTTTTCAAGCAGTTGCTTTTTATCAGATAGTTTTGATGTTTAGGACCAGAACTATTCTGCTCAATTTAGATTATTTTGATTCTGAAATACAAATAAGCAGAAATATATGTGACATCTGGTATGTCCCAAATTGTTTTTTTGTTTTTTTTTGAATGATAGGGCAGTGCTTATTAGCTTTGGGTGTGTGGTATAAAGTCTATGACAAAAAGGATACATATCTCTGCTTGTACATATGATGAATATCCATTAAAAAGACTCAGCAGTAGTTCCATTCCAGGTCCCATGTTGTTCCTTTATTGTGTGTCCCTTTACTTTGATTCAGCATTAAGAAAGAAGCTAGCAATTTAGTACTAAGAATAAGGAATATTAATCATATATTTTATTATTCAAATGCTATTTACCCAATGTATAAAACTGATCTCAGATGAAAATCAATAGCCAGATTCCAGTGCCTAACCTATAGTCTTGATAAAATGAAAGTAACTGTATTTAACTATGTATTAAAAATATACTATTTAAATACATGTTTTTCTATAAACATGAGAAAGTAGAGTTTATAGCTTTACATACTACTGCACTTCAAAGAACCTATTCAAAAAAAGCTACGATCTCACATTCAGTCTCCTTGGACCTTTACAAATGCTGAAACTTCAAATATTTCCTTCCTTATTGATCTTAGTTTGAATTAAATGATCCATTTCCATTTTTATATTCAGAATGATGTATAATTTTGTAGTATAATGACAGCAAAAGTGTCTGTTCCTAAGGCTTCAAGAATAGTGGCCGCATTAAATAGTTATGTAATCTAACAAAATTGGAGGAATCTATCATAATAAATCATGTGAAACAGAACTGTCTTTGTACAGTTTTTTTAAGGTAAAGGCAAACTTTGAATTTAACTTTTGCTGCTTCTGAACACTTCTTTCAAAACAGGACTAACTCCAGATGTTAAGACAGCAGATCATGCAACTGCAAGGTATTTTAAGACTCTCACACAAAAGACAGCACTGTGCAAGGGAATAAGGCAGTCTTCTATTTAGTAATGACCTGAGACAAGAGGATTCTTCAGAGCAGATGTGTTTGAAACTTTTGTAAGTTCTTATATTCTGATAATTTGAAGAAATATTGGAACATACTCCGGTTAATTCATTTCCGGTAAAATTGTCTCACAAAACTAATGCTGTCCCTGTGTACCTAATTCAGATGTTTCACTCACTTGAAACTCATTCTTTTCTGAGAGTTAACAAAAAAAAATCAAATTCAAAATTAGAAGCTATAATCTATATGCATATAATAGTGATAATAGTTACCTTAATGATTAAAGCAAAAATAATTTTGATAAATTGTTCTATTTCTCACAACTTGACCTGCCTAATTAATGTCACCTTGCTTACTTTGTAAAGTTTCCCTTGCCATCTTCACCCTGATATAAGACACAAAAGCTGTAAAGAAATTTTTGTTTAAGATGTTAAACTAATTTAAAATCATGATGATCACTGGAAGATAAAGAAACTTAAACCATTTTTAGAAAAATAAAACAACAGTGCCATGCAGTTTTTTAAAAAACCTCAAAGTAACACCATTTTGCGTCACTTAATATCATTAGAATCAATTACTTTGCATTTTCATCAAACTGATTTAATGGTTTGATGTATCAGAAAAATAATGTCCTCCCAATGTAGAATATACCCTCCACTTCATCATTTTCTTGCAACTTGTTAGTTCTTTGGCATTATTTGTTTTCATCCCACTCCTCTTTACCAATGGATTTATTATATTTATGCATTAAACAAGTATTATTTCCTGCAGGTCAGAGCGTGGTCATCAGCTCCAGTATATCTAAATTAACTCCTTGATTGTGGTACTTTTCAGGTAAATCCTATTGTACTGCAGAATATCCAGACTCATTGCAAATTTCAGGCTATGGAAAACGTAGTATATTATGTATAATGTTTGCTCTGATCATTTTTATCATTATTATACTGCTCAAAATTCTTACATAACTACATTTCTTTTAATCTTTAATTTACACTTAGATTCTTTTAAAGGGTTCTCCAGCAGCACAAAGGTGCCTGGGTGACAAACACAAAGAATTGCTGGTTAGTAGGTAGTATATGTTTTCAGTCTCAGCTCAAGCTTTAAAGTGACATATGTTAGAGTTGAGTCATACAATTCTTTGAAAAACTTTCAGTTTATTAAAAGCATTATAAAACACAATTATATTATTTATAAATTATTATAAGTATTTATAATATACAAATATATGTACATATAATAAACATAATTATGTATTATATTTATAATAATTTATGATACATATTATATAATATAATAAATATATATTAAAACATAATTGCAATTTGTGAAGAAGGACAGCATATTGATAGTTACTTGGAAAAATAATTTTATTTCTTTAGAGCAGATATGAAAATAAAATATGTGCATATTCTAAAAATTGTTCCTAATTATTATAATGGAAAAAAAGAAAATCTGCTTTATTTATATTCCAGAAAACAAAAGGGTTGTCAAGGCATTTTCTTTTAAAAAATATTAATCAAATGCACTAAAATTTCCACCTCCTTGTCAGTGGGATTTCTTGTGAAATATATTGCCTTGCAACCAACATGGCAGCTTAAAGCTACAGAGCTGTATTCATCTGATCAAGCAATGAAACATTTCTGGAAGACTCAATTTAGCAGGGTTTTCTTTGTTTCCGTGTGTGTGTGCACACAACACTTGGAGTAAAAAATTGGTACCACTGCATCCTGTAGGACATTAAATCTATTAGAGGATTTACAATCAGAAAGAGAAATATAGAGATTACCAAGTGTCTTGGATTAAGTTAATATATTTTGGCAATCTGTTTTGATAAGTTTCCTTCAAGAAATTCATTTGATGAAATGAAAATACTTATAAAAGTTACACAGAATTTTTTATCAGCAACTGAAAATAGTTTTTCTCAATCAAACAGTTAATGGAGTACAGTTTATTTTGAAATCTTCACTAAAGACTTCTAATTCAATTTTCTATTTCTCCAATGGAAACCATATGTTTAATATGTTTTGACATTTTGGTCAGACTAGCTATCATTTAGTTCCAATCCCTATTTTTTTCCTAAATGGTTTTAAAACGGTAACAGATTAATCTGTTTTGACTTTTTTGGAGGTTCCCCTCTCCCCCCTGTCCCCACCATGTATTTAAATTGCATCTTGTTCTCAGACTTTTATTTCACACTAAGAAAAAAACAGAAGTAAAAAGAATAAACTATTTCCAGTGCAAAAAGTTCTGCTGTGCAGAAAGGGAATAAGCTCTGCCTCGGAAAATGGCAGCTGTCCCCTGCATCTAGTAGTTTTTAAGAAATTAATAGGTATGGTACATGAACCAAAACACAAAAATTACAAAATCTCATACTACTAAAGTTGCATGATAAAACTAGAGGCCAAAATTATTTCAGCCAGAAATCATAAAAGATTAAACTAAATCAAAACTCTTCAATATGTCTTTGACAGATTGTCCCTTAACTGAGTGATTTTGTCATAAACCACATCTTTCTGAGGAGACATCTGGAGCTGCAGGTGTTTGAGGTTTCCCCAGGGAATCATACTTATCAATTCAGTTTTCTGTCAGCAACACTGGGTTGTCAAGGGGCATATGCTTCTGTGGCTTATGATTCTGCTAAACTGCATGGCTTTCAGCAAAAACAATGATAATAAACTGGAAAGAAGAAAGTGGCTTTGGCCATTAGCTTCCTAGAAAGAGGCAGCTGTCAGAAGGCTTTACTTCCTGCAGAGCAAGATGACTTTAATGAAGCAAACCTTGGTGATCCCCGGTTTAGAAGAATATATTAAAGCCATCTTGTTTCGCTTTATGTGGCATTATCCACTCACACAAAGCAGCAGAAGTAAGGAGAAGCACATCCTCTTGTCTGGGGGTTTTAACTTTTACAGCTCTGAGAAGAGCTTAACGTAATATTCAAGACCAAAATATATCATTTCATCATTTCAAACCTAGTTTTGTCAAAACTGACCCAGCAACATATTTTACACATTATGGATGACATGAGCTATTTTCAGCAGTGCACAGAAACAATTATTAATCGTTACAGATTTAGATTAAAGGATTCCTGATATGTGCTACCACATTCTCAGCACACCACAAGTTATGCTGCCCAGTATGGTATTTCAGGTTTTTTTTTTGTTTGTTTGTTTGTTTGTTTGTTTGTTTTATCTCCAGCTTTATTTATCTATCCTGAACGAGCTGGTTTTTCTATTTAATGACATTGAGAGAAGCTCACTACAGCTGGTTTTACTGTTTCTTTATTTCTTTATCAAATAGTGTTTGGTTTACCAGAATGCATATTGTAAGGCATGTGCACCCTGTTCCTCTGTTGCATTTTTCTCTCAGATATGTCACCTGTTGTGGGTTTGGGGTCATATTTTTGTTTGGTTGTGAGTTTTGGGGGAGGAGTGGGGGCAGTGTTCATTTCTTTCCCCCAGAAAATATATTTTGAAATAACTAAATTCTTTAGTAAAAGTATTATGATAAATGGAAATGATCCAAGTACAAAAAAGTCAAGATTTTTTTTTACTGACAGTTTGTGAGTGATATGAATGAACCAGCTTGCTATACTATTACATTTGACTGAGTTTCTGAATGAGAAATAGTAAAGTCAGAGAGACTGTTTCAGTGAAAGGCAATTTTCTGAGATATTTTATATGTCTATCAGTAAACAGTGTAACAAATTTCCATAGCTCAACTTTATTATTTGTTACTGATGAGCGAAAAACTAATTTAAGGCTCTCTAGCGACTCCAGAGAAGATATGTTCAACTCCTTTGAGCTTTAAAGCAATTTTTGTTTAAAGGAATTATCTTTTTTAATCATGCAAACATCTTATGAACTTGTATTCATTAAAACTGTGGACCAGTTCGATTGACACAACCAATTCCAGTCTTTAGATCGAGTGCCACCTTATGAACAGAAAGCAAACAACAAGGGAAATTATCAGAGAGGCTGCTATACCCCTATATCACTTACAGCATTCAGAGATTTTATTTCCATTACCCGTAGTCAAATAAAGCAGTTAATAATTTTACAAAATAATTATTCAGCTCAAAATAAAATTATCTAAATTTTATAAAGTAAGCAAATGAAGAAAAAGTGATGTTTCTAATTCCATATTTTGTTAAAAGAATACTTTCCATGGTAATCAGAACTTTACTACTTGAATTTTCATTCAGCGCATACTGCATGGAATTTCATGTCTGCTAGAGCTGTGAGGTGAAGCAGCCTGCCCCACTACTTTAAAGGAAATGTCTGCAGAATACCAGAGAGGGGTGTAATTCTCTGAAGTTAGATATTTGTGAAACAGACGTTAGGAGAATAAATGTTTGTAAATAGAAGGAAGTAAGTTCTTTTGGGTAAAGAAGAATACCAATAAAGGATCTGCAAATAAATTCTTTCCTGCTACTGTGTCCGATTTTTCCTTCTCTCTAGTCCTGCTGCCAATTCACAGATTCTGATTGGCAACAAGCTCCATTCGGTCTTTTTGTGTACCTCCAAAAAGCATTATTTTTTTCCCTACTTGGCTGGGGCTTACATGTCCTGCTCCCTTCCAGTTCTTCCTCCTTTCCAGTCTCCTGGTCCTTTCCAGCCCTGTAGCTTTCTTTACATTTTTACTGCTCACTGTTTTCTCTCTTCTCTTCCTCCTCTCTGAACTCAAGGATTTTTTCCCCAGTGGTTTGCTTAGTTGCTGCAGGGGAAACCTTCCATCCTTTAAGAAGGTTTCATGGGACCCATGTGTAGCAGCCAGCACATACCATCAGGCAGAATTCTACTCTGCTCTCAAACCACTGCCTTTTATCAAAACACAATATGCATATGTTAAACTGTGTGGAAATTAACAAAACATATAATTTATTATAACAAAGAATAACATTTTGACCTTCTAAGTCTTTGGAAAATGAAAAAGAAAGTCCTCATCTTAAAGCACAATAGAAAGTGAAAAATGTATTAAACAAATCGAAGCCTAAAGCAAAAATTATATTGGAACAATCAAATGCTTTGCTTTAATTACATTAAATTATTGAATTTGAGTTAAATTATTTTTATTGTATTTATTTGAACTTAAGGCTCATTGACAGAAAGAAGTTACTGAGAAGTGTGTTACAATGTGCAATCAAATTTTTTTTGCATATTTATTGTCACTGAATACAGTATCAAAAATGTAATCTATCTCATCTTTTGTTTTATCGTTTCCATTATGGTCAAGAATCTCTACAAAGGTGGTTGGTAAATAACTCTAAAACCTTATCTCATCGAACTACTAAGTTGTATGACACTATTTAGTATATTGATCACTGTATATATACTTTGGATGGTACAAATATTAAAAAAAATTAATAACGTTAGAGATAGTATATTAGTGGCTATATATTTTATAAGATTTTGCAGCTTTTGGTTTAATTACATAGATCAGTGAAAACTATTTTGAAAACAGAATTTCTGAATATTTTGAAGAGCTGACATTAGACACAGTATATTATCACTGTTTAAAACAAAGAAAAATGATGCACAGTTAAATTTAGAAAAGCTCAAAAAGCACTTTACCTCATAATTTTTCAAATAAGCAGAAAAAGGACTAATACTGGAGATAATCCTTATTCCTTCTAAGTTTGCCTAGATGGTGAATGCTTATCTATCTGTCATTATTTGATTTGATGATGTGGTTGTTTAACCCCCACATGGCCACTCACCAACTCCCCAGGCAGTGGGATGGGGGAGAGAAGTGAAAGACTAAAGGTGAGAAAATTCATGGGCTGGGATAAAGGCAGTTAAACGGGTAAAGCAAAAGCCACATGTACAAGCGAAACAGAACAAGGAATTAATTCCCTACTTCCCACGGGCAGGCAGGTGTTTAGCCATCCCCAGGAAAGCAGGGCTAGATCACACATAAGTTACATGGGATAACAAACACCATAATGCCAAATATCCTCCCTTCCCTTCTTGCCCTAGCTTTATATGCTGAACATGCTGTCCTATGGTATGGAATATCCCTTTGGTCAGCTGGGGTGAGCTGTCCCAGCTGTGCCCCCTCCCAGCTTCTTGTGCACCCCCAGCCCACCTGCTGGTGGGGGTGTGAGAAGCAGAAAAGACCTTGATGCTGTGTAAAGGCTGCTCAGCAATAACAAAAACATCCCTGTATTAGCAACATTGTTTCCAGCACAAATCCAAAACATAACCCATACTAGCTACTATGAAGAAAATTAACTCTATTCCAGACAAAACCAGCACACGTGCATTCTCACTGTTATTCAGGATTTGCACAGAATAATTACTTTTTCTGAAACCAAACAAACTCCCAGAAACTGCATTTCCAGGAACTTTTTAATATGGTGTCTATCTTGATAATTTCATTTCCTGACTTTCTTTCTTTTCACAACACTTACTTAACGTAAATAATAAAAAGAAGACCTCAAGACAATAGTCACTACTAATAATTATGTATTGTTGAAGGAAACTGTGTTAAAAAATTAAATTTCAATTTATGGCACATTGGGGTCTCAAAGCTTTAGTGAAATGTTTATAATTAATAGAAATACATTTCCAGGCTTCATGACTATTTAAGGTGACATTAATGTTGTGGGATGTAACACAACAAGTGGAACATAAGTTTTCCATGAGACTGTTGAAAGCTAACTCTATAACCACAAGCTCTATATACTACTATTTGTTGCTTCTGGTAGACCACAATAATTGAAATTTTAGCTCCTGCCAAGGTGCAGATGTCTCCACTGTAAAAAACTTTCACTTCTTTGGCTTTAGTACCTGTCCTGGTTTCAGCTGGGATAGAGTTAATTTTCTTCTTAGTAGTAGTATCTTTTAAAAAGCTGTCAGCTCATAATCTTCCATTTTGTCAGAAACTAGCATATGACACATAGAGATAACATTCTTGGCAAGAATGTCATTGATCAGGTAGTAGGAACATGACATAAAATTCTATCAAGTAGTAGTAGAAAGTATTCAACTTTACATACGAGAAATACCAGGTCTTTCTGTGCATATCTGTATGCATGTTAATTTGGTCAACTAAACTGCAGTAGCCTCGATAACAGAGATAAAATAAATACAAATAAATAAATAATAATAAATAAATAAATGCATGCTTTTTCTCTTGTCATGGTTTAACTCCAGCTGGCAATTAAGTGCCACAAAGCCACTTGCTCCCTTTCCCCTCACCCAGAGGGATGGGGGGGTGGGTGGAGGGGAGAATGGGAAAGGAATGTAAAGCTCCAGGGCTGAGATAAGTATAATTCAGTAGCTGAAATAAAATTAAAATGAAAGAGCAATAATAAAGTAATGATAACAATTATAATGAAAGGAGGGTGGAGAGGAATGAAATCCAAAGGGAAGGGAGGAAAGAAAACAAGTGATGCACAGTACAACTGCTCACCCCCTGCTGACTGATGCCCAGTCAGTCCCCAAGGTACGACCAGCCAGCCCTAGCCAAGCCTCCCCAGTTTATATGCTAAACATGAAGTCCCATGGTATGGAATATCCCTTTGGCTAATTGGGGTCAGCTGTCTTTGGCTAGTTGGGGTCACTTGTCCTGGCTGTGTCCCCTCCCAATTTCCCGTGCCCCTCCAACCTTCTCACTGGCAGGGCCTGAGAAACTGGAAAATCCTTGACTGAGTATAAACATCACCCAGCAACAACTAAACCCATCCATGTGCTATCAACACTGTTCTCACACCAAATCCAAACCACAGCCCTGAACCAGCTACTGAGAAGAAAATTATCGCAGCTGAAACCAGGACATGCAGATAGAATCTTCCTGTATAACATCCTCCTTAACATGCTTCAAGAGTGAAACCAACAGCTGTCAGAAAGTTAAGACTGACAAATAAATTGTAACCTATCTTGAAAACAGTAATCATAACACAGGATCTTGATGAGTTTTGGCAGACCATCAGGTAGCCTTAATTCAGTCAGTGGATGGCAGGAAGGTGTCCCCACAGGTGCCATCAGAAGAAGACATCATTGTCATTTTCACCCCCAGAATTTCAGCTGGTGGGGATTTTTCATATTGAATTGGGCCTCCATGCAGGGGGCTGCTACGTTTGGTTTGCGGATAGCTTTTTTTTTTTTTCATTTAAGCTGGCTCGGAGTCTAGGTTTGCCATGAGCAGGAGTTAAAACAAAAATTTAGAGATATACTACGGTTGTGTTAATAAGCTCTGCATGAGGCAGTAGCACTGGTGTATTCACAGAAAATTTAATGTTATAGTCACCCTCCCTTCTGGCTGGCAAAGCCTTTGTTGAGCATAATAGCAGATCATTGATGCAAGGTCACAGCTCTGCAGTCCTGCTCTGTCTATTTCCTAGTCACCCTTATAAGAAGATAAGTAGAGTACGTACACATTTTGCTCACTCATCTTTCTCTCTGCTGTGAAAGAAGCCAGAATAGGTATTTACAGACCTCACTGACTTCCAATAAGTAGGACGGTTCAATAATGATGTTTAATAAAATAAAAGATGATAAATTATTTTTTAAAACTCACTGTCTGCCCTAGTAATTGTCCATTATTCCTATCTTCCATAGCTGCAACAAAAAAACCCTCAGCCTAAGCAGATTATAATTGGTCATAATTTCAAGTTTGTTGTACAGAATAAAGCAAAGGAGGCATTTTGATTTTTGCTCCTGGTGTGCATAACATCTCTTCCTTTAGCATAATCATATTTTTTTTTAGCTTCCAACTGTTCGAAACATTGCTGCAATTTCCATTGATGTTTCCTTTGAGTAACAAAAGTCGGTAATTTAGCCAACAGAGACAGGCTGATTAGATTTGTTGCACACTGATCAATCAAAACGCTGTCCTGATCTCACTGGCCTTCAGACACTGCCTTAGAAACACCAGCCTTAGGGAAAATATTTTGCATTTTCTTTTAATTCTTTTATAAATAGATACAGCAACTTGGAAACATTACATATTGTTTGCTTAACTCTATGTTTAATATCACATGAAAATAATGATTAAACATCACACAGATAATGAAAAGCAGAAATACAGACAAATAAAAATAAAACAAGACCAATCTCAAAAGAATGATGCACTTCAAAAGTGAACTGAATATGAAAAAGACAGAAGTTGAGAAGGAAAACATGAATATAAGAATAAGAAAAAACTGGAAGACAAGCAGAATCATGGAGAGTAAAATCAGTATCTGAAAAGATATTAGCTAATAAAAATACTGTACTATGTAATTTCCTTTTCCTAAAGAGTTTTCTCTAAAGAGAAACCCTGGTACAAACATAATATGGACACAAAGAATAATGTACCACAATAAAGAAATGTCTCCTTACCATAATAAAAAAAAAATTATTAAAGGATTGGTGAAATGACAGGCAGGAGAAGAATAACTAGAATACACAACTACATTCTTGGCAAAAGACCAATTAAAGATCCAAATAAAACTTAGGACAACACTGTGTTAGCTGGTGAGTTCAGGGAGGTAGTAATTAATTAAAAGAAAACACACAAAATCAAACCAAAAAAACCCCTCAGCTTTAAAACAAATAAACAGACACCATGCTGGGAGCTTGCCCAAGTACTAAGCATTCCTGGTTATAAACTGTGAGAACTGGGTTTTTTTGAGACTGCAGGCCTGGTGTACCATAAGTTTGCTAATGATGTGAGAAGGTGAGCGGATGTATCTATATTAGTGAGCTAACAGGGCCAGGGCACAGATTCAAACACTAACTTGCATTTACCTAGTTCGCTTTATATTTAGCCCAGTCCCTGTTGCACTTCCAACCCACACCACACCACACCTGGGCAATGCCTGGAAGGTGTTTGGGACTGTACTCTTTGGGGACTCTGACAGTCCTCCATGAACTTCTCCAACGTGAGTCCTTCCCATGGGCTTCAGATCTTCATTAACTGCTTCAGTACGGGTCCTGAAATAAGATTATGGAGTGTAATCCTGACTAATGTGGAATGTAGTGAGTAACACTGCATATTTATGAATATAATGCCTTCTCTGAAGACAGAGTACTTCAAGTTGTGTCTAGTTGCTCACTGGAAGTGAAAGTACTCTCATGATACATAACATTTGCTGTAGGTCAGGACAGGACTGAGATGCTCTTTTCAGTGTGTCACTTTAAAAAAAAAATCATGTTGTTTGTCATCTAAAATTTCTAAATATTTAAAGTTTTAGTGGATCATGGAATTACATTGCCCTCAGGTCTCATAAAAAAGTTTCTGTGTTGCACTACTTTAATACCTAAATAATTCTCAAAGATCTTTGGATCGATCGAAAAGAAAGCAGTGTTTATCTCAAAATTTATTTTCTCATATACCTAGTTAGGTGGTAAAACAGACACTGAGGCTGAACTATAATAATTTTATGTAGTCAGACAACTTATGTATGGATACTTGGTCTTTAAGAAGATGATCGGTAGGCATTAATTAGGCTATGCCTACGTGACACTTTTGAGTAGGGATTGAACAATAAACCTAGACGTAGGTAGTAATTACTGTGCCTAAATTAGGAAATAACCAGGTATTTTAAAACATAGCTCTTAGACCATCTATGTAGCTGGTTTCCTTTTTCAGCTAAAACGTGATGGCTAGTGGCCAGTTTCTGATACCTCTTGGGTGGTTTTGTCCAGTCTGATTGTCAAAGACTGCTCTGTTGGACTGATTTTTGTCATATGACAGCTTGAGAATGAACCTCCTTTAATCTGATTTCTGAAGCTGAACTACTGCGCAGTTTGGAAGTCATAGATCTAAAAGACAGCAGTCAGAGTTTACTGCACTCAGCCAAGAATCAGGACATCTAGACTTGTTATCCTTTTTTTCTTTTAGAGGAACCAGCCTCTTTTAGCCAACTTCAGAGATTAGGTAATTCTTGAAAAGAGGTTACTGAGTCACGTGTTAAGATTGTAAACCCTATAATCCTCTTAAATTGCTTTTTAGGCTAGGAGAAGCTGGTCCTTAGGCACTATCATCCATTTTTAAAGAAACCTAATTTTAGATAGCAACATTTTAAATAGAATACAATGAAGATCAGTATGATTGTAAATCACAGAACCTGGTCCAGAGTATACAGATATTCATCTTCAGGTCCAGAATCCTATTTACAATTACATTATCCCAAACTTGTGGTAATGAAAGTTGGTTTAAATGTATATGCTAATACATCCTATTTCATGGAACATGTGTTTTTCTTAAGATTTCATCTAGGTATTTTGGGTAAAATTTAAAATTGGCTGTGATTAGGTCCTCTCCTCTCCTCTTCCACATTTGTCCCTGGACCATAATTGCTACAGGAATAAAATTCCACAACAGACATGGGTTTAGGTGTTCAAATATTGACCCTTGTGGAAATAAAGAAAAAAACAGTGCATGAGCAGCCTTAAACTGTTCAGGTCTGGAAAGGGATCTTTTTTTTCCAATATTCAAAATAGAGAAAGTACTGTTTATCCATTACTGCCCATCTTGAAGGAATAGAAATCAACATACTTGAAAATGGAATATTAACTGTTATTGCTTAGAAGTATTAGAGCAGAACTGAGAAACCCCACCTTCCTCTAAACAAACCAAAACATAACAGAACTATTTTCTTTTAGTGTCAGCAGACATTTAAGAAATCTGCAAAAACAACCAACAATAGTAGGCTCTTTTAGAACTGATGATAGCAATGAATGTAAGAAATCATTACAACAGTGATTTGTCATCAAGTGCTACAAAAGCTGACATGAAAATGTCTTTCTTGAAGCCTTTCAGCATAATAAACTTCTTGGGGAATACTCCCAGAGAGGCTTCTGCAAGCTAAAAGAAAATTCTGCTTTGAGCAAGTTAGTGTCATTCTAGTACATTTATAAACACTTCAAAGGACGGATTTACAAATTAAGTAAGCAGTGGCTTTGAGATGCTCCAGTATATGTTGAAAAGCAAAAAGCAGGAGGTAGCAGGGGAATTTCTTGACCTTCTGATTTATTTTTTAGCTGTTATAACAGAAAAAATAAACTAAATAATCAGGAAACCTCAGCAAGCTCCCTATTTCTGGAGAACCCCAACAATGATATTCAAGCTAATTAAAATATAAAAACTAATTAATGTGGCAGAACTTGGTTTAGAAGTTGAAAATATATACAAATGATATCATTTCCTGGGACAAGTAGCATAAAGTACATACTCTGTAACATAAACTTTCCATACACATGATACCCGATATATATCCCCCAGCTTTTATCCACATCTTCTTATAGTTTGTAGAGTCTCCTAGAGGAACACAGGATACAGGATTTGAAGGAAGATCTTGGATCATGCCCAGACTCTTTTTGTCATGGTGATGTCACATGCTTATTATGTAGTTGTATTTTATTTTATATTTTATATAAAATAATAAAATATATTTAAATAATAAAAATATATTTCACAAATATATCTTTTTGACTCCGCTAATTTTTCAATGTTGTTCGAGAAATTAAATTCTGTACCAGTTCTTTATTCTCAGACAGACTTAATTTATGGTCATTTCCTTCCAAGGAAACATTCTTTTTAAGTTAAAATAGCTCTTCTCCTTATAAAGCAGTTACCTCTCCTCTCCTCCTTCTCCTCCTCCTCCAGGCAACACTTTTAACAAAATTCCATCTTTTCTACCCCAAAGTTGAATTCAGTTTGGCTTTATAAAAGACAAGACTTTATTTGCAAACCTTGCATACTGAGCTGGAATTACCCAGATCACTACTTCTCCCTTCTTCCGTAGAGGAATGGTGTCAATTTTGTAATCATGCTGTATTTCCATGAGTTTGATACTTAAGTGCAACACCTGAATTCTAAAAATACTCTGTAACATTGAATATCTGGTTCTTCTGACCAGAATGTGTTGATAATGGATAATAATATGTGAAATGAGAACATAGCCTTATCATGGATGATAGGGCAGTCCATTCTTTAGCTAAAATTTGGTTCATAGTCTCTGCTTAGTTCATTATAAACCTGTATTTTTGAAAGGGATTTGACCCACTATAGCAGAAACAGAAGAGTCAGAAATCTTTATGAGAACAAGCTCTGCACATGAGTTTGTAGTCATCTCTCCAATTGCATTAAGCAGAAATAGTTGATAGACTGCTGCAAATCTCCAAAGCAGAAGGAAAAAGCAGATGACTGTCTTTTATATAATCCCAAATAATTTGAAATTACTTTGATGTGAATTCAGTTTCCACACTTGATGGCAAATTTGACATAGGCAGCTGAAGTTGAGTGTGAACAGCATTCATTCAGATCTACTAACTGCATATCCTACAGTGTCTCACAAATACAAGAATTTAATTATTCTCAGACAAATTGCTTAGCTACAGCATATAATGACTAGTTACAGTGTATTAAGCACTATTTGTCATGAAGGAGTGGGATAAAGTACGTCGTGGATAATGGCATCTTTTTCCGGAAAGAAAGTCAATCAGTCTCTACTCCTAACATCACATTTCAAGACAGAGTGAAATATAAAACTGACTCTGCTCACAACAACAACTAAAATTCTTTATAACATGAGAAAGTTGTTTTTTCCTGAGATAAAAAAAAAGAGAAAAATATTTAGTGCTACTCAGTTTCATATGTTTACTGTCTATTTTTCTTACGTGCTTGACAGAAAGGTTCAAACTAACATGAAATTGTGATTCCTTTCCAGTATATGTAAGATTACCTACTAAATTCTGAAGCACTGGATTTTTTCCTGATTTACAGTAGAGTACGCCAAACCCCCTTTTCCATATTCTACAATAAATTTTGTTATAAACTGAAATAATTTAGAGTCTGTATGAGACACCAAATACTTGGTGGGAGAATAAAAATACACTTTATTTTCTAGGACTGACAAGGTAAGTGATGAGTCTGTTTTCATAACAGGCTAATAAACCTAGCACCTAATAGAAACAAACAGGCAAACAAAAATTTCTATTGTGTAGCACTATAATTACTTAGATTAGCATTTCAATAACGATTTTGCCTTTATTACATTATAAACTACTATGTCCTGCCGTGTCACCCCTGAGTTAAGGAGTGGTAAATATACAGCTATTTTAATAAAATAATGCATTTGTACTACTCCTTGTGATTAGAATACAGCCTCTTAATATCAAGAAAATTATTTCATTAGGCTTAAAGCTTTCAGAAAACACAGCAGTAAATTTGGTAAGTAGTTTAGAATAAAAAAAAAAAAAAGGCGAACATTTTTTAAAAAAGCAATTAAACATATTTGGAAGATGAAGTTCTTAAAATCAAATGCAATTTCCAGACATTTCAATGTTCATGGCTAAGCCATCACAAAATACAGAAAACTGAAATAAAGTTTGTCAATTACTGAAAAGAAAAAAACCCAGGTGAGCTAGTACAAACAGTAATTTTTAAAGTTGCATAGATAAATAACTTCATATTGACAATTTCCTTCTTTTTTAACAGCTACTTTGATTAGGTAATTGATTAAAAAAATACACTTTTTC
Source organism: Falco naumanni (assembly GCF_017639655.2). NCBI lineage: Eukaryota > Metazoa > Chordata > Aves > Falconiformes > Falconidae > Falco > Falco naumanni. The sequence goes on from NC_054055.1 coordinate 49,489,762, forward strand.
CCTCAGTGACGTCTTTAAACATATATACACATAACAATTTGCTTAGGTTTTTCTTAATATTTCTTGTTTGAAATTAAAAAGTGTATTAATCATCACTGCAACTCCTGTAGAAATCAATTATCATTTTTATGTTCCTTGATGAATGTCTTATTTTTTCATTTTTTCTTTCTTCTTTTTTTATTCTTTCTACCAGAGAAGTATTTGAATTAATGGAACTACTTTGTCATGGTTGTTTTTCAAGTAGTAATCTTTTTGAAAAAGGGAAGAAAAAACCCCATGTACATGATCAAGAGAACTTGAAAGATGAATCTTTTCAGCATTTGTAGCTTGATCTTATAAGCTGTACCAGACTTGTCTTTTACCTTACCCTTGTGAGTAATGTCATTGAACTCCAGGACTTTTCTCATGATAAAGCATTCGCAGAACTGGCCCTGAGATAGTACAGGAAATTAAAGATTCATAGAATTGCTCATAGTGGAAGTTATAATGCACGTTCATCATACCTGTAAGTGACTTTGCTGACTATGTTCCTGGCATTGCAGCCTTTATTATGGGTTTGTCTTTTTCTTTTCCCTATGGTTAAGATCTGTTACCTGATTTTACATGGGACTGAAAAACATTTTCTAACAAATCAAAGTTAATAAAAGATAATGTCCGACAATAATTTTTATATGCTTTAGGAAATTTATCTTTCCCTGCAGATACATAGGAAGACTCGCAATCTAGACTTTACTAACTCACAAGTCCAGTATTTGTTATGGAGAACTTCTCTGCTGTTTAGTTATACTAAAGCCATATATATTACAGATCTTATCATTACAAAGGGTAGTAGCAGTTTGTTGTTGCTGTTATCGTACAGAAGATTGCAAATCCTCTTAACATAACTTCTTCAGTCTCATCAACCAGCATGGGAGCTCTGTTAGTCTTGGAAACCTGACAGCTTTGATGAGTATTCCTGCTGCTTGTGTTTTATGATTGGCACGTACTCTTATTTGGCATCATTCGAAGAAGATTTGAGTGTTGATCGAACTCTTTTCAGAAATGGTGCTGCATTTTTCAAATGGTTTATACTATATTTCCATGTCTTATACAACTAATAATTTACTGACATCTAATTTAACATCAGAGGAAAAATATTTCATTAGCTCCCACTTAGAAACCTTCAGTTTGGGTCCTTCAGTTCCCAATCTGACAGTAAATAGACTTTTTTAAGGAAGGCACTTACAAGTATCTTGTTTTCAGCTGGGATAGGGTTAATTTTCTTCTACTAAGAAGAAAATTAAGTCTATCCCAGCAGAAACCAGGACAACAATGAATAGGTTGTCTGTACTAACTGTCACTTAAGAAGATGAGATTCTGTTGAGAAAATCATGTTTACTTCAGTAAACATGATGAAATATTGACAAAATTTTTGACATTTATACATCTCTTTAGTGCAGTAAGTTTCTCTATTCTCTATTTGGAAGTACATTCCAAAAGACCAGGGCTTTTTAAGGCAATGCAAAAGCTTTTGGGTCCAGACTTGTAAAGAATCCCCTATTAAACAACTTGAAGACATAACTTTTATTAATCTGAAGAGAAACAAATCCATGTAAGGATAATCTGGGGACAAGATAGCTTTGGGTTTACAAAGGCTCTTAACAAGCTCCTCACATAGAGCTTTTGATGAAGTTAAGACAGCATAGAATATAAGGATAAATACTTGAATAGATAAAGACTTATAAAACAGGTAACATGACAGGAGTAAATTATTAGGTTTTGCAACAGAGAATGATTTCTGGCAGAATTCCATGGGGTCTGTGAGATGGCTTGTACGGTTTAAGATATTGACAAGTGATGTGGAAAAAGAAATTGAAAGAAAAATAAGAAATACTATTGATGACACAGGACTATTCAAGATAGCAATAATAACAGCACCCTTGTGGAAGAACTGTAGAACGACATAAGACTGAGTGACCAGGAAGAAAAATTGCTAAAGAAATTAAGTGTAAAAAAAAAATGTGCATCTGGTGAGAAACAATCCCAGTGTCATGTATAAAATGAAGGACTCAGATCTGACTGCTGCTGCAAAGGAGCAGCAAAATGGGACTATGATAGTCAGTTTATAAAAATGTCACCTGCTGGTAGCAGTTGAAAAACAACAAACAAGAAATTCCAAGGAAAGGAATAAAACGAAACAAAACAACAACAACAAAAAAATCAGTATGCTTCTGAAAAATCCGTGTTTTGCCCTCATTATATAGTGTGCTGGCTTGTTTAGCTGGGCTTTCTTTTTGTTTTGCTTTGGGTTTTTTTGGCAGGGTTGTCCTATCTCAAAGTTATGAAAAAGTTTCCATGTGATGAATGAATGAGCAGGTTGTAGGTCTTCAGTTTGAAAAAGAGGTGGCTTAAAACAGGTTTTGTAGAAGTCTATCAAATTGTGAGTGACATGAACAGAATGGATAGTGACCAACTCTTCACTGTCTGTTTCAAAACAAAAAATAAGGGCCATGAATGTAAACAGAAGGAAAACTCAGAATAAATGAAAGGATATATCTCTTCACAAACAGGCCAAGGAATGGTGACATCGAAGTTGCAAAAGGATATTACTGATGCAAATTTTTGCACAAGTTCAAGAGGGAAAACTATAAAAGTATTTATAAAAAAAAACCATAATTTAAGAGTAACTGAAAAGATCAAGAATCAAATACTCACAGGGTTACAGAGAGAGTAAAGATTTTTTTAATTTTTTTTTTTTTTAATTAGAACATTAACTTGTAATGAGAGAGAGAGATTTGAAAGCCTCCTCAAAATGATGGTAGTGGTTTTTGATATAAAATGCATAAAGCAACATCAAATTAAAAACAAGGACACAAATTATCCATTTTTTGAGGTAGTTCCTTATGCATTAGTTCCCTTACAAGAAATCTTGCATTCTTTCCCACATAATGATAGTTTCAATAAGGCAACTAAAAGTGTTTTCATTCAGTATAGCCAAAAGAATAGTAGTTTCTCTTGGGAAATGTCAGAATGCATAAAGGTAGTTACTCCATTTGTTATTCCTTTAATCTCCATTAGATGCAATGGGAGCAGAAAAAAAGCTAAATATTTCCCAGGTTTTGATTTGATCTTTTTTCTTGTCAGTAGTCTGAAGGGTAAAGTATCTTCCATTTGCTTTGGTTTTTTAATGAAGTAGTGACACTAAAGCCAATTAAACACCTAGGGTGAATTTTTGTTTGCTAAGGCATCATAGCTGTAAACTAACGGCAGGGTACTATGGATTTGCTTTTATGGATGCATTACTAGATTAAATGAAGTTACCATTTATACTATCTGGAAGAGGTGATGGAAAGATTAGATGTGCATTTAACTGAATACTGTCTTTTGTCTGAAGATTTCCTTCCCCAAATGAGAATAATATATGCAGTGAAGTAAAAGGAATATAACTATTGTGCAGGATACAGATGCACATTTATTATCAATTTAATAATTTGTATTTTAAAAATAATTTTATACTACATATAATTTATTATTTTAAATTGCTTAGTACTTCTTTCAAATATGTCTTAAATGAGGAACTTTTATTTCACATTCTTTGGAATATTGTGTAGCTTATCAGAAGAGATATAATTCTTAGACACAAAGACTGTGACTTTAACACCACTATAACTTTTTTTTTTTTTTCTGATTTATCAAACTGACTATCAAAAGCTTCACTCTATCTATGCTGTTGAATTATATGAAAACCATTGAAAAGCATTATCCCATTTCCACACCTGGAATCCACAAAAGTGTTTCTTAATTCAGGTGTTTGCAGTTTCTGATACCATTCTGTACAAACTGAACAATGTACCAAGCACTCCATCAGAAGCACTACAGCTTCCACTGCCATGCATAGTGATAACAAACAACCCCAGCCAGAAGTTGACTGATTAATTGACAGATTCAGCAACATGGGGTCTGGACATTAAAAATTTAATTATGCACAAGAATAAGCATGAGTAATACAGGCTTTATGCTTTATTGAAAGAAAAGTATGCAAGCAGCTGTTTCATCACTACTAGAGACTGATGATTAAAATGGATAAGCATTATAACAAATAAACAGCAGGCTTTGTGAATTATGATGCTTTAAATCCATTGAAACCTTGAGATGGAGTTAGGGCTTGGTAAATATTTCCTCATTTTCATATCCATGAATTAGATACATCCATCAGTATTCCACTCATTTCCTTACTGCTCCAACTGCTTGTCCCGTTACCAGCACCAATCCTGGAATACCTCTATGTCACCCTTGCAACTGCTTTCTTTCTTTCTTTTTGTTGTGTTTTGTTTTCTATTCCTACCAAAATATCTCTTCTTTAGCTTTTTCTTCATCATATGTTAGGGGGTGAGGTACGATAGAGTTTTGAATGAAATCTGAAATTACTTTTAATTAATATGATGATGTTTTTCTGTTTTTCCATCCCTGGAGCTTAACAATATAATGTATGTCTTCTGTGTTTTTAACTTCAAAGCTGATGATACTAAGGAAGAGCTCCTGAAACAGAATTTAATAGTAGGCAGAATTTCATATGAGATTAAGTTATGTCTATGGATATTATGAAAAAAACCCAAAAACAACCAAACCCCAGGAAAATTAATCTAAAACAAAATGGAAAAAAACCCTAACAGCCCAACCAAAAAAAGCACCATGAAACTAACTGCCTGATCTCTCTCCCTCTCCTCTCTGTCCCCTCTCTTCCTCCTTTCCCTGAGCTTTTATTGCTGAACATGAATATAATTTGGCCTGGAATATCCCTTTTGTCAGTCTGGGTCAGATGTGCCAGGGATATCTCCTCCTTGCCTACCCCCAGTCTATGGGGTTTTAAAGGAGTCAGGAGTCAGAAGAGAAAGCCTTGATGCTGTGCAACCACTGTTCCTCAACAGATAAAATACTGGTGCATTACCAATACGTGTTTAGCCACAAAAGCAAAGCACAGCACCATACTGGCTGCTACAAACAAAGTTAACTCCATCCCAACAAGAACCAGCACAATCCATTACAAAGGTATCTGTATTTCTGGCAGAAAACTGGGAAGAAGTTCATCAACTACCTTGAGCATGTAGAACTCCAGTTATTTTCTACAGTCATAAATCATTAACTGGTGGTGTTATGTATGCTATGGGGTCACAATCTAGCATTTCAGTATGAAATCAACCTAAATTATTCACATATTTGGGCTCCAGATGTACCGACCCTGCATTTAAAGACCTGCCACATCCTGTCGTGTGTCAGCATCCAAGATAATCTATGTGGCTTTTCAGATAACTATAGTGAAGTGCTCCACAAGTACTATATTTTAAATACCTTTTTTTTTTTTTAGGCCATCACAAACTACCAGTTATGTGTTCAGAGCTGTTACTGTGCGTGTTAGTCATCGGAATATACACAGCTCTCAGTTTTATTTGCATTCATCAACCACATCCCAAATTGTCACACATCAATTGAAACACTAAAACATGCAGTCTTATACTATTAAAAGTATGTTCTAGCAGGGAACTAAACTCAGGGTTAGCCCATGGCTATACAAAAGTTACTAAATATAAACAACAGCACTTAAAACCCTGCTGGTAAAGTCACTGAGAAATTTTCTGGTAGCTTCCTCTCCCTTCCAACATCTCTAATTACAGACCTAACTGCTGGTACACTAATCATAGAAACTTCCGATACAGCTGAAACCATGGTGAGTGGAGGCAGTGGCAAGTAACAGTTTCTTTAGAATCACTAATGTGGTTTTCCGAGAAATTTCAAATTATTAGCAACATTCATAGTATTGTTTCTCTCTGTAACTACCATTTCCCCTGCTTAAATACAGGAAGTCTGAACTGCAAATGCAACTCTAAACCAAAAAGTTAAAGTTCCTCTGTTTTACGGTGTAGACGGCTATACCTGAGTTAGTTGTCTATGCAGCTTTTATAACTAATGAAGAACAGGATTAGTGAATCCTAAGGGAGCTAAGCAGACCATACGGAAAAGTTTCTAAAAGTGCCCCTTCACCTGCAGTGATAGTAAATAAGTCAAAGGTAATTCACATAGCTGCAGATATTTACGTTTGTGTTTGCTGCAAGGTGAGAGGAACTGTTCCTATCAAGTGTCTTTTCATACTTTTAGTGTTATAATACACCATTTCTCATAGCAATACAGTGCCAAAACAACTCATAAAAGCATAGATCTATTTAGAGCCAGACTGTGGCTGTTTCATTTGCAGTAAGTAGGTTTTTATTCCACAGGTAGAGTTCTTGCTCTGTTGGTTTTTTTTAAACAAACTAGTTATTTTTAGAGAAAGAGATCCTAATTAGCATAAATAAAGGTGGTAGACAGAATTAACATATATTATTTTAAAGGTTATTACCCTCATTTAAACATATTTAAGTGCTATAAGGTAAAATACATATTTCTTTGAAACAAAAAACATTAAATAAAATGTATATATTGAAAACATAGCATTTGGGTACTTGAATGTACCCAAAGATCTTCACTTGAAACAAATTCTGGTAAAAGTTATCAAAAGTAATTGAGAATTGAACCATTAAAAAATTCATTAGCTTGATTAGAAATTCAAACCACTTTTCATTATAAAACCCTAAACAACCTCATATTTTTACTATTTTATATTTAATAAATTTGAAAAGTTCTACTTCATTCAATAAGAAAACACATTAATGAATCAAATAAGACAACTAATATTAATGCCATATGTAACTATATTATATTGATTTACCTACAGGATTTAACTGAAGCAGGCGTATTAGATGTCTGGCACTAAAATATAAGAGTTTACATTCTCTGATCAGCTGAAAATCTAAACTGAAATGGAAATAGCCAAGTAAATTATTTTTTATTTATTAAAATGCATGGAAAGCTGAAATAAATTAAAATCTTAGCTTCTCATAAAAACAGAATGGCAGTTACACTTACCATTTTGACATAACCCTTTTGTATAGGGGTTATTGTAGAAATCTAAGCACTAGGGGATCATACAAATACAGTGACACAGCTGTAATTTAAAAATAAATCATGATGAAAGATTGTCTTACTTTTCACTTAGCTGAACATCACTTAAGCTTTATTTGGAATTTTTCCTGGATGAAGGTTACAGAAACTAGTTTATGGTAGATACCTGTGGAAGTGCATCTTTCTACAGTCATTGCAAAGGCAGAAGTGATGTGTGAGAAACATGCATGTCCCTGTAAAGAAACTAACAAGTAAGTCTCCAGCCTTTAATACTGTGTACAATCTGTATTCTGGATGTGCATCAGATTTAAGAATTTTAATCCTGGGAAGTCTAAGGTACAACTGCTGGCTGAATAAATCAGACCAAGTTGAAATCTATTTAGGTCCTTTCAGTGGCAAGGTGGCTGTTAAATTCTAGCTTGTTCCAATGAACCCAAATCCACCTCATTTCAGCCTATGCTCTGTACTTTGAGGCAATCCTGAGTTCATTTCAAAGGAACAGCGGTGCTTTATGGAAAGCAGTTTATTGTTAGTGTTCTTGCCTTGCTCCCTGCAGCTTAAGAAGATTGAAATCCATGGTTCACATTTCCCAGGAAGCTGCTTTAACCAATGGACTATCAAACTCTCTAGAATGGTGCCACTAAATCTGTCATTGAACTATCCACAGGAATGAATGCTGGATTTAATGGTCAAAAAAAAAAAAAAAAAAAAAGAGAGAGAGAACAAAGCAACATGGAACCTTACTGTGTAACTCATTTGTTAAAGGCTTTCCCTTGGTAAGAGGATTCCTGTCATCTGGTACCTGCTTGTGGAACTGCTTATGCAACTTGCATTTAAGTATTATTTGACAAAATGCCGTAACAGTACTGGGGACAAAGACAAAATTTAGGTTACCTCCTTTCCACACTATTTTTGAAGGGATTGCCAAGAATACAAATTCCAAAGTGTCTGGAGGCTTTCTGAGGATGTTATTAAGTGAAAAAGACGTAATATCCAATTTAATGAATGTCTTGCAAGATCTCACTGACTCTGCTAACTTCCTTTAACTTTAAACAAGTTATTTAAAAAATACTGCATGTATGCATAGATATATATGTGTGCATACATGTATCCACACACCCCTGAAAAGTATACTTAGTTTGTAAAGAGAACTGCAAATGAAATCTGACAAAGTTAAAAAAAAAAACTATTACAGATCTTCACACACTCTAAAACCCATATAAAGTAACAATTTAATTCTCAGTGGCTTCAGAGATTTGATGTTCTATCAGATATTTCATCCTCATTTTATTTTTATGTGCAACAAACAAATAATTTTAGTTTCTTTATTTTAATTTGCAAAGAACTCAAATAATATGGCGAAGACTGTAATGATTTCCTTCAATTTTTTTGTGCAGTATATTGGAAATGAGCAATGATCTTTAAAAGTGACGATAAAGACTGAAGAAGCTGAAGATTCACTGGAACAGAACAGTTAAGCTAATTGTTTCTAATAGTAGACTTACTCCATACCACACTTTTGCCTTTCAGTAAAGTGAGATCTGAAAGTGTATGAACATTTAAAAGGAGACAGATTGTTGTTGAGATCCAAGGAAATTATTTATTTCAAATTCTACATGTACAAGGGAGAAACAATATCATGTTCAGGTTTTTTTTGGACAGAGAAGTTATCTGGACAGAAATAAGTTATCTGAATTTTAGACAAGTACAAAGTAAAATATCCATTGAATAAAAAGGAACTATTTCAAAAAGCAAAGTTTCCCAAACCCTGAGGAAATATGTCATTCCCATTGATTCACACTGGCAAGAAATGGAATAATGCACATTATCCTCTTCTGGCTTCAAAATAAAAAGCTCAAAAATTCACCAAAACATAGGTCTAGTGTTCCTCCAATTCCTA